>NC_069504.1:533450951-533814701 GCF_027579735.1 Bombina bombina | reverse complement strand
TTCTCATATTTTTGCTATGTTTTTTTTGGGAGATGGGAGTTTCTAGAACCTTCGCCATGGTTGCAAGTTTGCTTGCAGCATTCATGATTTTTTTTTCTGCACTGTAAAGAAATGTGGTTGTCAGTTCTGTAAACAAATAATTGCATAAAAATGGACAGTCTAATGTAGTTGTGAAAGAGCAACATTTAAAACATGTAAAATACATTTTACCTAAAAGACATTAAGCTAAGCTTAAGTTGCTCTAATAATTTGTTTAAACAAAACCAAAACAAAACCCAAGTGTTCTTTGGTTGAGGACAACTCTATTCCACTGTTTATAGTCTGCGAGTCTTACAGCACCTATATTATGAAAATATATTATTTTATTAACAGCAAAACTATCTGAAATATAGGAACAGCCCTAAGGCTAAAAGGTGCCACAATACTAATGTGTTATGTTGTAGAGACAATCCAATTGTTATACACAGTGAGGTTTTAATTTGATACATATCAACCCTAATTAGAGATTAAAGGGATATGAAAGCCAAAATCTTTCTTTTGTGATTCAGACAGAGCCTTTTTAAAGACTTATATTTACTTATGTTATCAAATTTGTTTTGTTCCCATGATATTCTTTGTTGAAGAGAAACCTAGGTAGGCATCTGAAGCACTACATGGCAGGAAATAGTGCTGTCAGCTAGTGCTCTTTCAAATCGATAACAGTCTTCCAAAACTGCTGCCATATAATGCTCCTAAAATAGGCCAGCTCCTAAACATATGCTCCTGCTTTTCAACAAAAGATACCAAGAGAACTAAGAAAATTGTTAAGATAAGTAAATTGATAAAATTAATAATGAGAGAAAAATTTAGGGTCTCATATCCCTTTAATACAAGTTAGATTATAGTAAACAGAGGGCTTGATTCATTCAGGATAGAAATGCACATTTAAAATAAAAAATAAATAAAAATTAATAATAATAAAAAAGGGATGAAAAAAAATGGATTACAATGTTCATTTGAAATAGAAGGAAACCCACTGCGCGCTTCCATTTTTACCAAAAATGTTTCTAGTTATTATTCACCTACCCCTCATTCTTTCCATCATCTTTTAAAAGCTGTTGTAGGCAGGTTAGATAATATTTACGCATTTTCCGAGCAGTTTCTTGACGTTCTCTCAAAACCTCTGATTTTAACATTTCAGCTGCTCTTGACTTACTTTCATGAATGTAACGAAGCATATCATCTGTTCAGTTAATAAAAAAAATAAAAATATAAACAATATATATATATACACACATATATATACATACACACACACACACACACACACATACATACATATATACATAACAAATATTGCAAACAGTCCAGCACTATTTTCCTTTTCTCTCTCAAGGAATATCACTTTTTGCTTTTTGCAGTTTTACCTTTAAAGTGCACATTTGCCTTGGAGGCCTGCCATCCTCCCATACACAATTCCAAAAGAAGATAATGGCAACAGCATAATTCTTAAAAAACTTCTTCTTTATTTAGAACAACATCAGGATAAAAACATAGCGACGTTTTGAGCCTCTTGTGCCCTTACTCATGCTATGGATTAAGAACAGAATTCTCCCTTATATACCGTCTGTGTATAGGGTGTGGCTTAATTGATTGCAGTGAATTTTACAAACAGCATTTTTTTATGGTACCCCCAGCCGGTCAGGTTCCAACACAATGACTTACATTTATTTCCAACATTTTTATCAAAGCATTAATATCCCTATTGATTCTGGTTAATCTTTATATTTTTGCATCACTTGAGAAAAAACTATATTACACAGATAATTAAAAACAATTATAAAAACAAATGCAGATCATAATACTTGTTTAATCCATTTGGATATAGAGTTTTCAAATTTTGTATCCACCAAACTTCTTTCTTTTTAAGTAACAGCTCTCTATTGCCTCCTCTTCTTTGCTTAGGGATATGGTCTATGACCTGAAACCTTAGCTAGCTAACTGTATGCCCTGCAGTGATAAAGTGTGATGAGACTGGCAGTGTCATATCTTTTCATCTTATTGAAGATTTGTGTGCACTTATTCTGTCTCTGATAGGGTTAATAGTCTCCCCTACATAACCCACATTGGCATTTCAAGACATATACTACATAGTTGGTATCACAAGTAAAGAGACCATGGATTTCTCTCTTTTTTGCATCATTAATTTGTGCTACATTTTTACCCTTTATCATTGAGTTGCATTGAGCGCAGTGCAAGCAGGGCTAGGATCCCTTGTTTGCAGTGGTTAAGTAATTGATTGGGTCTTTTTTGTCACTACCAATGTCTGCTTTAACTACAAAGTCTCTAATGTTTTTTTACCCTTTTGTATGAGTTAATTGGGGGCTGTTGAAACTCTGATATTAGGGTTTGTTCTTTCCAATAAATACCAGTTTTTTTTTTTTATTATTTTAGAGATTTGCTCACTGTATTGGTTATACTCTGAAGTAAAAACAAGCTGATTTATAGTTTTATCTTTTTTTGTTTTTTTGGGCCCTATTCCCTCTTCTTTTACTGTTTGCTCACATTTCTCAATGACTGCAAGGGGATAGCCTCTCTCTTGAAATTTCTTGGCCATTTGTCTCATTCTTTTCTCGTTCTGGATGAAAGCTATCATAGTGTAGTGTAGTATTGTATTACGGTCCGTTGGTTTACAATACAAATCAGTAACCAAATTACCATTTTGTTTATATACCCATGTGTCTAGATAGCTAACTCTGTCATTAGAAAAACAAAGGGTAAATTTCAGACAGCCTGTATTACAATTTAATTATTCTACAAATAGCTTAAGGGACTCCTCTGTGCCCCTCCATACGCCAAAGATATCATCTATAAATCGAAGCCACACATTACAATACGTTGAATAATAAGTATTGGTGTATACAAACTTTTTTTCATATTGGCTCACAAAAATATTGGCGTATGAAGGGGCCACATTGGAGCCCATTGCCGTTCCTTTCTTTTGTATGTAGTATGTGTCTTGAAATAAGAAGTAATTTAAATATAGAATAATATTAAGCATATCTTCTATAAATGAACATTGTAAGTTTGTGTATGTTTCAAGTGACTTTAATGACTCTAAAACTGCCTGTACCCCTGCCTCATGGGGGATAGCGGTGTAAAGACTCACAAAATTGTCTAAAGAAAATAAAATATCTGTCTCATTGATATTAATTTCTTTGATCTTTCCCAAAAAATCCCCTGTGTCTTTTAAAAAAAAGATTTCTGATTCTTTGCAATGGGGTTTAGGATTCTATCAAGAAAGACTGTAACATTTGAAAACACAGATTCTGTGCTCGCCACAAAATTGGCCTCCCAGGGGGCTCCTTTAAATTTTTTTGAATTTTTTTTTTCCTGATGCATAATATTATATATATATATATATATATATATATACATACACACATATACATACATACAATATATATATATATATATATATATATATATTTTGTATCAGATTTTGTTTTTGCTGTTTTCAGTTTAGGTTTAAAAGGGTCTGATTGAATAGCAAACGTTGTACTATTTATTCACAAATTAAAAAAAAGAAAATTTATGCTTACCTGATAAATTTATTTCTTTTTTGACACAATGAGTCCACGGATCATCTTAATAACTAATGGGATATTCACCTCCTGGTCAGCAGGAGGCAGCAAAGAGCACCACAGCAGAGCTGTATATATAGCTCCTCCCTTCCCTCCCACTCCAGTCATTCGACCGAAGTTAGGAAGGGAAAGGAAAAGCCAAGGTGCAGAGGTGTCTGAAGTTTACAATAACCCACAACCTTACCTAAATTTATCAGGTAAGCATCATCTTAATTACTAATGGGATTCAATACCCAAGCTAGAGTACACAGATGATACGGGAGGGACAAGACAGGGAACCTAAATGGAAGGCACCAATGCTTGAAGAACCTTTCTCCCAAAAGCGGCCTCAGCCGAGGCAAAAGTGTCAAATTTGTAGAACTTTGAAAAAGTATGCAGAGAAGACCAAGTTGCAGCCTTGCAAATCTGTTCCACAGAAGCTTAATTTTTGAACGCCCATGAGGAAGCAACAGCCCTCATGGAATGATCCCTAACTGTCTCGGGAGGCTGCTGTCCAGCAGTCTCATATGCAAAATGTATGATACTCTTCAGCCAAAAAGAAAGAGAAGTAGCCGTAGCTTTATGTCCCTTGCGTTTTCCTGAGAAAACCACAAACAAAGAAGACTGACGAAAGTCCTTAGTCACCTGCAGGTAAAACTTTAAAGCACGGACCACGTCCAAATTGTGCAGAAGTCTTTCCATCTTAGAAGGAGGATTAGGACATAAGGAAGGAACACTGATCTCCTGATTAATGTTCCGATCAGAAACAACCTTAGGAAGAAATCCTAATTTGGTACGTAAAACTACCTTATCTGAATGAAAAATAAGATAAGGAGACTCATACTGTAATGCCGAGAGTTCTGACACTCTCCGAGCAGAAGAAATAGCAACAAGAAATAAAACTTTCCAAGATAACAACTTAATATCTAAGGAATGCATAGGCTCAAACGGAGCCCCTTGAAGAACTTTGAGAACTAAATCAAGACTCCATGGAGGAGTAACTGGTTTGAACACAGGCCTGATCCTGACCAAGGCCTGACAGAACGATTGTACATCTGGAACATCCGCCAGACGTTTGTGTAACATAATAGATAAGGCCAAGATTTGCCCCTTTAGAGAACTCGTCAAACCTTTCTCCAAACCCTCTTGGAGAAAGGACAAAATTCTAGGAATCCTAAATCTACTCCATGAGTAGCCCTTGTATTCACACCAATAGATATATTTACGCCAAATTTTATGGTAAATCCTTCTAGTAACAGGCTTACGAGCCTGAATAATGGTCTTCATGACAGAGTCAGAAAACCCCCGCTTGGATAAAATTAAGCGTTCAATCTCTAAGCAGTCAGCTTCAGAGAAACTAGATTTGGGTGAAGGAAGGGCCCCTGAATCAGAAGGTCTTTCCTCAACGGAACTCTCCAAGGTAATAGAGATGTCATCTCCACCAGATCTGCATACCAAATCCTGCGAGGCCAGGCCGGTGCTATGAGGATCACCGAGGCCCTCTCCTGTTTGATTCGAGCAATTACTCTAGGAAGAAGAGCAAACGGAGGAAACAGGTATGCTAGATTGAAATTCCAAGGGGCCGCCAGAGCATCTATCAGTTCCGCCTTGGGGTCCATGGATCTCGACCCGTATCTCGGGAGCTTGGCATTCTGTTGCGATGCCATGAGATCTAATTCCGGCTGACCTCACTTGAGAATCAGGCTGGAAAACACTTCCGGATGGAGTTCCCACTCCCCCGGATGAAAGATCTGCCTGCTCAAGAAATCCGCCTCCCAGTTGTCCACCCCTGGGATGTGGATCGCCGACAGACAGCAAGAATGGGCCTCCGCCCATTGAATTATTTTGGATATCTCGGTCATCGCCAAGGAACTCCTCATTCCTCCCTGATGATTGATGTAGGCCACTGACGTTATGTTGTTCGACTGGAACCTGATAAACTGTACCAAGGCTAACTGGGGCCAGGCCAGAAGAGCATTGTAGATCGCTCTCAGTTAAAGAATGTTTATGGGTAAAACAGACAATGACTGAGTCCATATTCCCTGAGCCTTTAGAGGGCCCCAGACTGCACCCCACCTTAGAACGCTGTCATCTATTGTCACAATCACCCAAGATGGTCTGCGAAAGCATGTTCCCTGGGAGAGATGATCCAGAGACAACCACCATTGTAGAGAGTCCCTTGTCTCCTGTTCCAGAAGGAGTCGAGGAGACAAGTCCGAATAATCTCTGTTCCACTGTCTCAGCATGTTTAACTGCAGAGCTCTGAGATGGAAGCGAGCAAACAGGATGATGTCCATTGTCGCCACCATCAGACCGATTAACTCCATGCACTGAGCCACTGATGGTCGAGGAGTGGACTGAAGGGCTAGACAAGTATCGATAATCTTTAATTTCCTGACTTCTGTCAGAAAAATCTTCATAGACAGAGAGTCTTATGGTTCCTAAGAAAGTTACCCTTGTGTTTGGAACTAAGGAACTCTTTTCTAAATTTACCTTCCATCCGTGGGATCTTAGGAAGGACAACACCAAGTCCGTGTGGGATCTTGCTAGCTGGAAGGATGGCGCCTGAACTAGAATGTCATCCAGATAAGGTGCCACTGCAATGCCTTTTGATCGAAGCACTGCCAACAGAGATCCCAGAACCTTTGTGAAGATTCTGGGGGCTGTTGCAAGACCGAAAGGAAGAGCCACAAACTGGAAGTGTTTGTCCAGAAAGGCAAATCTTAAGAACTTGTGATGATCCCTGTGAATAGGAATATGTAGATACGCGTCCTTTAAATCCACTGTTGTCATAAATTGACCCTCCTGGATCAATGGAAGAATGGAACAAATTTTTTCCATCTTGAAGGACGGTACCCTGAGAAACTTGTTTAGACTCTTGAGGTCTAAAATTGGCCTGAAGGTTCCCTCTTTTTTGGGAACCACGAACAGATTGGAATAAAACCACAGACTCTGTTCCTGAATTGGAACAGGAACAATCACCCCCAGAGCGGAGAGGTCTCCTACGCAGTGTAAGAACGCCTCTCTCTTTGTCTGGTCTGCAGATAATCTGGAAAGTAGAAATCTGCCTCTGGGAGGAAAAACCTTGAACTCCAGTTTGTATACCTGAGACACTATTTCTATTGCCCAGGGATCCTGGACATCCCGAACCCAGGCTTGAACGAAGAAGGAAAGTCTGCCCCCTACCAGATCCGGTCCCGGATCAGGGGCATGCCCTTCATGCTGTCTTGGAATCACTAACCGGCTTCTTGGACTGTTTTCCTTTGTTCCAAGACAGGCTGGGCCTCCATGTAGGCTTAGAATGTTCTTGCTTAGAAGAGGAGGAGGAAGAGGAAGAGTTGCCTTTGAAATTTCAAAAGGAACGAAAATTGCTCTGTCCTTTTTGTTTATTTCTATTGTCTTGAGGGAGAAGATGACCCTTACCTCCCGTGATATCAGAAATAATCTCCTTCAGATCAGGTCTGAACAAGGTCTTCCCCTTTTAAGGAATAGCTAGAAGTTTAGACTTGGATGACACATCTGCAGACCAAGGTTTTAACCATAAGGCTCTGCGGGCTAAAATAGAGAAACTCGATATCTTAGCTCCCAATTTGATAACTTGAAGGGAAGCGTCCGAAATAAAAGGCATTAGCTAGCTTAAGAGCTTTTATCCTATCTTGGATCTCATCCAAAGAAGTCTGTCCTGAGGGCCTCAGACAGTGCATCAAACCAATATGCCTCCGCACTAGTGATGGTGGCAATGCACACAGCCGGTTGCCACTGCAGACCCTGGTGTACATAAATCTTCTTGAGTAACCCCTCTAACCTCTTATCCATAGGATCTTTGAAAGCACAACTATCCTCTATGGGAATTGTAGTTCTTTTAGCTAAGGTAGAGACGGCTCCTTCTACCTTAGGAACAGTTTGCCAAACCTCCTTAACAGAATCGGCTATTGGAAACATTTTCTTAAAAATAGGAGAGGGAGAGAAAGGGATGCCCGGTCTCTCCCACTCCTCAGCAATGATTTCAGTAGCTCTTTTAGGAACTGGAAATACATCTGTGTAGGAAGGAACCTCAAAATATCTGTCCAGTTTACTAGACTTCTGAGGGACAACCACCACTGTGGAGTCACTATCGTCCAAGGTAACCAAAACCTCCCTGAGTAACAGACGAAGGTGATCAAGTTTAAATCTGAAAGATACCACCTCCGAGTCCATCAGAGGTAATAGACTCTCTGAATCTGAAATTTCTCCTTCAGAGGCTACTGCGGTACCCTCCTCTTCAGGTTGTTGGAGGATACCTCCGAAATTGCAACAATTGCGTCAGAAACCTTGCTTACTGAATGTCTGGCTTTCCTCTTACGTTTGCTCTTCAACATTGGAAAGGCAGACAGAGCATCAGAAATAGTAGAAGACATAAGAGAAGCTATGTCTTATATCGAAATCCCAGAAGGGACTATAGCTGAAGCGCAAGGCACTGCTTGAGAGGGCGGTAAAATTTGGGACGCTTGGGGATAAAGCTGCGGCATAAATTGACCCTCATCATTGGACTCTTGGACAACATCTGCCTTAGAGGAGATTGGCTCTAAAAAAAATCTTATCCCTATAACTCAAAGTCCTTTGAATACATGAAGAACAGAAAGGGATTGAGGGTTCCACATTAGCGTCAAAACATAAAGCGCAGGTGACATCTTGCAAGTCCCGTTGGTCCATGCTTGCTCACAATTTGCCAAATAGTAAACAAAAATTATCAAAAGTTTTTGGAAATATTAATTACAAAAAACTGTTACTGTCTCTTTAAATTCAAAACGGTCTTATTTATTTTTTAATGCAGAATGTCAGTTTAAAAACCGTTTCCTTTCTATTGCAAATAAGCTCAGTTTAAATCAACAAACAATCCACCTCTGCACCTTAGCACTCTGCTGAAGTGCTCCTACCTGACTGAAGATCGCTAGAGATCCCTCTCTTCAGACGATCCGTCTTGGTAATGTCTGACAATAACAACGATGCTGTGAAAAAAAGGAAACACTGTGTCTGGACTAGCAATGCATGTCTTTCACCATGCGACTCTAGAACAGACCGGATAAATCCCTTCTGATGTCGCACTTACCTCAGCCGCTATGAAAGTGGCGCGCAAAAAACGGAACGACCGACCCATCGTGGGCGTAAACCTATGCCGTTCTATACAATGACTGAACATTTACATAGAAAGTGAAACCACCGGAGCCATCTAATGTATACAGCTTAACTCCAGCCCCAGAGCCTTGCTACATAACCCTGCCCAATTAGCTTTCCCTCAGGAAAGCGTTGAACGTCCCAACGTAAAGAACTACTTTCCTACAGAGCCCCTTATGTTCTAGCGTGTGCTTTTTTTTTTTTTTTTACTGAAAATTCCCTTATTCCCCAGAAACTTAAGGTAGCACTTACCTTGACTTCTGCCTGGAAGCAAGGCAGCTCTCAGGCTTGAGAGATCCTCTCCCTCACATTAACCTGAGGAAAATAAAATGCTGAGTCAATGAATACCTCAGACTGAAGGATATAGGGCAGCAAGAAATTATGGGAGGCACAGTGATAATTATGTCCCACAAGTTCCCATTGCTCTAAAGCCACCAAGGCTCTACTAAAGAGACTGATATGGACTATGGCTACACCCTAGGACAAAGCAGCCCATCTTGCACTGCTTTAAAAAAACAGAATTTATGCTTACCTGATAAATTACTTTCTCCAACGGTGTGTCCGGTCCACGGCGTCATCCTTACTTGTGGGATATTCTCCTCCCCAACAGGAAATGGCAAAGAGCCCAGCAAAGCTGGCCATATAGTCCCTCCTAGGCTCCGCCTACCCCAGTCATTCGACCGACGGACAGGAGGAAATATATATAGGAGAAACCATATGGTAACGTGGTGACTGTAGTTAGAGAAAATAATTCATCAGACCTGATTAAAAAAACCAGGGCGGGCCGTGGACCGGACACACCGTTGGAGAAAGTAATTTATCAGGTAAGCATAAATTCTGTTTTCTCCAACATAGGTGTGTCCGGTCCACGGCGTCATCCTTACTTGTGGGAACCAATACCAAAGCTTTAGGACACGGATGAAGGGAGGGAGCAAATCAGGTCACCTAAACGGAAGGCACCACGGCTTGCAAAACCTTTCTCCCAAAAATAGCCTCCGAAGAAGCAAAAGTATAAAATTTGTAAAATTTGGCAAAAGAGTGCAGTGAAGACCAAGTCGCTGCCTTACATATCTGGTCAACAGGAGCCTCGTTCTTGAAGGCCCATGTGGAAGCCACAGCCCTAGTGGAGTGAGCTGTGATACTTTCAGGAGGCTGCCGTCCGGCAGTCTCAAAAGCCAATCTGATAATGCTTTTAAGCCAAAAGGAAAGAGAGGTAGAAGTTGCTTTTTTACCTCTCCTTTTACCAGAATAAACCACAAACGAAGAAGATGTTTGTCTGAAATCTTCAGTAGCCTCTAAATAGAATTTTAGAGCACGGACTACGTCCAAATTGTGTAACAAACGTTCCTTCTCTGAAACTGGATTCGGACACAAAGAAGGTACAACTATCTCCTGGTTAATATTTTTGTTGGAAACAACCTTCGGAAGAAAACCAGGCTCAGTACGCAAAACCACCTTATCTGCATGGACCAGATAGGGCGGAGAACACTGCAGAGCAGATAACTCAGAAACTCTTCTAGCTGAAGAAATTGCAACCAAAAACAAAACTTTCCACGATAATAACTTAATATCTACGGAATGTAAGGGTTCAAACGGAACCCCTTGAAGAACTGAAAGAACTAGATTAAGACTCCAGGGAGGAGTCAAAGGTCTGTAAACAGGCTTGATTCTAACCAGAGCCTGAACAAACGCTTAAAGGTCTGGCACAGCTGCCAGCCTTTTGTGAAGTAAAACAGATAAAGCAGAGATCTGTCCCTTCAGAGAACTTGCAGATAATCCTTTCTCCAAACCTTCTTGTAGAAAGGAAAGAATCTTAGGAATTTTTATCTTGTTCCATGGGAATCCTTTAGATTCACACCAACAGATATATTTTTTCCATATTTTATGGTAAATTTTTCTAGTTACAGGCTTTCTAGCCTGAATAAGAGTATCTATTACAGAATCTGAAAACCCACGCTTTGATAGAATCAAGCGTTCAATCTCCAAGCAGTCAGTTGGAGGGAAACCAGATTCGGATGTTCGAATGGACCCTGAACAAGAAGGTCCTGTCTCAAAGGTAGCTTCCATGGTGGAGCCGATGACATATTCACCAGGTCTGCATACCAAGTCCTGCGTGGCCACGCAGGAATTATCAAGATCACCGAAGCCCTCTCCTGATTGATCCTGGCTACCAGCCTGGGAATGAGAGGAAACGGTGGGAATACATAAGCTAGGTTGAAGATCCAAGGTGCTACTATTGTATCCACTAGAGTCGCCTTGGGATCCCTGGATTTGGACCCGTAACAAGGGACCTTGAAGTTCTGACGAGAGGCCATCAGATCCATGTCTGGAATGCCCCATAATTGAGTTATTTGGGCAAAGATTTCCGGATGGAGTTCCCACTCCCCCGGATGCTCCTCCATCACCAGGGAACTCCTTGTTCCCCCCTGATGGTTGATATATGCAACAGTCGTCATGTTGTCTGATTGACACCTTATGAATTTGGCCTTTGCTAGTCGAGGCCAAGCCTTGAGAGCATTGAATATCGCTCTCAGTTCCAGAATGTTTATCGGGAGAAGAGAGTCTTCCCGAGACCATAGACCCTGAGCTTTCAGGGGTTCCCAGACCGCGCCCCAGCCCACCAGACTGGCGTCGGTCGTGACAATGACCCACTCTGGTCTGCGGAAGCTCATTCCCTGTGACAGGTTGTCCAGGGTCAGCCACCAACGGAGTGAATCTCTGGTCCTTTGATCTACTTGGATCGTCGGAGACAAGTCTGTATAATCCCCATTCCACTGTCTGAGCATGCACAGTTGTAATGGTCTTAGATGAATTCGTGCAAAAGGAACTATGTCCATTGCCGCAACCATCAAACCTATTACTTCCATGCACTGCGCTATGGAAGGAAGAAGAACAGAATGAAGTACCTGACAAGAGCTGAGAAGTTTGATTTTCTGGCCTCTGTCAGAAAAATCTTCATTTCTAAGGAAACTATTATTGTTCCCAAGAAGGGAACTCTTGTTGACGGAGACAGAGAACTATTTTCTATGTTCACTTTCCACCTGTGAGATCTGAGAAAGGCTAGGACAATGTCCGTATGAGCCCTTGCTTTTGGCAAAGACGACACTTGAATCAGGATGTCGTCCAAGTAAGGTACTACTGCAATGCCCCTTGGTCTTAGCACCGCTAGAAGGGACCCTAGTACCTTTGTGAAAATCCTTGGAGCAGTGGCTAATCCGAATGGAAGTGCCACAAACTGGTAATGCTTGTCCAGAAAGGCGAACCTTAGGAACCGAAGATGTTCCTTGTGGATAGGAATATGTAGGTACGCATCCTTTAAATCCACCGTGGTCATGAATTGACCTTCCTGGATGGTAGGAAGGATCGTTCGAATGGTTTCCATTTTGAACGATGAAACCCTTAGAAACTTGTTTAGAATCTTGAGATCTAAAATTGGTCTGAATGTTCCCTCTTTTTTGGGAACTATGAACAGGGTGGAGTAAAACCCCATCCCTTGTTCTCCTAATGGAACAGGATGAATCACTCCCATTCTTAACAGGTCTTCTACACAATGTAAGAATGCCTGTCTTTTTATTTGGTTCGAAGATAATTGAGACCTGTGGAACCTTCCCCTTGGGGGTAGTTCCCTGAATTCCAGGAGATAACCTTGAGAAACTATTTCTAGCGCCCAAGGATCCTGAATATCTCTTGCCCAAGCCTGAGCAAAGAGAGAAAGTCTGCCCCCCACCAGATCCGGTCCCGGATCGGGGGCCAACACTTCATGCTGTTTTGGTAGCAGTGGCAGGTTTCTTGGCCTGCTTACCCTTGTTCCAGCCTTGCATCGGTCTCCAGGCTGGCTTGGTTTGAGAAGTATTACCCTCTTACTTAGAGGGTGTAGAATTTGAGGCTGGTCCGTTTCTGCGAAAGGGACGAAAATTTGGCTTATTTTTAGCCTTAAAAGACCTATCCTGAGGAAGGGCGTGGCCCTTTCCCCCAGTGATGTCTGAAATAATCTCTTTCAAGTCAGGGCCAAACAGTGTTTTACCCTTGAAAGGGATGTTAAGCAATTTGGTCTTGGAGGACACATCCGCTGACCAAGACTTTAGCCAAAGCGCTCTGCGCGCCACGATAGCAAACCCTGAATTATTCGCCGCTAATCTAGCTAAATGCAAAGCGGCATCTAAAATAAAAGAGTTAGCCAATTTAAGTGCTTGAACTCTGTCCATAACCTCCTCATACGAAGATTCTTTATTGAGCGACTTTTCTAGTTCTTCGAACCAGAAACACGCAGCTGTAGTGACAGGAACAATGCATGAAATTGGTTGTAGAAGGCAACCTTGCTGAACAAACATCTTTTTAAGCAAACCCTCTAACTTTTTATCCATAGGATCTTGAAAGCACAACTATCTTCTATAGGAATAGTAGTGCGTTTGTTTAGAGTAGAAACCGCCCCCTCGACCTTGGGGACTGTCTGCCATAAGTCCTTTCTGGGGTCGACTATAGGAAATAATTTCTTAAATATAGGGGGAGGAACAAAAGGTATGCCGGGCCTTTCCCACTCCTTATTTACTATGTCCGCCACCCGCTTGGGTATAGGAAAAGCATCAGGGGACACCGGAACCTCTAGGAACTTGTCCATCTTACATAATTTCTTTGGAATGACCAAATTGTCACAATCATCCAGAGTAGATAATACCTCCTTAAGTAGTGCGTGGAGATGTTCTAATTTAAATTTAAATGTTACAACATCAGGTTCAGCTTGTTGAGAAATTTTCCCTGAATCTGAAATTTCTCCCTCAGACAAAACCTCCCTCCTGGCCCCTTCAGATTGGCGTGAGGGCATGTCAGAACAGTTATCATCAGCGTCCTCTTGCTCTTCAGTGTTTAAAACAGAGCAATCGCGCTTTCTCTGATAAGTAGGCATTTTGGATAAAATGTTTGCAATAGAATTATCCATTACAGCCTTTAATTGTTGCATGGTAATAAGTATTGGCGCACTAGATGTACTAGGGGCCTCTTGTGTGGGCAAAACTGGTGTAGACACAGGAGGGGATGATGCAGTACCATGCTTACTCCCCTCATTTGAGGAATCATCTTGGGCAATATCATTATCTATGGCATTATTGTCCCTACTTTGTTTGGACACTATGACACAATTATCACATATATTTAAATGGGGAGAAACCTTGGCTTTCATACATATAGAACATCGTTATCTGATGGTTCAGACATGTTAAACAGGCTTAAACTTGTCAACAAAGCACAAAAAACGTTTTACAATAAAACCGTTACTGTCACTTTAAATTTTAAACTGAACACACTTTATTACTGAATATGTGAAAAAGTATGAAGGAATTGTTCAAAATTCACCAAAATTTCACCACAGTATCTTAAAGCCTTAAAAGTATTGCACACCAAATTTGAAAGCTTTAACCCTTAAAATAACGGAACCTGAGCCGTTTTTACATTTAACCCCTATGCAGTCCCAGGTATCTGCTTTGCTGAGACCCAACCAAGCCCAGAGGGGAATACGATACCAAATGATGCCTTCTATAAGCTTTTTCAGTGGTTCTTAGCTCCTCACACATGCATCTGCATGCCTT
Source organism: Bombina bombina (assembly GCF_027579735.1). Taxonomy (NCBI): domain Eukaryota; kingdom Metazoa; phylum Chordata; class Amphibia; order Anura; family Bombinatoridae; genus Bombina; species Bombina bombina. Next base: position 533,800,363 of record NC_069504.1, on the reverse strand, counting down.
GCTTTCCAAAAACAACTGCGCATTAGTGGCGCGAAAATGAGGCTCTGCCTATGACTAGAAAAGGCCCCCAGTGAAAAAGGTGTCCAATACAGTGCCTGACGTTTTTTTAAAACAATCCCCAAGATTATAATAACTATTAATAGTTATAATCTGCCAAATATGCTTAGTAAAGTAATCGTTTTAGCCCAGAAAAATGTCTACCAGTTTTTTAAGCCCTAATGAAGCCCTTTATTCTTATACTAAACTAAGAAAATGGCTTACCGGTTCCCATAGGGAAAATGACAGCTTCCAGCATTACCAAGTCTTGTTAGAAATGTGTCATACCTCAAGCAGCAAAAGTCTGCTCACTGTTTCCCCCAACTGAAGTTAATTCATCTCAACAGTCCTGTGTGGAAACAGCCATCGATTTTAGTAACGGTTGCTAAAATCATTTTCCTCTTACAAACAGAAATCTTCATCTCTTTTCTGTTTCAGAGTAAATAGTACATACCAGCACTATTTTAAAATAACAAACTCTTGATTGAAGAATAAAACTACATTTAAACACCAAAAAAACTTTTAGCCATCTCCGTGGAGATGTTGCCTGTGCAACGGCAAAGAGAATGACTGGGGTAGGCGGAGCCTAGGAGGGACTATATGGCCAGCTTTGCTGGGCTCTTTGCCATTTCCTGTTGGGGAGGAGATTATCCCACAAGTAAGGATGACGCCGTGGACCGGACACACCTATGTTGGAGAAATAATAATCTTGATTGATGAATCTAATCTAACACCTCACTTTACCTCTTCCTATCACTAACGTAGGCAAAGAGAATGACTGGAGTGGGAGGGAAGGGAGGAGCAATTTAACAGCTCTGTTGTGGTGCTCTTTGCCTCCTCCTGCTGACCAGGAGGTGAATATCCCATTAGTAATTAAGATGATCCGTGGACTCAACGTGTCTTAAAAAAGAAATTATCCATAATTCTTAAATATTTTTCTTATTAAAAGGGAATGAAAGTCAAAATTAAAAACTTTCATGGTCCAGAGTATGTAATTTTAAGGGACATTTCAATTTAAGTCTATTAAAAAAACTAAATTTATGCTTACCTGATAAATGTATTTCTTCTTGACACGGTGAGTCCACGGAATCAGCAATTACTGTTGGGAATATCACTCCTGGCCAGGAGGAGGAGGCAAAGAGCAGCACAGCAAAGCTGTTAAGTATCACTTCCCTTCCCACAACCCCCAGTCATTCAACCAAAGGAAAAGGAGAGAAAGGAGAGAAAGGAAATAACACAAGGTGCAGAGGTGCCTGAGGTTTATATTAAAAAAACAGTCTGAAAATAAGGGCGGGCCGTGGACTCACCGTGTCAAGAAATAAAATGTAACAGTTAAGCATAAATTTTGTTTTCTATCTTAAGACACGGTGAGTCCACGGAATCAAGAGGGACAAGACAGGTAACCTAAACATAAGGCTCCATCACTTGAAGAACCTTTCTCCCAAAAGAAGCCGCAGCCGAGATTTGAAAACATTTGGAAAAAAAACTTGCAGAAACGACCAAGTTGCAGCCTTGCAAATCCCTAATCACTTCACCTACTCCTTGCACAAGAGGCAAAGAGAATGACTGGGGTTGTGGGAAGGGAAGAGATACTTAACATCTTTGCTGTGGTGCTCTTTGCCTCCTCCTGCTGGCCAGGAGTGATATTCCCAACAGTAATTGCCGATTCCGTGGACTCACCGTGTCTTAAGAAAGAAATGTACTTTGTACTCTTGGTATCCTTTGTTGAAAGGCATACCTAGGAAGGCTTAGGAGCAGCAATGCTACAGGGAGCTAACGTGATTGGTGGCTATGCACATATGTTTCGTCATTGGCTAAACAGAGGCAGAACATTTCTTCAATTTCTGTGAGGAGATATTTTTGTGAAAATTTTTCTGTGGATCACTTTGAAATAAAATAAAATTTTAAAATTAGGCAGTTACACTAAAGCACCAGCTCATTTGCAACGTGTTGAATAACTGGATAGTAAATCAATGTTTTAACTTTTATAATAAAGTGCAGCAGTTGATAATTGCTTTGCATATTAGCTGCAGATAAAAGAAAATAAAAAAAACAGAATTTATGTTTACCTGATAAATTACTTTCTCCAACGGTGTGTCCGGTCCACGGCGTCATCCTTACTTGTGGGATATTCTCTTCCCCAACAGGAAATGGCAAAGAGCCCAGCAAAGCTGGTCACATGATCCCTCCTAGGCTCCGCCTACCCCAGTCATTCGACCGACGTTAAGGAGGAATATTTGCATAGGAGAAACCATATGATACCGTGGTGACTGTAGTTAAAGAAAATAAATTATCAGACCTGATTAAAAAACCAGGGCGGGCCGTGGACCGGACACACCGTTGGAGAAAGTAATTTATCAGGTAAACATAAATTCTGTTTTCTCCAACATAGGTGTGTCCGGTCCACGGCGTCATCCTTACTTGTGGGAACCAATACCAAAGCTTTAGGACACGGATGAAGGGAGGGAGCAAATCAGGTCACCTAAATGGAAGGCACCACGGCTTGCAAAACCTTTCTCCCAAAAATAGCCTCAGAAGAAGCAAAAGTATCAAACTTGTAAAATTTGGTAAAAGTGTGCAGTGAAGACCAAGTCGCTGCCCTACATATCTGATCAACAGAAGCCTCGTTCTTGAAGGCCCATGTGGAAGCCACAGCCCTAGTGGAATGAGCTGTGATTCTTTCAGGAGGCTGCCGTCCGGCAGTCTCGTAAGCCAATCTGATGATGCTTTTAATCCAAAAAGAGAGAGAGGTAGAAGTTGCTTTTTGACCTCTCCTTTTACCGGAATAAACAACAAACAAGGAAGATGTTTGTCTAAAATCCTTTGTAGCATCTAAATAGAATTTTAGAGCGCGAACAACATCCAAATTGTGCAACAAACGTTCCTTCTTCGAAACTGGTTTCGGACACAGAGAAGGCACGACTATCTCCTGGTTAATGTTTTTGTTAGAAACAACTTTTGGAAGAAAACCAGGTTTAGTACGTAAAACCACCTTATCTGCATGGAACACCAGATAAGGAGGAGAACACTGCAGAGTAGATAATTCTGAAACTCTTCTAGCAGAAGAAATTGCAACCAAAAACAAAACTTTCCAAGATAATAACTTAATATCAACGGAATGTAAGGGTTCAAACGGAACCCCCTGAAGAACTGAAAGAACTAAGTTGAGACTCCAAGGAGGAGTCAAAGGTTTGTAAACAGGCTTGATTCTAACCAGAGCCTGAACAAAGGCTTGAACATCTGGCACAGCTGCCAGCTTTTTGTGAAGTAACACAGACAAGGCAGAAATCTGTCCCTTCAAGGAACTTGCAGATAATCCTTTTTCCAATCCTTCTTGAAGGAAGGATAGAATCTTAGGAATCTTAACCTTGTCCCAAGGGAATCCTTTAGATTCACACCAACAGATATATTTTTTCCAAATTTTGTGGTAAATTTTTCTAGTTACAGGCTTTCTGGCCTGAACAAGAGTATCAATAACAGAATCTGAGAACCCTCGCTTTGATAAGATCAAGCGTTCAATCTCCAAGCAGTCAGCTGGAGTGAGACCAGATTCGGATGTTCGAACGGACCTTGAACAAGAAGGTCTCGTCTCAAAGGTAGCTTCCATGGTGGAGCCGACGACATATTCACCAGATCTGCATACCAAGTCCTGCGAGGCCACGCAGGAGCTATCAAGATCACCGACGCCCTCTCCTGATTGATCCTGGCTACCAGCCTGGGGATGAGAGGAAACGGCGGGAATACATAAGCTAGTTTGAAGGTCCAAGGTGCTACTAGTGCATCTACTAGAGTCGCCTTGGGATCCCTGGATCTGGACCCGTAGCAAGGAACCTTGAAGTTCTGACGAGAGGCCATCAGATCCATGTCTGGAATGCCCCACAGTTGAGTGATTTGGGCAAAGATTTCCGGATGGAGTTCCCACTCCCCCGGATGCAATGTCTGACGACTCAGAAAATCCGCTTCCCAATTTTCCACTCCTGGGATGTGGATTGCAGACAGGTGGCAGGAGTGAGTCTCCGCCCATTGAATGATTTTGGTCACTTCTTCCATCGCCAGGGAACTCCTTGTTCCCCCCTGATGGTTGATGTACGCAACAGTCGTCATGTTGTCTGATTGAAACCGTATGAACTTGGCCCTCGCTAGCTGAGGCCAAGCCTTGAGAGCATTGAATATCGCTCTCAGTTCCAGAATATTTATCGGTAGAAGAGATTCTTCCCGAGACCAAAGACCCTGAGCTTTCAGGGATCCCCAGACCGCGCCCCAGCCCATCAGACTGGCGTCGGTCGTGACAATGACCCACTCTGGTCTGCGGAAGGTCATCCCTTGCGACAGGTTGTCCAGGGACAGCCACCAACGGAGTGAGTCTCTGGTCCTCTGATTTACTTGTATCTTCGGAGACAAGTCTGTATAGTCCCCATTCCACTGACTGAGCATGCACAGTTGTAATGGTCTTAGATGAATGCGCGCAAAAGGAACTATGTCCATTGCCGCTACCATCAAACCTATCACTTCCATGCACTGCGCTATGGAAGGAAGAGGAACGGAATGAAGTATCCGACAAGAGTTTAGAAGTTTTGTTTTTCTGGCCTCTGTCAGAAAAATCCTCATTTCTAAGGAGTCTATTATTGTTCCCAAGAAGGGAACCCTTGTCGACGGAGATAGAGAACTCTTTTCCACGTTCACTTTCCATCCGTGAGATCTGAGAAAGGCCAGGACTATGTCCGTGTGAGCCTTTGCTTGAGGAAGGGACGACGCTTGAATCAGAATGTCGTCCAAGTAAGGTACTACTGCAATGCCCCTTGGTCTTAGCACCGCTAGAAGGGACCCTAGTACCTTTGTGAAAATCCTTGGAGCAGTGGCTAATCCGAAAGGAAGCGCCACGAACTGGTAATGCTTGTCCAGGAATGCGAACCTTAGGAACCGATGATGTTCCTTGTGGATAGGAATATGTAGATACGCATCCTTTAAATCCACCGTGGTCATGAATTGACCTTCCTGGATGGAAGGAAGAATTGTTCGAATGGTTTCCATTTTGAACGATGGAACCTTGAGAAACTTGTTTAAGATCTTGAGATCTAAGATTGGTCTGAACGTTCCCTCTTTTTTGGGAACTATGAACAGATTGGAGTAGAACCCCATCCCTTGTTCTCCTAATGGAACAGGATGAATCACTCCCATTTTTAACAGGTCTTCTACACAATGTAAGAATGCCTGTCTTTTTATGTGGTCTGAAGACAACTGAGACCTGTGGAACCTCCCCCTTGGGGGAAGCCCCTTGAATTCCAGAAGATAACCTTGGGAGACTATTTCTAGTGCCCAAGGATCCAGAACATCTCTTGCCCAAGCCTGAGCGAAGAGAGAGAGTCTGCCCCCCACCAGATCCGGTCCCGGATTGGGGGCCAACAATTCATGCTGTCTTGGTAGCAGTGGCAGGTTTCTTGGCCTGCTTTCCCTTGTTCCAGCCTTGCATTGGTCTCCAAGCTGGCTTGGCTTGAGAAGTATTACCCTCTTGCTTAGAGGACGTAGCACTTTGGGCTGGTCCGTTTCTACGAAAGGGACGAAAATTAGGTTTATTTTTGGCCTTGAAAGGCCGATCCTGAGGAAGGGCGTGGCCCTTACCCCCAGTGATATCAGAGATAATCTCTTTCAAGTCAGGGCCAAACAGCGTTTTCCCCTTGAAAGGAATGTTAAGTAGTTTGTTCTTGGAAGACGCATCAGCTGACCAAGATTTCAACCAAAGCGCTCTGCGCGCCACAATAGCAAACCCAGAATTCTTAGCCGCTAACCTAGCCAATTGCAAAGTGGCGTCTAGGGTGAAAGAATTAGCCAATTTGAGAGCACGGATTCTGTCCATAATCTCCTCATAAGGAGGAGAATCACTATCGACCGCCTTTACTAGCTCATCGAACCAGAAACACGCGGCTGTAGTGACAGGGACAATGCATGAAATTGGTTGTAGAAGGTAACCCTGCTGAACAAACATCTTTTTAAGTAAACCTTCTAATTTTTTATCCATAGGATCTTTGAAAGCACAACTATCTTCTATGGGTATAGTGGTGCGTTTGTTTAAAGTGGAAACCGCTCCCTCGACCTTGGGGACTGTCTGCCATAAGTCCTTTCTGGGGTCGACCATAGGAAACAATTTTTTAAATATGGGGGGAGGGACGAAAGGTATACCGGGCCTTTCCCATTCTTTATTTACAATGTCCGCCACCCGCTTGGGTATAGGAAAAGCTTCTGGGAGCCCCGGGACCTCTAGGAACTTGTCCATTTTACATAGTTTCTCTGGGATGATCAAATTCTCACAATCATCCAGAGTGGATAATACCTCCTTAAGCAGAGCGCGGAGATGTTCCAACTTAAATTTAAATGTAATCACATCGGGTTCAGCTTGTTGAGAAATTTTCCCTGAATCTGAAATTTCTCCCTCAGACAAAACCTCCCTGGCCCCATCAGACTGGTGTAGGGGCATTTCAGAACCATTATCATCAGCGTCGTCATGCTCTTCAGTATCTAAAACAGAGCAGTCGCGCTTACGCTGATAAGTGGGCATTTTGGCTAAAATGTTTTTGATAGAATTATCCATTACAGCCGTTAATTGTTGCATAGTAAGGAGTATTGGCGCGCTAGATGTACTAGGGGCCTCCTGAGTGGGCAAGACTCGTGTAGACGAAGGAGGGAATGATGCAGTACCATGCTTACTCCCCTCACTTGAGGAATCATCTTGGGCATCATTTTCATTGTCACATAAATCACATTTATTTAAATGAGAAGGAACCCTGGCTTCCCCACATTCAGAACACAGTCTATCTGGTAGTTCAGACATGTTAAACAGGCATAAACTTGATAACAAAGTACAAAAAACGTTTTAAAATAAAACCGTTACTGTCACTTTAAATTTTAAACTGAACACACTTTATTACTGCAATTGCGAAAAAATATGAAGGAATTGTTCAAAATTCACCAAAATTTCACCACAGTGTCTTAAAGCCTTAAAAGTATTGCACACCAAATTTGGAAGCTTTAACCCTTAAAATAACGGAACCGGAGCCCTTTTTAACTTTAACCCCTTTACAGTCCCTGGTATCTGCTTTGCTGAGACCCAACCAAGCCCAAAGGGGAATACGATACCAAATGACGCCTTCAGAAAGTCTTTTCTATGTATCAGAGCTCCTCACACATGCGACTGCATGTCATGCCTCTCAAAAACAAGTGCGCAATACCGGCGCGAAAATGAGGCTCTGCCTATGATTAGGGAAAGCCCCTATAATTTTATCAAAATACCCAGATTAAATGATTCCTCAAGGCTAAATATGTGTAATATATGAATCGATTTAGCCCAGAAAAAGTCTACAGTCTTAATAAGCCCTTGTGAAGCCCTTATTTACTATCTTAATAAACATGGCTTACCGGATCCCATAGGGAAAATGACAGCTTCCAGCATTACATCGTCTTGTTAGAATGTGTCATACCTCAAGCAGCAAGAGACTGCTCACTGTTCCCCCAACTGAAGTTAATTCCTCTCAACAGTCCTGTGTGGAACAGCCATGGATTTTAGTAACGGTTGCTAAAATCATTTTCCTCATACAAACAGAAATCTTCATCTCTTTTCTGTTTCAGAGTAAATAGTACATACCAGCACTATTTTAAAATAACAAACTCTTGATTGAATAATAAAAACTACAGTTAAACACTAAAAAACTCTAAGCCATCTCCGTGGAGATGTTGCCTGTACAACGGCAAAGAGAATGACTGGGGTAGGCGGAGCCTAGGAGGGATCATGTGACCAGCTTTGCTGGGCTCTTTGCCATTTCCTGTTGGGGAAGAGAATATCCCACAAGTAAGGATGACGCCGTGGACCGGACACACCTATGTTGGAGAAATTAAGTTTTTAAAATTTGTTTCCGTTTCTCTTAGCCTTATATCACAAGGTAGAAACGTAGTAATAAAAAAGGTGCTTTGTCACAAGAACATCTTACATTCAAAAGTCACAGCTTTGCAGAGTGGGAAAGGCTAGGGGGAGGGTTGAAAAAAAAACCCATGAAAGAGTTACTGCTGCTTTGTAGCGCTGCTCAATATTCGACTGTTCTCTTCAAACAGCACTTTGGTCTGGATGCACTGTTTTAAAGGGACAGTCAAGTCCAAAAAAAACTCATGTTTCAAATAGGGTATGTAATTTTAAACAACTTTCCAATTTACTTTTATCACCAATTTTGCTTTGTTCTCTTGGTAATCTTAGTTGAAAGCAAAACCTAGGAGGTTCATATGCTAATTTCTTAGACCTTGAAGGCGGCCTCTAATCTAAATGCATTTAGATAGTTTTGCACCAATAGAGGGCATTAGTTCACGTTTCATATAGATAACATTGAGCTCATGCACATGAATTTACCATGGAGACAGCTGATTGGCTAAAATGCAAGTCTGTCAAAAGAACTGAAATAATGGGGCAGTCTGTTGAGGCTTAGATACAAGGTAATTACAGAGGTAAAACATGTATAATTATAACTGTGTTGGTTATGCCAAACTGGGGAATTGGTAATTAAGGGATTATCTATCTTTTAAAACAACACAAATTCTGGTGTTGACTGTCACTTTAAGCAAAACTTACACAATGCAGCCAGAGCAAAGCTCTGTTTGAAGAGAACTGTCTAATGTGGAGCAGTGGTGCAAAGTGAAAGTGCTAACAGTTCCTGCATGTGTTCCATTCTTCCTGAAGACATACTGCATTTTCTGCGATGACATCTCAGATCACAGCATGTTCTGACTTGGGGTGTATAGTAGTCCATTGCTGTTTCAAAAATTACTTTAACTATGCGTTTTACCCATTTGCAGCAACAGTGCAATAACAAAATGCTCTAACAGTTATTCTTTGTATAACAAGGGAAAGGACTGGTTGTGAGTTTTAAATCCAGGAGTATCATACTTGTAGCAAACCAGTAACTCACTTTTTATTTTGTCCACAGCTTTAATGTACTGAGTACGCATTTCTTCTAAAGCATTTCCTTTACATAATGAACAGCTCTTTTCACAACCCTCTTCTGTACGATTGCTGAAATTACAAGAGACCAAAATTAGGGTAAGGTTATATTCCTATTGTGGTAACAATACTCTTCATAGACTTAAAGGGACAGTCTAGTCAAAGAAAGTTTCAAGATTCAGATGCAATTTAAAAAAAAAACAAAAAAAAAAAAAACTTTCCAATTTACTTTTATCATCAAATTTGCTTTGTTCTCCTGGTATTCTTTGTTGAAAGCGAAACCTAGGTAGGCTCATAAGCTAATTTCTAAGCCCTTGAAGGCCGCCTCTTATCTCAGTGCATGTTGACAGTTTTTCACAGCTAGACAGCACTAGTTCATGTGTGCCATATAGATAAACACTGTGCTCAGTCCCGTGGAGTTATTTATGAATCAGCACAGATTGGCTAAAATGCAAGTCCATCAAAATAACTGAAAAAAGGGGGCAGTTTGCAGAGGCTTAGATACAAGATAATCACAGAGGTTAAAAGTATATTAATATAACTGTGTTGGTTATGCAAAACTGGGGAACGGGTAATAAAGGGATTATCTAACTTTTTAAACAAACTATAACAATTCTGGAGTAGACTGTCCCTTTAATAAATCTATTTGTATTGTTCCTACCAGTTAGGTTTACAGCTAGAGTGCGATCTAGAATTTAAAATTTAAAAGGAAGTTCGGTTTTACATATTAAAAAAAACAAAAAATGTCAGATTTGCAAAGCATCTTCTGAATAAACAAAAGATTTAATCAGCTAAATATGAAGACATTTTGTTGAAGCAAGACCTGTAAACTGGTTATTACCGTTTAATGCATAAACAAAAATGTAAATAAGCTTAGTGGAAATAAAGCAAGACTTTAAAGTTACCTTGGTGAATTTATTACTGCATTCGTATCTTCTAGTTTTTTTTGTAATTCGCTATTTTCTTTTCTCAAATTTTCTGCAATGGATTCATTTTCTAAAGGGGAAAAAACATAATTTATGTAAGAACTTACCTGATAAATTCATTTCTTTCATATTAGCAAGAGTCCATGAGCTAGTGACGTATGGGATATACATTCCTACCAGGAGGGGCAAAGTTTCCCAAATCTCAAAATGCCTATAAATACACCCCTCACTACACCCACAAATCAGTTTAACGAATAGCCAAGAAGTGGGGTGATAAGAAAAAAGTGTGAAAGCATAAAAAATAAGGAATTGGAATAATTGTGCTTTATACAAAAAAATCATAACCACCACAAAAAGGGCTGGCCTCATGGACTCTTGCTAATATGAAAGAAATGAATTTATCAGGTAAGTTCTTACATGAATTATGTTTTCTTTCATGTAATTAGCAAGAGTCCATGAGCTAGTGACGTATGGGATAATGAATACCCAAGATGTGGATCTTCCACGCAAGAGTCACTAGAGAGGGAGGGATAAAATAAAGACAGCCAATTCCGCTGAAAAATAATCCACACCCAAAACAAAGTTTAAATCTTATAATGAAAAAAACTGAAAATATAAGCAGAAGAATCAAACTGAAACAGCTGCCTGAAGTACTTTTCTACCAAAGACTGCATCTGAGGAAGAAAACACATCAAAATGGTAGAATTTAGTAAAAGTATGCAAAGAAGACCAAGTTGCTGCTTTGCAAATCTGATCAACCGAAGCTTCATTCCTAAATGCCCAGGAAGTAGAGACTGGCCTAGTTGAATGAGCTGTAATCCTTTGAAGCGGAGTTCTACCTGACTCAACATAAACATGATGAATCAAAGACTTTAACCACGATGCCAAAGAAAAGGCAGAAGCCTTCTGACCTTTCCTTGAACCAGAAAAGATAACAAATAGACTAGAAGTCTTCCGGAAATCTTAGTAGCTTCAACAAAATATTTCAAAGCTCTAACTACATCCAAAGAATGCAACAATCTTTCCTTAGAGATTTTAGGATTAGGACACAATGAAGGAACTACAATTCCTCTACTAATGTTGTTAGAATTCACAACCTTAGGTAAAAATATAAATGAAGTTCGCAAAACCGCCTTATCCTGATGAAAAATCAGAAAAGGAGACTCACAAGAAAGAGCAGATAATTCAGAAACTCTTCTAGCAGAAGAGATGGCAAAAAGAAACAAAACTTTCCAAGAAAGTAATTTAATATCCAGCGAATGCATAGGTTCAAACGGAGGAGCTTGAAGAGCCCCTAGAACCAAACTCAAACTCCAAGGAGGAGAAATTGACTTAACAGGTTTTAAACGAACCAAAGCTTGTACAAAACAATAAATATCAGGAAGACTAGCAATCTTTCTGTGAAACAGAACAGAAAGAGCAGAGATTTGTCCTTTCAAGGAACTTGCAGACAAACCTTTATCCAAACCATCCTGAAGAAACTGTAAAATTCTAGGAATTCTAAAAGAATGCCAGGAAAAATGATGAGAAAAACACCTGGAAATGGAAGTCTTCCAGACTCGATAATATATCATCCTAGATACAGATTTACGAGCCTGTAACATAGTATTAATTACGGAGTCAGAGAAACCTCTATGACTGAGAATCAAGTGTTCAATCTCCATACCTTCAAATTTAAGGATTTGAGATCCTGATGGAAAAAAGGACCTTACGATAGAAGGTCTGGTCTTAACGGAAGAGTCCACGGTTGGCAAGTAGCCATCCGGACAAGATCCGCATACCAAAACCTGTGAGGCCATGCTGGAGCCACCAGCAGAATAAACGAACGCTCCTTTAGAATCTTGGAAATCACTCTTGGAAGAAGAACTAGAGGCGAAAAGATATAAGCAGGATGATACTTCCAAGGAAGTGACAATGCATCCACTGCTTCCGCCTGAGGATCCCTGGATCTGGACAGATACCTGGGAAGCTTCTTGTTTAGATGAGAAGCCATCAGATCTATTTCTGGAAGTCCCCATATTTGAACAATCTGAAGAAATACCTCTGGGTGAAGAGACCATTCGCCCGGATGTAGCGTTTGGCGACTGAGATAATCCGCTTCCCAATTGTCTATACCTGGGATATGAACCGCAGAAATTAGACAGGAGATGGATTCCACCCATACAAGTATTCGAGAGACTTCTTTCATAGCCAGGGGACTGTGAGTCCCTCCTTGATGATTGACATATGCCACGGTTGTGACATTGTCCGTCTGGAAACAAATGAACGACTCTCTCTTTAGAAGAGGCCACGACTGAAGAGCTCTGAAAATTGCACGGAGTTCCAAAATGTTGATTGGTAATCTCGCCTCCTGAGATTCCCAAACCCCTTGTGCTGTCAGAAACCCCCATACAGCTCCCCAACCTGTCAGACTTGCATCTGTTGAGATCACAGTCTAGGTTGGAAGAACAAAAGAAGCCCCCTGAACTAAACGATGGTGGTCTGTCCACCACGTCAGAGAGTGTAGAACAATCTGTTTTAAAAAGATATTAATTGAGATATCTTTGTATAATCCCTGCACCACTGGTTCAGCATACAGAGCTGAAGAGGTCGCATGTGAAAACGAGCAAAGGGGATCGCGTCCAATGCAGCAGTCATAAAACCTAGAATTTCCTTGCATAAGGCTACCGAAGGGAATGATTGAGACTGAAGGTTTTGACAAGCTGAAACCAATTTCAGACGTCTCTTGTCCGTCAGAGACAGAATCATGGACACTGAAACTATCTGGAAACCTAAAAAGGTTACTCTTGTCTGAGGAATCAACAAACTTTTTGGTAAATTGATCCTCCAACCATGTTCTTGAAGAAACAACACTCATAAAAGACTGGAAAGGTTCTTTCTATTGAAAATGAGCAAAGGGAATTGAATCCAATGCTGTGGCCATAAGACCTAAAACTTCTATGCATATATAGCAACTGAAGGAGACTAAAGGTACCGACAGACGGAACCTAATAAAATTATCCCTTGTCTGATAGAGACAAAGACAGTGACACAAACTATCTGGAAACCTAAAAAAGGTGACCCTTGTGTGAGGAATCAAGAGCTTTTGAAAAAAAGATCTTTTAACTATGTCCTGAAGAGCAAGTGAATCATATGAGATTCCGCATCCTCAGAAAATAATCTGAATGAAAACAGAAAAATGGAAATATGCATTTATTGTATCTAATGAAAACAAATAATGCTATCAATGACCATAAAAAGGCAAAATAGTTTGAATAAAACTCCAAAAACCCGGTTCCTAAAAAAGGAACTGGAAGAAATACCCCAGAAGATTCCAGGTCTGAGCAGCGCTTGAACCCCATGGGTGCCCAGCCATGCTTCAACAGTACCCAAAATATATAGGACAGAAACACACTTACAGAAAGTGTTAGCCTTACTGGAATAAAATCAAAGACATTTGGACAAAATAAATTTCAAAGAAGTCTTAACCTGCCTCTTACCAGACAAGCTGGAATACGGCACGTACATCGCAATATTAGGGAGCTGATTTCGAACTCCAATGATAAACATGTTACTTGGGAAAGAACTCAGGAACTCGTTCCTTAATAAGAACAACCAAACTAGTATAAGCTTAAAGTTTTAGTCTTAGAACTCAAACTTGAAACCCAGAGTAACAGTTAATCAATTATTTGTTTTATAATTGGATTCATTTCTTATCTTAGAAAAAAAAGAAATATGGATTTTTTTTTGATTTTTTTTTAAAAATCACAAAATTCTTCTAGCTAAAATAGCTAAAGACATAGATTAACCCTCATTTGCGAAAATATTCAATAAAATGAAGACACAAATGAAATTATTAGCATGATAGTCCAGTTAAAAGGACCAGTCAATACAGTGGACTTGCATAATCAATAAATGCAAAACAACAAGACAAATGCAACAGCACCTAGTCTAGTAAATGTTGTCCCTTTAACAATGCTAAAATAAATCATAATCTGATACTTGAAGCAATTGCAATATCCAAATAAATCACAGGACCAAGAAAAGTACCTGAAACTAAATAATTTTCCATAAATAAGATACAACTATCTAAAGGAAAATAAATACTATTTTGCAATAGAAACAATAGCATAATTAGTAGAAGTAGAGATAGCCCCAATACATTGGAGAACCCTCTAAATTGAATTTAACTGCTGGCAAAGAATATAGTTTAAAACCTTTGAAGAAGGAATAAAAGAAAATTCTCAGCCTATTCCATTTCCTAGTATGGGGAATTGGAAAGAAAACCTCTGAAAACACAAAAGAATAAATAGGCAGAAATAGTGTCAGCTAGTCTTAAAGAACTAGTTACCTTAATATCCAAAATAATCAACACCTTTTCAACAAAGAACAAATGTACTTTAATAATAGAAAAATAATAAAAAAAGTAGATTTGTTAGTGTCAATATCTGATGAAGAAAATTTCTGAAAGAGAAAAAACATCATCAGAGAAGGATAAATCAGTATGTTGTTGGTCATTTGAAACTTCAATAAAAAAAAAAAAGAAGTGAAAAAGACCTAAAAATTTAATTAGAAGGCACGAAGTCAGACAAAGCCTTTAAAATAGAATCAGAAAAAAAATTCTTATAAATCTTCTAAATATTTCTTGTACATAAGATGTAAGAATGGAAATATATAAAGCATAAATACTAATGGATTCTGCATGTAAAAGTATATCATAATAACTTATTACAAACCATAGCTAAAGATAAACATTTATAACATTTAAAATAAATGAACTTAGCTTTGGTAGAACTGAAACTCAGTTAAGCGTTTTTCCAGAAGTGGCTTCCGATTCAGGGGCAATCTGAGACATCTTGCAATATGTAATAGAAAAAACAACATATAAAGCAAAATTGATCAAATTCCTTAAATGACAGTTTCAGGAATGGGAAAAAAAATGCCAATGAACAAGCTTCTAGCAACCAGAAGCAATAAATGAGACTTAAATATTGTGGAGACAACAATGACGCTCGAATTTTTTAGCGCCAAAAAAGCCGCCCACATTATTTGGCGCCTAAATGCTTTTGGCGCCAAAAATGGCGCCACATCCGGTAACGCCGACATTTTTTGGCGCAAAAACGTCAAAAAAATGACGCAACTTCCGGCGAC
Source organism: Bombina bombina (assembly GCF_027579735.1). NCBI lineage: Eukaryota > Metazoa > Chordata > Amphibia > Anura > Bombinatoridae > Bombina > Bombina bombina. The sequence goes on along the minus strand of NC_069504.1, from coordinate 533,785,294 downwards.
ACGTATGACGCCGGAAATGACAAGAAAATTTTTGCGCCAAGAAAGTCCGCGCCAAGAATGACGCAATAAAATGAAGTATTTTCAGCCCCCGCGAGCCTAACAGCCCACAGGAAAAAAGACAAATTTTAAGGTAAGAAAAAATTGATTAATTCATATGCATTATCCCAAATATGAAACTGACTGTCTGAAATAAGGAACGTTGAACATCCTGAATCAAGGCAAATAAATTTTTAAACACATATATTTAGAACTTTTATATAAAGTGCCCAACCATAGCTTAGAGTGTCACAGAAAATAAGACTTACTTACCCCAGGACACTCATCTACATGTAGTAGAAAGCCAAACCAGTACTGAAACGAAAATCAGTAGAGGTAATGGTATATATAAGAGTATATCGTCGATCTGAAAAGGGAGGTAAGAGATGAATCTCTACGACCGATAACAGAGAACCTATGAAATAGACCCCGTAGAAGGAGATCATTGAATTCAAATAGGCAATACTCTCTTCACATCCCTCTGACATTCACTGCACACTGAGAGGAAAACCGGCTCCAGCCTGCTGTGAAGCGCATATCAACGTAGAATCTAGCACAAACTTACTTCACCACCTCCATGGGAGGCAAAGTTTGTAAAACTGATTTGTGGGTGTGGTGAGGGGTGTATTTATAGGCATTTTGAGGTTTGGGAAACTTTGCCCCTCCTGGTAGGAATGTATATCCCATACGTCACTAGCTCATGGACTCTTGCTAATTACATGAAAGAAACACTGATTTAAAACTCATATAAATGTATTACAGTTTATAATAATATTTTATAATCTCAGTTTAAAACCCCCCACAACAAATCATTTGCAAAATACAAAGCCCATTAGGAGCTTTGATGCATTGACCTTCATTTTAAATTAACACCAACAAAGTTAGAAGTGGAACACACATTTCTTCCCTAAGATATGGTGAGTCCACAGCTTCATCATTTACTGTTGGGAATATCACTCCTGGCCAGCAGGAGGAGGCAAGGAGCACCACAGGCAAGCTGCTAAGTATCACTCCCCTTCCCACAACCCCCAGTCATTCTCTTTGCCTTGGTGCATGGAGGAAGTGAAATTTTGGTGTCTGAAGAAAAACTGGATTCTTTCACTACAAGCAAGATGTTATCTAGTAGAAAGCCAGAGTAGTTTTACTCTGTGCTTTCCCCTTTTTTAAGGATTGGGTATAGCTGTACTCCACGTCAGTCTCTTTAGTAATGCAATGATGGCTTTAAAGCAGTTAGGAACTTGTGAGGTGGGCCTCACTGCTTTTTCCCAAAATGTTGCTGCCCTAGTATAGAAAGCCAGAGTATGTTTACTCTGTTCTTTCTTTTTTTCCACAGGTCTCTGTGAGGAGTGGCTTCTTTTCATACCGGGTGGGCTGTCCTCCTGCCGGACAGCTAGTGGTGCAGGTAAGTGCCTAATTTTTATCTTATGGGATAGAGTACGGCACTGAAGGGTTAAATACTGTCTGTACACATATGGGACTTCAATCCTGGGATCAGGATTCATGACAGGCAGGGAGCAGGCACTTTGGGCATGTGTATCAGAGACTAAAAATTATATTCCTGGAGGAAGGAGTTAATTTTTATTGGTGGCTCAGGAGTCAACTTTATTCAGATGCTTATGCCTTGCAGATAATCTGGTTGCACCTTCTTAGCAGAAACCCTATCTGTTTGCACTGTGAGGAAAAAAGACTTAATTGTTTTATGTTACAAGCCGTCTGTCATCTAGAAGGTTTTTTCTTTTTCTCTTACTGAGGCAGTCTATCGGCTAGAAGCGCACACTTCCAGTTTAGTGGCGCAGCTTCTCAATCGATCATGTGACTTCCGGGCTCCGTTTAAATTACGGACTTCGGAGCTGTCCTTCCGATTTGAGTGTTGGAAGTCGCTAATAGGGATCGCAAATCTCTTATTAAGTCTCTTAATAAAAAATTAACAGTCAATTGAGAATTGTTTTCCAGTACTTGAGTAAAAACATTTTTGCTGAGGATTCAGATGCACAAAATGTTCTTAGATTGCCTGCTTACGGTAGTTTTAAAGGAACAGTACATAATTAAGTTCCTTTTACTTTGTTGCTAGAAAAATTATATTGTCATCATGGAGCAGAACCCTGCTCATACGGACAGGTGCCGACTTTGTTTAAATAATCCAGTTGAACCTCCCTTGCAATTTTGTTCCTCATGTATAGAGAGAAACAAAAAGTCTATCTTTATGCTTTATAAACCTGAGCCACCAGTCTTCTCAGGTTGATGCTGTTTAGGTAATGCCACAGCTTTCTCCTCGGACGTCCCAAGCCTTAATGGCGTCACATGCAGTGCCCTGCAGTTCCTCTCAATCTCCTGGAGGAGTTTATTTGCAAGCAGAAATTGCTGCCCAGGTATCCTCTGCGGAATCTGCGGCATTAGCTGCCATCCCCATGCTACAGGGTAAATGCAAGAGGAAAATTAGAGATCTGATGAGGAAGATACGTCAGTAGCTTCTGAGGGTGAAATCTCAAATTCCAACAGTATAATTCCTTCATCTGATGCTGAAGTGGTATCCTTTAGATTTAAGCTTGAACACCTCAGTGTACCTTTAAAGAAGGTTTTAGCTACCTTGGATGACTCCAATAACTCTGTCGTTGTCAACCCTAAGAAGTCTAGTAAACTTAAAAAATACTTTGATGTTCCTTCCTCTGTAGAGGTTTTTCCTGTGCCAGACCGTGTCATGGAGATTATAGCACAGGAATGGGAGAGGCCAGGGATACCTTTCTCCCCGTCTCTAAGAAGATGTTTCCTGTTGCCGACTCCATTAAAGAGTCGGGCAAACTGTTCCTTTTTTTTTTTAACATTTCTTTATTCCAGCAGTATATGAAAACAATCAACAACAAAAAAACAAAGATAACATTAAACAGTTCACATATACATTTTCTATACACCACGCAGGGTGTCTTTATATAAATCATGACACATGCCTAAATATAACTCCAAGCAGGAGTCCGACCAAAGAGAAAAGATAAAGAAAAAAAAAAACAAAAAAAAAACATACCTAGATCTCATCCTGCTATAATCACATTATACCCTGAACTAAAGAGTTACATCTTTCCTTGTCTACTCTGCCTATCCTATATATGTATAAATTCTTAAAGGCCCTACATTCAGTGCGTAGATTTTTATATGTTTAATTGAAAATATAAAACAAAACTTTCTTTTTCTTTCTTTTTTTTTCCTTTAAAGAGAATCCACACATACTGTTGGAGTATTTTATATTTCATACACCCGCCATCACTAAAACAAAAGAACAAAACACATAACAAATAAACACACAAAGAAAAAAAAAAAAATCAACCAAACCAAGAAAACCCACCACACCCCGTCTCGCTGCCAAATCCCCCCACTCAACCAAACGGTTCCTAAAGTAGAAGGGGCCATTTCTACATTGGCTAAGAGAACTACTATTCCTATTGAGGATAGCTGCTCTTTTAGAGATCCAATTGACATGAAGCTGGAGGCTTATTTGAAGAAAAAATATGTTCGAGTTCTCCAATGGCAACCTGCAGTGTGTATTGTCACGGTGACAAGTGCGGCAGCAGAGACTCCCTTTGAGGAGATCCAAGACAGGATTAAGGCTCTTAAGCTAGCCAATTATTTTATTACTGACGCTTCCCTGCAGGTTATTAAATTGGGGGCCAAAATATCTGGCTTTGCTGTGCTGGCATGCAGAGGTTTGTGGCTGAAGTCTTGGTCAGCCGATGTTTCATCTAAATCCAAGCTTCTGGCTATTCCTTACAAGGGAAGGACCTTGTTTGGACCCGGTCTGACAGAAATTATTTCGGATATCCACAAGATAAGAAAAATAGACTGAAAGGACGTCAGAGTAATTTTTGTTAATTTTGTAATTTCAGAGGAAAGTCTTCCCTTCTTCTTCCAAGCAGGAAAAGTCCAAGTCGTCTTGGAAACACAGTCAGTCTTGGCACAAGGGGAAGCAATCAAAGAAACCCGCAGCTGACTCCAAATTAACATTAAGGGTTTGCCCCCAATCTGGGATCGGATAAAGTGTGGGGCATACTTACTCAGTTTTCTCAAGCATGGATATGAGATGTCCCAGATCCCTGGGCTGTGGACATATTATGTCAGGGTTACAAATTGGATTTCAAGACCTTTCCTCCCAGGGGCAGGTTCCACCTCTCAAGATTATCTGTGGACCAGATAAAAAAAAAGAGGTGTTCTTGAAATGAGTTCAGGATCTTTCCTTCATTTCCTGAGAGTGATAGTTCCTGTCCCAGTACAGGAAAGGGGACTAGGGTTCTATTTCAATCTGTTCTAGGTTCACAAAAAAAAAAAAAAAAAAAGAGGGAACTTTCTGACCTATTCTAGACCTGAAGTGTCTAAGTTTCTCAGAGTACCGTCCTTCAAGATGGAAACTATACGTTCCATTCTTCCTTTAGTGCAAGAGGGTCAGTTCATGATGACCATAGACCTGAAGTATGCATACCTTCATGTTCCCATTCACAGTGATCATCATACATTTCTGAGATTTGCCTTTCTGGACAAACACTTTCAGTTTGTGGCTCTTCCGTTTGGCCTTACCACAGCTCCCAGAATTTTCTCAAACGTTCTGGGGGTTTCTTGGCAGTGATCCGGTCTCAGGGAATTGCAGTGGAGCCCAACTGGACGACATTTTAGTTCAGACGCCTTCTTTTCAACAAGCAAAATCTCACAAAAGATCTTGTTGTCTTTTCTTCGTTCCCAAGGATGGAAAGTGTATCTACAAGGGTAGTTTTCTTGTGGACCATAATATATACCCTATTGATGAAAATCTTTCTGACAGAGGTCAGAAAAGCCAAAATTCTTTCCTCTTCCCTCTCTCTACAGTCTACTGTTCGGCCATCAGTGGCTCAATGTATGGAGGTAATCCGTCTGATGGTGGCTTCCATGGACATCATTCCCTTTGCTCGTTTCCATTTGAGAGCTCTGAAGTTGTGCATGCTCAGACAATGGAACGGGGATCATGAGGATCTGTCTCAGATGACATATCTAGATTAGTCGACAAGAGACTCTCTCCAGTGGTGGTTTTCTCAGGAACATTCGTCTCAGGGCACATGCTTTCGGAGACCTTCCTGGGTGATTGTGACCATGGACGCCAGCCTGCTGGGCAGCAGTCTGGGACTCGTTAAAGGTGCAGGGACTTTGGACTCGGCCGGAGTCTGCTCTCCCCATCAACATCTTGGAGTTGAGAGCGATTTACAATGCTCTGATGGCTTGGCCTCAGTTGTCCTTAGCCCGGTTTATCAGGTTCCAGTCAGACAACATAACCTCAGTGGCTTACATCAACCACCAAGGAGGAACTCAGAGTTCCTTAGCGATGAAGGAGGTGGCTCGGATTGTTCTGTGGGCGGAAGCTCACAATTGCTGTCTATCTGCCATCCACATTCCAGGAGTGGAAAACTGGGAAGCTTATTGCCTGAGCAGACAGACATTTCAACCCAGGGAGTGGGAACTCCATCCGGAGGTGTTTTCCAGTTTAACCTTCAAATGGGGGTGCTGGAGTTGGATCTGATGGCGTCTCGGCAAAATGCCAAGCTTCCAAGGTACAGTTCAAGGTCAAGAGATCCTCAGGCCGCTCTGATAGATGCTCTGGCGGTCCCTTGGGATTTCAGGCTGGCATATCTGTTTCCTCTGTTTGCTCTCCTTCCACGAGTCATTGCTTGTATCAAACAGGAGAGTGTCGGTGATTCTAATAGCCCCTGCATGGCCTCGCAGCATCTGGTATGCAGACCTAGTGGAGATGTCGTCTCTTCCACCTTGGAGACTGCCTCTGAGGAAGGACCTTCTGATTCAGGGTCCTTTCCTTCATCCAAATTTGAAGCTGACTGCTTGGAGATTGAACGTTTAGTTCTGTCTAAGCGTGGGTTTTCTGAGTCGTTCATTGAGACCATGATTCAGGCTTGCAAGCCTGTTACCAGAAAGATCTACCATGAGATATGGTGTAAATATCTTTATTGGTGTGAATCCAAGGGCTCAGGATTCCTAGGATTTTGTCCTTTCTACAGGAAGGTCTGGAGATGGGTTTGTCAGTCAGTACCCTGAAGGGTCAGATTTCTGCATTATCTATTTTGCTACTAAGCATCTGGCGGACGTGCCAGATGGGCAATCTTTTTGTCAGGACTTGGTCAGAATCAGGCCTGTCTTTAAGTCTGTTGCTCCTCCTTGGAGCCTTAACCTTGCTCTTAAAGTTTTGCAGCAGGCTCCGTTTGAGCCATTGCATTCCATAGATATTAAGTTGTTATCTTGGAAGGTTTTGTTTCTTATTGCTATCTCTTCTGCTCGGAAATTCTCAGAACTCTCAGCTTTGCAGTGTGAATCGCCTTATCTTATATGCCGATAATGCGGTTCTTCGTACTAAGTTAGGTTTTCATCCTAAAGTTGTTTAATATTTCTATCCGAATCAGGAAATTGTTGTTCCTTCTTTATGTCCTAATCCTCCTCCTCACAAGGAACTTTAGTTGCACAACTTGGATGTTGTGCATGCTCTTAAATTCTATCTACAGGCGACTAAGGATTTTCGCCAGTCTCCTGCCCTGTTTGCTTATATTTCTCAGAGAAACAAAGGTCAAAAAGCTACTGCTACTTCTCTTTCTCTCTGGCTGAGAAGCATCATGTGTTTGGCTCATGAGACTGCTGGACAGCAGCCTCCTGAGAGAATTAGGGCTCATTCTACGAGAGCCGTTTCCTCTTCTTGGGCTTTCAAAAATGAAGCTTCTGTGCAACAGATATGCAAGGCTGCAACTTGGTCCTCTTTACATACTTTTTCCAAATTTTATAAAAAAGTTGATACTTTTTCCTCGGCCGAGGCCTCTTTTGGGGGAAAGGTTCTTCAAGCAGTGGTGCCTTCAGTTTAGGTCTACCCGTCTTCTCCCTCCCTATTCATCTGTGTCCTCTAGCTTGGGTATTGGTTCCCAACAGGAAATGATGAAGCCGTGGACTCACCATATCTTAGGAAAGCAAACAAAATTTATGCTTACCTGATACATTTTTATTTCTGGATATGGTGAGTCCACAGCCCCGCCCTTTATTTTAAGACAGTTATTTTTGTCTAAACCTCAGGCACCTCTACACCTTGTGTTACGCCTTTTTTCTAAATCTCCCTTCGATCGAATGACTGGGAGTTGTGGAAAGGGGAGTGATACTTAGCAGCTTGGCTGTGGTGCTCTTTGCCTCCTCCTGCTGGCCAGGAGTGATATTCCCAACAGTAAATGATGAAGCCGTGGACTCACCATATCCAGAAAGAAAGAAATTTATCAGGTAAGCATAAATTTTGTTTTTTACAGCCAGATCCACCATTGTCAAGAGCACATCAATATAATATATTCAAAATTCAACCAAGTGCATACATCCACTTGAATGAATACCAAAGATTAATTTTCTCTTATATATGCAAAAAATATTGCCTACAGTCACTTACGCCGTCATTATACAATAAGTATCACATACAATATTGCCACATGCAACGTTAGAATCCAACATTAAAATTATAAATCTGCTTTATGCTGCAGTTCACTCATGCGTATCTCTTCATAATGGATTATAAAGAAGCTTGACAAATGTGTTCACCATCTACGAGCTTGGTTAAACATTCAGGAGCCAGATATGTTTCAGTATTCACAGTGTGTGAGATCATGCATAATGACAACTACCTGGCATGGTAAAATTGATTTTGTTTCTTTCTTTTATGCCAAAACCTAAAGCATTAGGTATTTTCTTTGCCATCATCTCTAAAAACCTTGGCACTGCTTAGATATTAACATATATTGGCCTCCTGTTAAAAACAAAAAACAAACAAAAAAAAACCCTTAAGATTATGTTTTTTTATTCTTTTTTTTTTATGGGCAGCAAAAGAGCTAAATACTTTTTAGAGTAGGATTTTTTTTTTTTTTTTATACATAGATTTCTTTTTTTGGGGGGGGGGTTCCAATGTTACAAGGGGGGGTGGTTTACGAAAAAGAGCCGATTCACTTTAGGGCAATTCCCTACAAAAGGCCCTTTTATGGGCTATATTTGTAGTTTAGTGTTAGAATAGTTTTTTTTTATTTTGGGGTGGGTATTTTTTTTTAGTAGGGTTTTAGAATAGGTATATTTATTATTTTTGGCAATTTATTTTTTCTAATGTTAGTTTTTTATATTTTGTAATATGTTTTTTTTTGGGGGGGGTTTAAATGTGGTTAGTTTTTTGCTTTTTTACAGACAAGTGTTTTTTGGTAAAAGGTAAGGATAGTCTATTTTGGGTTAACTTAGGGGGTATTACATCAGGGGGTTTAGATTTTAGTGGGTTACTTTGCGGTAGGACTGTGGAGGCTGTCATGTCACTCAAAAGTGTGGAAACACTTACAGCTTTGGAGACAGGAGCTTTGCTAAGCGCAAATTGTGTGGGAAACAAGGTAGCTGTGGGAGAGTGTTGAGCCATCGCACAAACCCCGGGATGTATAAACCATAAAGCAGTGCTTTTGAGGGAACAAAATAGGCCAGCATCTGCATAACAATAACTGTAGCGCAACCAGCACTGCCACCTACTAGGAACAGAACTATTAGCAGTAGGCAAGACAGGTGACATGGTGAGGATGACTCTAAAGAGGAGAGTGGTAAGCACCTTCAGCACCCCATCATAAAACATTTTGTGGGTTTTCACTCTAGGATGACGTCCAGGCAGCAGTCAAAGAAAGGTCAGCTGGTAACTGTCAGTGATGTTTATTTTGCCAGGCATGAGAGGGAGCTTTTAAAGCAGCTGATGGTGGTATTGGGACGCAAGGGCCTCCCTTCCTTCATGTGGTACTTTTAGCAGAAACGTAGTCACCTCAATATTGTTCCTGCGCTTCAGTGTTGAAAAAGGAGTTAGCAAAGGCTGGACAGTATGTGCACTTTATCACTAATTGTATGGAGCACTTCTTGTGGCCATCATGTCTTCCTCAATTGGACAACCCACTGGTGGCAGCCTAGGGTGTATCAGGTGGATGTGGCTAGTGGTGGTGCAGTGTCAGACAGCTTCCTTATTCATGTTAAGGTGTTGTATAAGCAGCATGCTGCTGATAATATGAAAGCAGGCAGACACTAAGGTGGAAACGGGCCTTGTGGTCACCAACAGGACAATATGGTGAAGGATCTCTGTGAGCTGCTGCCCTCCTAGACTCTGCTGCTGTTGCGGAATATGTAAAAGCCTCCTTCAGTACTGCTGCTGCTCCTAATAATCATAGGGTGTGTGTGCAGAGCGCCTAAATAAAAGGCAGAGGTGACTTTAAGCGTTAGACCGTAAATGTGTATATATAATGATATAGTCTTCACAAATATATGAGTGGTAGACCTAGTTCAATCCTAATTAAGTCGTGATCAGAGGAGTCAGTCTGCAATTCAAGAATACAGTTTTAATTAATACACAAATTAACTAAAATCACAGATCCATGATGTATATAAAAACAATATAAAACAATGTGGTATAAAACAATAGCTACAAAGGTTCCAGCAAACAGTTTCGGCCTGGACTAAGGCCTTTATCAAGACTCTGATAAAAGCCTTAGTCCAGGCCGAAACGCGTTGACTATTCGCTGGTAAGCATATTTCTAATATTGATACGGTTTTTGGAACAATCTACACTATTGTTTTTTAAATCCTACAGGACAATTCAGGAAGTATATTGAGGAATTTGAGAGACAACTAGGACCCAGCACAGGGTTTCTCACCACCACCAAGGAAACAAGTTTGGCTTTTTCACTTTTTCATTGGATTTATATTACGGACTGTATTTTTCACTGCTTTATTTTTCACAGATTGACTTTTTGCATTAATTGTCCCATTTTTTATTTTTAAATATTTTTGAATATTTGCACGTGCATTGCTTTTCACTTACTTTTGGACACTTATTAAAACATAAATTTCACCCAAGAGCCTCACAAAGACACTATCTGACTTATAATTTTGAGTATTTTTTTTTTAAAAGTTTTATTTATTGATTGAAATGAGGAACAGGTTTCACAAGTATGTCTATCAAGTAATACATTGAAAAGCGTACATACTTCATGATTAGTATTATATACAGCTGCTTATAGCAAAAAGACAGTACAGAATGCTTTTACCGAGTTCAACAACCTTATCCAATAATACTTCTTGGAATAGAAGTTGTAGATAAAATTAAGAAGCCTATGCCTCAAAACATTTTCTCCTTTTTAAACATACAATAACCCAGAACAAGTATAATATACAAAAAAAAAAAAAAAACTGGGAGAAAGAAAAGATAAGCAAGAGAAGGGAGAAAGAGGAAAGAAAGGAAAAAAAAAAAAAAAAAAAAAGGGGAAGGGAATTAAATTAAATTTCCCCTCCCCCCCCTCCCCGAGAGGCCGGAACCATCAAAGATTTAAGTAATTACACCACTACTAATTTCCCCTCTCAATACAGCATTCTGAATCCATTCAGAGTGCTTAAAGGGAGCAATGAGACTTCTTTGAACTTCCAGTGTATTGGAGAGAATATATTCTCCCCATTTCCTGAAAAAGTTAGCAATTTCTTTTTCGGAAGATATCTGCGTCTCATATTGTTCATATATTAATTTTGAGTCTAACATGTTCAGAAGGGAGGTGAACATAGGGCTTCTATTAGATTTCCAGGAGGAGAAAATAATGTTTCTAGCAGATAAGATTACAAAATTAATAAATTTTATGTTTCCCACCCTTTCATCATATTGCCTTAGAAAGATAATTTCCTCCATCTTCAGAGAGATTTTAAGCTTTAGAATTTTTGAGAGCCAAAATGAGACTTTTGCCCAAAACCGTTTGACTTTGGGACATGCCCAGATACAGTGGATCAAGTTGGCATTTGGATAGTGACAGCGTGTACATTCATATCTTTGCGTATTATTCCACTTCCCTAGCTTCTCTGGGGTGATATAAGTCCTATTAATTAATCTAAGGTGAGATTCGCGCCAAGATAACAGAGGAGTCGCTGACCAAGCCCTATCAATACTTTCTTGAATTGTCTTAAGCTCCAATTGCGGGATGTCTAATGACCATCTTTCACTGAGCCGTTCCATGCCATATACACCTTCTTTAAGCAATAATAAACTATACCAGTGTGATATGGAAGCTTTGCCAAGCTGGCGGCGTGACAGAGCTTTAGTTAAAATTTCCCAGTTTGTGTAAAAGTCTTCAAGTGCTGTGTTGTTGAGAAAATGCCTAATTTGGAAATAGCCAAACATATCACGGTTAGGGAGATTATATTTTTCTTTTAGGGAGCCAAATGAGTGAATAACTTGTCTATCTTCATCAATACATTGTGCAAAATAGACTAGGCCCCCTACCTTCCACCTCTTGAAAATTTCGGTATCAGAGCCTGCGGGGAAAAGTGGGTTATTCTGTATTGGTAAATATCTAGAACACTGGAAATTGACACCCACCGCCATGCATAGTTTTTGCCAGGCTATGATAGGGTTTCTAAGAGTGTACATCTCTTTAAGTAAAGGAGGCCAATCTTTTTGCCTCATATGTATTAGGGCTTTTAAGTTATGAGGTTTAAGAAGGCCATTTTCAACATCCTGAGGCGCTAGCTGACCCATATCTAATAGCCAATCTGGTACTATCTTCATCAAACAAGCCAGATTATAATTATAGATTGAGGGGAGGGCAAAGCCTGCGTTTTCCTTTGGTTGAGATAGTCTTTTTAACGACATTTTATGCTTTGCTTTTCCCCATAAAAATCTCCTAAATGCCGAATTTAACATGTTTATATCTCCTTTTCGTAAGAACAGTGGAATATTCTGCATTATATACAGAAGTTTGGGGAGTGCGATCATTTTTATGAGATTTATTTTGGCAGCTAGTGTTAATGTGAATGATGTCCATCTAGAGATATCCTCTAAGATTTTCTTGATTACGCCATCGATATTAACTCGATACCACTCTTCCGGGCAGTTTGTGACATTAATACCGAGATATTTAACCATTTTAACCTCCTTAAAGGGCAATGCCCCCAGAGAATCTCTGGTCCTGTTTAACCACATAACCTCTGATTTATTATCATTTATTGTATAACCTGAGAATGAACCATATCGCTTCAATAAACTCAGTAATGTAGGAACATTTTCCTTAGTGTTAGAAAGGAATACAAGCAAGTCATCTGCGTATAGGGAGATTTGGATGTCTGTCTCACCAAGTCTAATCCCCTTAATAGTATTGCGTAGTACTATAGCCAGGGGTTCAATGCAGAGATTAAAAAGTAATGGAGAGAGTGGGCACCCTTGTCGGGTGCCCCGCGCCAATTGAAACCATTCTGTAGTCCTGCCATTCACAATTAAGGCAGATCTTGGATTCTGATATAGTGCTTGTATAAAGGAGAGGAAGGCACCTCTCATACCAAACTGTTCAACTGTGGTAAATAAGTGATCCCAAACAATGGAATCAAATGCCTTTTCGGCGTCGAGAGCAATGATAACCTTGTCCTCCCTATCAGCCTCATATGATTTCTTCCTAATGTTATAATATTCTGTTGTTAGTAGTAGTTTCCTTAAATTTGAAAAGAGAGATCTGCCCTTTAAAAAACCAGTTTGGTCTGGGTGGATGAGTTTGTCCAGAATTTTTTGTAATCTAGCTGCTAAGATACTTGTTAATAATTTATAATCGGCATTGAGCAGGGATATAGGGCGATATGAGTCTAGATTTTCTGCATCCTTGCCCTTCTTTAAAATTAACACTATTAGGGAGGCACTGAAATTACACGAGATGGGGTGTCCTTGCAGGTAATATGCATTAAATAGTTCACATAGAGGATCCGTTATTTGCTGTATGAGAATTTTATAAAATTCTGCCGGAAAAGTGTCCGGGCCTGAGGCCTTATTTAGCTTGCTACCTTTTATTGCCTGAGTGACTTCATCTTTATTAATTGGTTCGCACAATGATTTGCATGCGTTCTCATCCAATGTCGGGAGCCTACATGTATCCCAAAAAGCTTTTTTTTTATCCTCATTAATATCCTTAGATAAAAAGATTTGGGTATAATATTCTAAAAATTTTTTGCTTATGTCCTTAGACTGTGTTAAGCGACTGCCATTGACTGATATTGCAGATATGAAATTAGAACCCCGATTTTGTTTGACTAAGTTAGCTAAATTTTTACCTATCTTTCCCCCATACTTATATAATCTTGCATTGACCCTATGTCTCTTTCTTTTTTTACTTTAGCATAGTTCTGCCAATTAGATGGCGAAGCTGTGTGTAAATATGTGTTATATGCATTTGATAATTGATTTGTTAACTGTCCCTCCCGGAGCTGAGTTTTTTTCCATAACTTATGTAAATATGCCTTTATTTCACCGCATAGTACCGCCTTCGAGGCTTCCCAGTATGTCTCAGGACTTTTAACTGAATTCTTATTCAAACATTCATACTTTTTCCAGGCCTCTATTAACCAATTCTGAAATTTAAGATTTCAGTATAGTTGTTTTGGGAAAGGGTATGTGGGGCTATTTTTACTAGCAGAACCTATTGATAAAGATAGAGATATTGGAGCATGGTCTGATATAATAATCAAATTAATATCTGCCTCAGCAATCCCAACAAGCCTTTCATTTATTAATATATAATCTATCCGTGATAGTGATTTATACGTATTGGATTTGCATGTATAAGCTTTTGACTCTGGATTCTGAATCCTCCACACATCCTTTAAGTTTAACGTGTTTCTAAATTTTCGAAAACGAGTGATGTTGCATTTCTCTCGACCTAGACCTCTCACTTTGAGCGGCCATCTGTCTAGTGGGAGTTGAGCGACTAGATTGAAATCCCCTGCAACTATCAGATTGCTTTCTATATATGGTGTCAATTTAGCTTTTATTTTTTCCCAAAATTCTGGGCTTTGATTGTTGGGTCCATAAATATTGCACAATATATACACTTGATCCTTTATCTCTATCTGCATTATAATGAACCGTCCCTCTGCATCTATTTCTAACTGGGCAATCTTATAATTTAAATTTTTGTGTAGCAAAATAGCCACCCCACATTTTCTGGTAGTTCCAACTGAAGCGATAACTTCACCCACCCAATCTGTTTTCAGTTTACTTACTTCCTTTTGGGTTACATACGTTTCCTGTAAAAATGCAATATTGCATTTAAGTTTTTTAAGGTTTTTTATAACCATTTTTCTTTTAATTGGGTTTGTTATGCCTCTGATATTCCAAGATACCAGATTAATGTTTACAGTCTCTGTCATTCTATTGATTTGAAAACTTTAAATCTCTTTTGACTTTATGCTCCATAATGTAATAGATGTCCCATAAACCTATTGCGACTTTCACTATTGGAGGAGGGGGGGGCAGGGGAAAAGCATGCCAGAGAGGAAAGAGAGGAAAGGAGAAGGGAGAGGAAAGAAACAGAGAGAAGAAAAAAAAAAAAAAAAAAAAAAAAAGGAAAGAAAAAAAAAAAAAAGGAAAGAAAAAAAAAAAAAGGAAAGAAAAAAAAAAAAAAGGAAAGAAAAAAAAAAAAAAGGAAGGAGAAGGGAGGGGAGAAAAAAAACCCCCAACACTTAAACTTAAAAACATCTTCAATTATATGCATCATCACTGTTATAGGAATTTGATTCTTTCATCTTCTTTAAGAACCAAACACATTCTTAATCATTCTCCTCTAAAAAAATATTAACTTCTTGATATGTATTTAACATAAACCAGGTGTTATTTTTACGGACCTTTATCCTGGCTGGATATAATAAGAATGCTTCAAAACCTTTTTTAATAATGCACGTACATAAAGGGGCCATGACCTTCCGCCTATTTGTTGTTTCAACCGAATAATCCTGAAACATTAATAGTTTAGCACCTTCTAACAAGACTTCCTTCTTTTTGCGATAGGCATTCAACAGATCTACTTTATCTTGGTAATTTAACAGTTTCACTATCACTTGTCTGGGTATCTGCGCACCATCAGCTTTAGTTCTTAACTGCCCTATTCTGTGCACTCTCTCGATCACTATCTGTCGTGTGGGATCTGGTAAATCTAACAGGAGGGGTAATTTCTCTACGATAATTTTTTTTAAGTCGATGTATTCTGATGTTTCTGGGACCCCAACCAATCTCAGGTTATTCCTTCTGGCTCTATCCTCGAGGTCATCTACCTTGTCCTGCAGTTTTTCTAGTGATGTTTTATGCTGGCTTGTATCTTGTTCTACTATATTCATTCTATCCTCAATATCTGAGATGCGCAGTTCAGCTGCTTCTATTCTGCTATTGAATCCATGTATTTCATTTGTAAGTGTGAGTACGTCTTGGCGCAGTTGGTCAAATTGTGGGGACATTGCCACGCATATTGCTTTTATCAATGCCTGTGAGTCTGTGTCCATTTTAAAACTGCTACCCTCTTCCAATATACTATCCTGCAAAACACTGGCTTTGCTTTTTTTGTCTTTTTTAGGAGCCATTACTGGCGATTTTGTTTTCACTGTGTGTACAAATTTCTCCATATGTGTACCATAAAGGTGTATCTACTTTAACTACAGAAAATGTAAAAACGTGACTATATTCTAGACTGTGCAGCATACCATAATATTCCCCTAAGATCTATATGTCCTAGGATAAACAATATTCCCCTAAGATCTATATGTCCTAAGATAGCCAAAATTAAATTTTGACTTTGTGCAGTTCAAAAACAATACAAAAAAAGAAAAAAAAAGAAAAAAGAAAGAGAAAAAACAAAAAAGTTATATATGAGTGAATTTCACTCTGCCTTATATACAGTTAGTGCATGTGCCAAAAAATCTAAGACAATTATATGTATATTGGATGAGCAGACCTTATCATCAATCACCACTACAGCTTGCCATACAACAATGAACTGTTTAAGCATATCATCAACTAGCTAGACAGATCTGCCTTATATTTAATATAACCATATATATCAGCGTTCTAGTCCTTTTAAGCAAGAGTCCATCAACTATAAACAACAGTGAGGTATAAGGTCTGTGAGGGACTTCCTGATTTTCAGATACAATATCACTAAGTCCACAGAGACTCAGTTTTTATAATATAACGCTGTGCCAAAGATATACAGGCCAGAACACAGTTCCCTTGATTTTGCTTTGTCCTTCAACAAACGACCAGAGATTTTTAATGCTAGTGACCAGATAACGAATTTTCTTCACCCTCCCAACAGACCAGTACACTTCTCTTAGCTTCAACTACCCCAAATCTGTACGGGGTGGATTACCATTTTACCCAGGGCTACTTCACTGGGGATAGGGTGAGGGACTTAGACCTAAGGTATGTCACCAGGGGGGAGGCATTACGTGCAGAATATCCTTTTCCATATGTCCCCCTTTTAATTTGTCTCTCTTCACCCCCCCCTATTCCTCCAGACTGACGACTGGCCCTACTCCTCCTCAGCGTGTTGCCAGTATGAGCAAACTGATTGACACAGAGCCGGCAGAGTCAGGTAGCTTCACTGGCAGCTTCTAAGAGGGACTTACTCTGTAAATTGATGGCATACCAAGCAGCTGTTAGCCTCCGTCAGTATATAACACTTTGCTACTTATGCCCCATTAAACTCTCTTCACCCTCCCAGGTCTGCCAGACTTAAAATACCTATGACTGAAAGTACATATGCCGGGGGGCTATGCCAGACTGCTTGTTCCAGAAAAGACCCCACTTATACTCCTTAAATGCGATGCATATATTAACTAATCTGTCTGTGGCCAATAGACATTATTAGGCCTATGTTAGGTTTTACCGGTCCAAGCTATGATATTGTCTAGCTTGTGCGGCCTCCCTTCCGAATTGCTCCCGCTGTATCTCAGACTGGATACTCCTGCCAAGAGATCTTGAGGCCGCGGACAAAGGTAGGTGTGCGTGTTTCAGCCAGTCCCAGGCTGCTTCCTGCTTGCCTCCGAGTTTCTGTGTATGCTGGCCGTGAAGAGCCGGAGGCGTAGTGGCGGTCGGCTGTTCTGAAATTGCTGCTTGGGGCTTTCACCACTCTCCTCTCCGCTTGCTGCTGGCGTGCTCAGTCGTGCACTACCGCCTCTGCTCTTCCATGCGCACCTACGTCACAGCGTGGTCAGACGCCGTTACCGGAAACCCATAATGGACATAATTTTGAGTATTAATTCAATTTTGAGCGTCAACTTTTTTTCTCAGCTTTATTTTTGTATCGAATAATCTGTGCACACCATATTATATAGCAAGTGGTTAACTCATAGGAGTGACACAATACATTGTAACAATAGAAGATAGTACAGCAACAGATGAATTTGTAACAAGAGGTGGTACTGGTAGAATTGAGTATAGACCAGCCTCTTGTTTTTTCTGTTTGATGGAACCTTTATAGCTATTGTTTTATACCACATTGTTTTATATCGTTTTTTAACTGTTTTTATATACATCATGGATCCATGATTTTAGTTTGTGTATTAATTAAAACTGTATTCTTGAATTGCAGACTGACACCTCTGATCACGACTTAATTAGTATTGAACTAGGTCTACCACTCATTATATATTTGTAAAGACTATACCATTATATATTTGTGAAGACTATATAGTTGTGAAGACTACACATTTACGGTCTAACGCTTAAAGTAACCTCAGCCTTTTATTTAGGCGCTCTGCACACACACCATCTTATCTAACTCCACTTCTTGGCCAGCTAGGTGGCCTTTGATCAGAGCTAGAGGTGCATTTCTTCCTTGGCACTTAGTCTTGAATTCAACATTTTCACTCCTGATGATCATGCGCTATGGTTGTTTACTGCCCTATCCTTAGGAACAGAGATAGTCGCTGTGTCCACAATAGTTTTGGCTTGTCTCTTTCATAGCCTTCCTTAAAAGGTATATATTGCTGTGGCTTGTTCTTTATATAATCCTTCAGTATGGCTGCTGCTTCTGCTCTGTGGTTGTTAGTTACTACAAAATCCTTAGATGACAGCTAATAGAGTGTATGGGAAAGCCAAAAATCCTTTTATGCACTGGTCCAAGAATTTCCCCTTTACAAATGGCATATGCTGCCTGGCCACAGTCGTTTCTTTTAGTCATGAATTCTGTTTGCTGCTTTGGTAAAATGTTATATTAGTGGATCAAAGGTATTGTGAATTACTGAAAAACCTCTTGAGTTTACCAAGAGCTGCTGTCTGGTGTTGGAGTTAATGATTCCAGCCATATAGTTGAGTTACAGGGAACCAAAAAATCCTTACTTGGTCCAAGAATTTCACCTCTACAAATAGCATATGCCCCTGTACCACAGATGTCCCCCTTAATAATGGATCTGGTTTGCTACTTGCCCATACCACTATTCCTCCTAGACTCTACTGATGCTGCAATTGGTTCTAATAAATATATTATAAAATTCTTTAAAAAAATATAGTTAGGAAAGTATGTTTGTTAGCATTGAAAGATATTTACATTCTTCAGTGTTTAAGTTCTAGAATGTAAGATTTTTGCAATTATTTGTATTTTTGGTTCCCATTAGAAATAATGAGAACAAAATCAATTTTGTTAACAAGATTTGAACAAATATTCTGGCAAAACAAATGTCTACATGAACAAAATTCAATCAAATAAATTAAAGTTTTTTTGCGAGTGGAGATCTCTACCTGTTTATAAATTGTTACTTGTACTATATATGGAAACCATACATAAAATCTTAAACATGGATAATAAGATTAAGAAAATTGTGAACAAGAATATGCAAATAAGTCTCATAGTGCTCTCTTTTTGCTGCCCATATCCATTTTAAACATGGATTCCCTTATGCCATTGGAGTAATATTTTAGAAAGATTGAATCAATAGTAGGGATAGGTAAACCAAATATTACATATCGATGGCTGTTCCATTATACCTCATCGGCACATGATAGATTTGCGGCTTGCTGTATAGTGAAGCTATAACAGACCATTCAAACCAGTCCCCAAATAATTAAACATCATTCAAATGTTATTTTGTTTTTATATTTAATAGTCTATTTGTTACTCAAAATTTAGAAAGAACTCTTGAAGACAAATTAGCAAATGTACATAAAATATGATACTTTGTTCAAACAGATTACAAATAGGATGAGAAAATGTGTATAAATAAAAAAACATAATTTATGCTTACCTGAAATTCCTTTCTCCTGTAGTGTAGTCAGTCCACGGGTCATCATTACTTATGGGATATTAACTCCTCCCCAACAGGAAGTGCAAGAGGATCACCCAAGCAGAGCTGCTATATAGCTCCTCCCCTCTACGTCACACCCAGTCATTCGACCGAGAACCAAACGAGAAAGGAGAAACTATAGGGTGCAGTGGTGACTGGAGTATAATTTAAAAATTTAGACCTGCCTTAAAAAACAGGGCGGGCCATGGACTGACTACACTACAGGAGAAAGGAATTTATCAGGTAAGCATAAATTATGTTTTCTCCTGTTAAGTGTAGTCAGTCCACGGGTCATCATTACTTATGGGATACCAATACCAAAGCTAAGTACACGGATGACGGGAGGGACAGGCAGGATCTCTATACGGAAGGAACCACTGCCTGAAGAACCTTTCTCCCAAAAACAGCCTCCGAAGAAGCAAAAGTGTCAAATTTGTAAAATTTGGAAAAAGTATGAAGAGAAGACCAAGTTGCAGCCTTGCAACTCTGTTCAACAGAGGCCTCGTTCTTAAAGGCCCAAGTGGAAGCCACAGCTCTAGTAGAATGAGCTGTAATCCTTTCAGGAGGTTGCTGTCCAGCAGTCTCATAGGCTAAGCGTATTATGCTACGAAGCCAAAAGGATAGAGAGGTAGCAGATGCTTTTTGACCTCTCCTCTGTCCAGAATAAACGACAAACAGGGAAGAAGTTTGTCGAAAATCTTTAGTTGCCTGTAAATAAAATTTCAGGGCACGGACTACATCTAGATTGTGCAGAAGTCGTTCCTTCTTTGAAGAAGGGTTAGGACACAATGATGGAACAACAATCTCTTGATTGATATTCTTGTTAGTGACTACCTTAGGTAAGAACCCAGGTTTAGTACGCAGAACTACCTTATCTGAATGAAAAATCAGATACGGAGAATCACAATGTAAGGCTGATAACTCAGAGACTCTACGAGCCGAGGAAATAGCCATTAAAAATAGAACTTTCCAAGATAACAGCTTGATATCAATGGAATGAAGGGGTTCAAACGGAACACCCTGTAAAACGTTAAGAACTAAGTTTAAGCTCCACGGTGGAGCTACAGTCTTAAACACAGGCTTAATTCTAGCCAAAGCCTGACAAAAAGCCTGAACGTCTGGAACTTCTGACAGACGTTTGTGTAGAAGGATGGACAGAGCTGAGATCTGTCCCTTTAAAGAACTTGCAGATAAACCCTTTTCTAAACCTTCTTGTAGAAAAGACAATATCCTAGGAATCCTAACCTTACTCCATGAGTAACCCTTGGATTCGCACCAGTGTAAGTATTTACGCCATATCTTATGGTAAATTTTCCTGGTAACAGGTTTCCTAGCCTGTATTAAGGCATCAATTACTGGCTCCGAAAATCCACGCTTTGATAAAATTAAGCGTTCAATTTCCATGCAGTCAGCTTCAGAGAAATTAGATTTTGATGTTTGAAAGGACCCTGAATTAGAAGGTCCTGTCTCAGAGGCAGAGACCAAGGTGGACAGGATGACATGTCCACTAGATCTGCATACCAGGTATTGCGTGGCCACGCAGGCGCTATTAGAATCACTGATGCTTTCTCCTGTTTGATCCTGGCAATCAAACGAGGAAGCATCGGGAAGGGTGGAAACACATAAGCCATCCTGAAGGTCCAAGGTGCTGTCAAGGCATCTATCAGGACCGCTCCCGGGTCCCTGGACCTGGACCCGTAACGAGGAAGCTTGGCGTTCCGGCGAGACGCCATGAGATCCATATCTGGTTTGCCCCAACGTCGAAGTATTTGGGCAAAGACCTCCGGATGAAGTTCCCACTCCCCCGGATGAAAAGTCTGGTGACTTAGGAAATCCGCCTCCCAGTTCTCCACTCCTGGGATGTGGATCGCTGACAGGTGGCAAGAGTGAGACTCTGCCCAGCGAATTATCTTTGATACTTCCATCATCGCTAAGGAACTTCTTGTCCCTCCCTGATGGTTGATGTAAGCCACAGTCGTGATGTTGTCCGACTGAAACCTGATGAACCTCAGAGTTGCTAACTGAGGCCAAGCCAGAAGGGCATTGAGAACTGCTCTCAATTCCAGAATGTTTATTGGAAGGAGACTCTCCTCTTGAGTCCATGATCCCTGAGCCTTCAGGGAATTCCAGACAGCGCCCCAACCTAGTAGGCTGGCGTCTGTAGTTACAATTGTCCAGTCTGGCCTGCTGAAGGGCATCCCCCTGGACAGATGTGGCCGAGAAAGCCACCATAGAAGAGAATCTCTGGTCTCTTGATCCAGATTCAGCGTAGGGGACAAATCTGAGTAATCCCCATTCCACTGACTTAGCATGCACAATTGCAGCGGTCTGAGGTGCAGGCGTGCAAAAGGAACTATGTCCATTGCCGCTACCATTAAGCCGATTACCTCCATGCATTGAGCCACTGACGGGTGTTGAATGGAATGAAGGGCACGGCAAGCATTTAGAAGCTTTGTTTCCTCTGTCAGGTAAATTTTCATTTCTACAGAATCTATAAGAGTCCCCAAGAAGGGAACTCTTGTGAGTGGTAAGAGAGAACTCTTCTCCTCGTTTACTTTCCACCCATGCGACCTTAGAAATGCCAGTACTAACTCTGTATGAGACTTGGCAGTTTGAAAGCTTGACGCTTGTATCAGAATGTCGTCTAGGTACGGAGCTACCGAAATTCCTCGCGGTCTTAGTACCGCCAGAAGAGAGCCCAGAACCTTTGTAAAGATTCTTGGAGCCGTAGCCAACCCGAAGGGAAGAGCTACAAACTGGTAATGCTTGTCTAGGAAGGCAAACCTTAGATACCGGTAATGCTCTCTGTGAATCGGTATGTGAAGGTAAGCATCCTTTAAATCCACTGTGGTCATGTACTGACCTCTTTGGATCATGGGTAAGATTGTCCGAATAGTTTCCATCTTGAATGATGGAACTCTTAGGAATTTGTTTAGGATCTTTAAATCCAATATTGGTCTGAAGGTTCCCTCTTTTTTGGGAACCACAAACAGATTTGAGTAAAACCCTTGTCCGTGTTCCGACCGCGGCACTGGATGGATCACTCCCATTAGTAAAAGGTCTTGTACACAGCGTAGAAACGCCTCTTTCTTTACCTGTTTTGTTGACAACATTGAAAGGTGAAATCTCCCTTGTGGAGGAGAAGCTTTGAAGTCCAGAAGATATCCCTAAGATATGATCTCCAACGCCCAGGGATCCTGGACATCTCTTGCCCAAGCCTGGGCGAAGAGAGAGAGTCTGCCCCCCACTAGATCCGTTTCCGGATTGGGGGCCCTCACTTCATGCTGTCTTAGGGGCAGCAGCAGGTTTTCTGGTCTGCTTGCCCTTGTTCCAGGCCTGGTTAGGTTTCCAGCCTTGTCTGTAGCGAGCAACAGCTCCTTCCTGTTTTGGAGCAGAGGAAGTTGAAGCTGCTCCTGCCTTGAAGTTACAAAAGGCACGAAAATTAGACTGTCTAGCCCTGGGTTTGGCTCTGTCTTGAGGCAGGGCATGGCCTTTACCTCCCGTAATATCAGCGATAATTTCTTTCAAACCGGGCCCGAATAAAGTCTGCCCCTTGAAAGGTATGTTAAGTAATTTCGATTTAGAAGTTACATCAGCTGACCAGGATTTTAGCCACAGCGCTCTGCGTGCCTGAATGGCGAATCCGGAATTCTTAGCCGTAAGTTTAGTTAAATGTACTACGGCATCAGAAATAAATTAATTAGCTAGCTTAAGGGTTTTAAGCTTGTGTGAAATCTCATCTAATGTCGCTGAGTCAAGGGTCTCTTCCAGAGACTCAAACCAAAATGCTGCCGCAGCCGTGACAGGCGCAATGCATGCAAGGGGTTGTAATATAAAACCTTGTTGAACAAACATTTTCTTAAGGTAACCCTCTAACTTTTTATCCATTGGATCTGAAAAGGCACAGCTATCCTCCACCGGGATAGTGGTACGCTTAGCTAAAGTAGAAACTGCTCCCTCCACCTTAGGGACCGTTTGCCATAAGTCCCGTGTGGTGGCGTCTATTGGAAACATTTTTCTGAATATAGGAGGGGGTGAGAAAGGCACACCGGGTCTATCCCACTCCTTAGTAATAATTTCAGTAAGTCTCTTAGGTATAGGAAAAACGTCGGTACCGCAAAATATTTATCCAACCTACACATTTTCTCTGGGATTGCAACTGTGTTACAATCATTCAGAGCCGCTAACACCTCCCCTAGCAATACACGGAGGTTTTCCAGCTTAAACTTAAAATTTGAAATGTCTGAATCCAGTTTATTTGGATCAGATCCGTCACCCGCAGAATGAAGCTCTCCGTCCTCATGCTCTGCAAATTGTGACGCAGTATCAGACATGGCCCTAGCATTATCAGTATACTCTGTTCTCATCCCAGAGTGATCTCGTTTACCTCTAAGTTCTGGCAATTTAGACAAAACTTCAGTCATAACATTAGCCATGTCTTGTAGAGTGATTTGTAATGGCCGCCCTGATGTACTTGGCGTTACAATATCACGCACCTCCTGAGCGGGAGATGCAGGTACTGACACGTGAGGCAAGTTAGTCGGCATAACTTCCCCCTCGTTGTCTGGTGAATGTTGCTTAACATGTACAGATTGACTTTTATTCAAAGTAGCATCAATGCAATTAGTACATAAATTTCTATTAGGCTCCACCTTGGCTTTTGAACATATTGCACAAAGAGATTCCTCTGTGTCAGACATGTTTAAACAAACTAGCAATTAGACTAGCAAGCTTGGAAATACTTTTCAACTAAATTTACAAGCAATATGTAAAAACGTTACTGTGCCTTTAAGAAGCACACAAAAAACTGTCACAGTTGAATAACAATGAACCGGATTAGTTATAGAAACCAAATTTAGCAAAGGATTGCACTCATTAGCAATGGATGATTAACCCTTAATATCAGAAAAAAACGTATAACAATAGAAAATATAAGCGTTTTTATCACAGTCAAGCACAGTCTCACAGGTCTGCTGTGAGTGATTACCTCCCTCAAAACTAGTTTTGAAGACCCCTGAGCTCTGTGGAGACGTCCTGGATCATGCAGGGAGAAAAAGAAAAAAGCGCCAAAATAGGCCCCTCCCACTCACACTACAACAGTGAGGGAAGCTCAGTAAACTGTTTTAATTTAAAACAAACGACAGCCATGTGGAAAATAAAGCCCAAAACAATTTTCACCAAGTACCTCAGATAATTAAACGATTTAACATGCCAGTAAATGTTTAAAATCTAATATATGAAATGTCATTAAAAAGCCTGCTGCTAGTCGCTCACACTGCAAGTTAGGCTAAAAGTTATATGCATACAGTATTTTCCCAGTGAAGTGCCATTCCCCAGAAATACTTAAGTGTAAACATATATACATATCAGCCTGATACCAGTTGCTACTACTGCATTTAAGGCTGTACTTACATTATATCGGTATTAGCAGTATTTTCTCAGTCAATTCCATTCCTTAGAAAATAATATACTGCAACATACCTCTTTGCAGGTGAACCTGCCCGCTGTCCCCTGATCTGAAGTTACCTTACTCCTCAGAATGGCCGAGAACAGCAAACGGATCCTAGTTACGTCCGCTAAGATCATATACAAAAACTCAGGTAGATTCTTCTTCAAATTCTGCCTGAGAAGGAAACAACACACTCCGGTGCCGTTTAAAATAACAAACTTTTGATTGAAGATATAAAAAACTAAGTTTAATCACCACAGTCCTCTCACACATCCTATCTATTAGTTGGGTGCAAGAGAATGACTGGGTGTGATGTAGAGGGGAGGAGCTATATAGCAGCTCTGCTTGGGTGATCCTCTTGCACTTCCTGTTGGGGAGGAGTTAATATCCCATAAGTAATGATGACCCGTGGACTGACTACACTTAACAGGAAAAAAACATAATTTATGCTTACCTGATAAATTTATTTCTCTTGTAGTGTATCCAGTCCACGGATCATCCATTACTTGTGGGATATTCTCCTTCCCAACAGGAAGTTGCAAGAGGATCACCCACAGCAGAGCTGCTATATAGCTCCTCCCCTCACTGCCATATCCAGTCATTCGACCGAAACAAGCCGAGAAAAGGAGAAACCATAGGGTGCAGTGGTGACTGTAGTTTAATCAAAATTTAGACCTGCCTGAAAAGGACAGGGCGGGCCGTGGACTGGATACACTACAAAAGAAATAAATTTATCAGGTAAGAATAAATTATGTTTTCTCTTGTTAAGTGTATCCAGTCCACGGATCATCCATTACTTGTGGGATACCAATACCAAAGCTAAAGTACACGGATGATGGGAGGGACAAGGCAGGAACTTAAACGGAAGGAACCACTGCCTGTAGAACCTTTCTCCCAAAAACAGCCTCCGAAGAAGCAAAAGTATCAAATTTGTAAAATTTGGAAAAAGTATGAAGGGAAGACCAAGTTGCAGCCTTGCAAATCTGTTCAACAGAGGCCTCATTTTTAAAGGCCCAGGTGGAAGCCACAGCTCTAGTAGAATGAGCTGTAATCCTTTCAGGAGGCTGCTGTCCAGCAGTCTCATAGGCTAAACGGATTATACTCCGAAGCCAAAAAGAAAGAGAGGTTGCCGAGGCCTTCTGACCTCTCCTCTGTCCAGAGTAAACAACAAACAGGTTAGATGTTTGGCGAAAATCTTTAGTAGCCTGTAAGTAAAACTTCAAGGCACGGACTACGTCTAGATTATGCAAAAGACGTTCCTTCTTTGAAGAAGGATTAGGACATAATGATGGAACAACAATCTCTTGATTGATATTCTTGTTAGAAACCACCTTAGGTAAAAACCCAGGTTTTGTACGCAGAACAACTTTATCTGAATGAAAGATCAGATAAGGAGAATCACAATGTAAGGCAGATAACTCAGAGACTCTTTGAGCCGAGGAAATAGCCATCAGAAAAATAACTTTCCATGAAAGAAGTTTGATATCAATAGAATGAAGGGGTTCAAACGGAACCCCTTGAAGAACTTTAAGAACCAAGTTTAAGCTCCATGGAGGAGCAACAGGTTTAAACACAGGCTTAATTCTAACTAAAGCCTGACAAAATGCCTGAAAGTCTGGAACTTCTGCCAGACGCTTGTGTAAAAGAATAGACAGAGCAGAAATCTGTCCCTTTAAATAACTAGCTGATAATCCTTTGTCCAAACCCTCTTGGAGGAAGGACAATATCCTAGGAATCCTAACCCTACTCCATGAGTAATTCTTGGATTCACACCAATGAAGATATTTACGCCATATCTTGTGGTAAATTTACCTGGTGACAGGCTTTCGTGCCTGTATTAAGGTATCAATTACTGACTCGGAGAAGCCTTGATAGGATCAAGCGTTCAATCTCCAAGCAGTCAGTCTCAGAGAAAGTAGATTCGGATGATTGAAAGGACCTTGTATTAGAAGGTCTTGTCTTGTCTTAGAAGCAGAGTCCATGGTGGAAAGGATGACATGTCCACTAGGTCTGCATACCAGGTCCTGCGTGGCCACGCAGGCGCTATCAATATCACCGATGCTCTTTCCTGTTTGATTTTGGCAATCAGACGAGGGAGCAGAGGGAACGGTGGAAACAAATAAGCCAGGTTGAAGAACCAAGGCGCTGCTAGAGCATCTATCAGTGCCGCTTCTGGGTCCCTGGACCTGGATCCGTAACAAGGAAGCTTGGCGTTCTGGCGAGACGCCATGAGATCCAATTCTGGTTTGCCCCAACGGAGAACCAATTGAGCAAACACCTCCGGATGGAGTTCCCATTCCCCCGGATGAAAAGTCTGACGACTTAGAAAATCCGCCTCCCAGTTCTCTACACCTGGGATATGGATCGCTGACAGGTGGCAAGAGTGAGTCTCTGCCCAGCGAATTATCTTGGAGACTTCTGACATCGCTAGGGAACTCCTGGTTCCCCCTTGATGGTTGATGTAAGCCACAGTCGTGATGTTGTCCGACTGAAATCTGATGAACCTCAGTGTTGCTAGCTGAGGCCAAGCCAGAAGAGCATTGAATATTGCTCTTAACTCCAGAATATTTATTGGGAGGAGTTTCTCCTCCTGAGTCCATGAACCCTGAGCCTTCAGGGAGTTCCAGACTGCACCCCAACCTAGAAGGCTGACATCTGTTGTTACAATTGTCCAATCTGGTCTGCGAAAGGTCATACCCTTGGACAGATGGGCCCGAAATAACCACCAGAGAAGAGAATCTCTGGTTTCCTGATCCAGATTTAGTAGAGGAGACAAATCTGTGTGATCCCCATTCCACTGACTGAGCATGCATAATTGCAGTGGTCTGAGATGCAGGCGCGCAAATGGCACTATGTCCATCGCCGCTACCATTAAGCCGATTACTTCCATGCACTGAGCCACCGTGGGGCGCGGAATGGAGTGAAGAACACGGCAAGCATTTAGAAGTTTTGATAACCTGGACTCCGTCAGGTAAATTTTCATTTCTACAGAATCTATTAGAGTCCCTAGGAAGGAAACCCTCGTGAGAGGAGATAGAGAACTCTTTTCTTCGTTCACTTTCCACCCATGCGACCTCAGGAATGCCAGAACTATCTCTGTATGAGATTTGGCAATTTGAAAGCTCGACGCCTGTATCAGGATATCGTCCAGGTAAGGAGCCACCGCTATGCCTCGCGGTCTTAGGACCGCCAGAAGTGAGCCCAGAACCTTTGTAAAAATTATTGGGGCTGTAGCCAACCCGAATGGAAGAGCTACAAATTGGTAATGCCTGTCTAGAAAGGCAAACCTCAGGAACTGATGATGATTCTTGTCAATCGGAATGTGAAGGTAGGCATCCTTTAAGTCCACTGTGGTCATGTACTGACCCTCTTGGATCATGGGTAAAATGGTTCGAATAGTTTCCATCTTGAATGACGGAACTCTGAGGAATTTGTTTAGGATCTTTAAATCCAAAATTGGTCTGAAGGTTCCCTCTTTTTTGGGAACCACAAACAGATTTGAATAAAACCCCTGTCCTTGTTCCGTCCGCGGAACTGGATGGATCACTCCCATTACAAGGAGATCTTGTACGAATGCCTATTTCTTTATCTGGTTTGCAGATAATCTTGAAAGGTGAAATCTCCCTTGTGGAGGAGAAGCTTTGAAGTCCAGAAGATATCCCTGAGATATGATATCCAACGCTCAGGGATCCTGAACATCTCTTGCCCACGCCTGGGCGAAGAGAGAGAGTCTGCCCCCTACTAGATCCATTGTCGGATAGGGGGCCGCTCCTTCCTGCTGTCTTAGAGGCAGCAGCAGGCTTTCTGGCCTGCTTGCCCTTGTTCCAGGACTGGTTAGGTTTCCAGGCCTGCTTGGATTGAGCAAAAGTTCCCTCTTGTTTTGAAGCAGAGGAAGTTGATGCTGCACCTGCCTTGAAATTTCGAAAGGCACGAAAATTAGACTGTTTGGCCTTTGATTTGGCCCTGTCCTGAGGAAGGGTATGACCCTTACCTCCAGTAATGTCAGCAATAATTTCTTTCAAACCAGGCCCAAATAAGGTCTGCCCCTTGAAAGGAATGTTGAGTAATTTAGACTTTGAAGTCACATCAGCTGACCAGGATTTGAGCCATAGCGCCCTACGCACCTGGATGGTGAATCCGGAATTCTTAGCCGTTAGTTTAGTCAAATGAACAATGGCATCAGAAACAAATGAGCTAGCTAGCTTAAGAGTTCTAAGCTTGTCAACAATTTCAGTCAATGGAGCTGTATGGATGGCCTCTTCCAGGGCCTCAAACCAGAATGCCGCCGCAGCAGTGACAGGCGCAATGCATGCAAGGGGCTGTAAAATAAAACCTTGTTGAATAAACATTTTCTTAAGGTAACCCTCTAATTTTTTATCCATTGGATCTGAAAAAGCACAACTGTCCTCAACCGGGATAGTGGTACGCTTTGCTAAAGTAGAAACTGCTCCCTCCACCTTAGGGACAGTCTGCCATAAGTCCCGTGTAGTGGCATCTATTGGAAACATTTTTCTAAATATAGGAGGTGGGGAAAAGGGCACACCGGGCCTATCCCACTCCTTACTAATAATTTCTGTAAGCCTTTTAGGTATTGGAAAAACATCAGTACTCACCGGCACTGCATAGTATTTATCCAGCCTACACAATTTCTCTGGCACTGCAATTGTGTCACAGTCATTCAGAGCAGCTAATACCTCCCCAAGCAATACACGGAGGTTCTCAAGCTTAAATTTAAAATTAGAAATCTCTGAATCAGGTCACCCACAGACTGAAGCTCTCCGTCCTCAGGTTCTGCATATTGTGACGCAGTATCAGACATGGCTCTTACAGCATCTACGCGCTCTGTATCTTGTCTAACCCCAGAGCTATCGCGCTTGCCTCTCAATTCAGGCAATCTGGATAATACCTCTGACAGGGTATTATTCATGATTGCAGCCATGTCCTGCAAAGTAATCGCTATGGGAGTCCCTGATGTACTTGGCGCCATATTAGCGTGCGTCCCTTGAGCAGGAGGCGAAGGGTCCAACACGTGGGGAGAGTTAGTCGGCATAACTTCCCCCTCGACAGACCCCTCTGGTGACAATTCTTTTATAGATAAAGACTGATCTTTACTGTTTAAGGTGAAATCAATACATTTAGTACACATTCTCCTATGGGGCTCCACCATGGCTTTTAAACATAATGAACAAGTATCCTCTGTTTCAGACATGTTTGTACAGACTAGCAAGCTTGGAAAACACTTTAAAGCAAGTTAACAAGCAATATAAAAAACGTTACTGTGCCTTTAAGAGAAACAAATTTTGACAAAAACAGAATTTATGCTTACCTGATAAATTACTTTCTCCAACGGTGTGTCTGGTCCACGGCGTCATCCTTACTTGTGGGAATATCTCTTCCCCAACAGGAAATGGCAAAAGAGTCCCAGCAAAGCTGGCCATATAGTCCCTCCTAGGCTCCGCCCACCCCAGTCATTCGACCGACGGACAGGAGGAAATATATAGGAGAAACCATATGGTACCGTGGTGACTGTAGTTAGAGAAAATAATTCATCAGACCTGATTAAAAAACCAGGGCGGGCCGTGGACCGGACACACCGTTGGAGAAAGTAATTTATCAGGTAAGCATAAATTCTGTTTTCTCCAACATTGGTGTGTCCGGTCCACGGCGTCATCCTTACTTGTGGGAACCAATACCAAAGCTTTAGGACACGGATGAAGGGAGGGAGCAAATCAGGTTACCTAAACGGAAGGCACCACGGCTTGCAAAACCTTTCTCCCAAAAAAAGCCTCAGGAGAAGCAAAAGTATCAAATTTGTAAAATTTGGCAAAAGTGTGCAGTGAAGACCAAGTCGCTGCCTTACATATCTGGTCAACAGAAGCCTCATTCTTGAAGGCCCATGTGGAAGCCACAGCCCTAGTGGAGTGAGCTGTGATTCTTTCAGGAGGCTGCCGTCCGGCAGTCTCATAAGCCAATCGGATGATGCTTTTAAGCCAAAAGGAAAGAGAGGTAGAAGTCGCTTTTTGACCTCTCCTTTTACCAGAATAGACAACAAACAAAGAAGATGTTTGTCTGAAATCTTTTGTAGCCTCTAAATAGAATTTTAGAGCACGGACTACGTCCAAATTGTGTAACAAACGTTCCTTCTTTGAAACTGGATTCGGACATAAAGAAGGTACAACTATCTCCTGGTTAATATTCTTGTTAGAAACAACCTTTGGAAGAAAACCAGGCTTAGTACGCAAAACCACCTTATCTGCATGGAACACCAGATAGGGCGGAGAACACTGCAGAGCAGATAACTCTGAAACTCTTCTAGCAGAAGAAATAGCAACCAAAAACAAAACTTTCCAAGATAGTAACTTAATATCTATGGAATGTAAAGGTTCAAACGGAACCCCTTGAAGAACTGAAAGAACTAGATTTAGACTCCAGGGAGGAGTCAAAGGTCTGTAAACAGGCTTGATCCTAACCAGAGCCTGAACAAATGCTTGAACATCTGGCACAGCTGCCAGTCTTTTGTGTAGTAAGACAGATAAAGCAGAGATCTGTCCCTTTAGAGAACTTGCAGATAATCCTTTCTCCAAACCTTCCTGTAGAAAGGAGAGAATCTTAGGAATTTTTATCTTATTCCATGTGAATCCTTTGGATTCACACCAACAGATATATCTTTTCCATATTTTATGGTAAATCTTTCTAGTTACCGGTTTTCTGGCCTGAACCAGAGTATCTATCACAGAATCTGAAAACCCACGCTTTGATAGAATCAAGCGTTCAATCTCCAAGCCGTCAGCTGGAGGGAGACCAGATTTGGATGTTCGAATGGACCCTGAACAAGAAGGTCCTCTCTCAAAGGTAGCTTCCACGGTGGAACCGATGACATATTCACCAGGTCTGCATACCAAGTCCTGCGTGGCCACGCAGGAGCTATCAAGATCACTGAGGCCCTCTCCTGTTTGATCCTGGCTACCAGCCTGGGAATGAGAGGAAACGGTGGAAATACATAAGCTAGGTTGAAGGTCCAAGGTGCTACTAGTGCATCTACTAGAGTCGCCTTGGGATCCCTGGATCTGGACCCGTAGCAAGGAACCTTGAAGTTCTGACGAGACGCCATCAGATCCATGTCTGGAATGCCCCATAATTGAGTTAGTTGGGCAAAGATCTACGGGTGGAGTCCCCACTCCCCCGGATGGAATGTCTGCCGACTCAGATAATCCGCTTCCCAGTTTTCCACACCTGGGATGTGGATCGCAGATAGGTGGCAGGAGTGATCCTCCGCCCATTGAATTATTTTGGTCACTTCTTTCATCGCCAGGGAACTCCTTGTTCCCCCCTGATGATTGATATACGCAACAGTCGTCATGTTGTCTGATTGGAATCTTATGAATCTGGCCTTTGCTAGCTGAGGCCAAGCCCTGAGAGCATTGAAGATCGCTCTTAGTTCCAGAATGTTTATCGGGAGAAGAGACTCTTCCCGAGACCATAGTCCCTGAGCTTTCAGGGATTCCAAGACCGCACCCAGCCCACTAGACTGGCGTCGGTCGTGACAATGACCCACTCTGGTCTGCGGAAGCTCATTCCCTGGGATAGATGGTCCAGGGTCAGCCACCAACGGAGTGAATCTCTGGTCTTCTGATCTACTTGAATCATTGGAGACAAGTCTGTATAGTCCCCATTCCACTGTTTGAGCATGCACAGTTGTAATGGTCTTAGATGAATTCGTGCAAAAGGAACTATGTCCATTGCTGCAACCATCAACCCTACTACTTCCATGCACTGGGCTATGGAAGGACGTGGAACAGAATGAAGAACTTGACAAGCGCTTAGAAGTTTTGACTTTCTGACCTCTGTCAGAAAAATCCTCATTTCTAAGGAATCTATTATTGTTCCCAAGAAGGGAACTCTTGTTGACGGAGACAGAGAACTCTTTTCTATGTTCACCTTCCATCCGTGTGATCTGAGAAAGGCCAGAACGATGTCTGTATGAGCCTTTGCTTTTGACAGGGAATGCCCCTCGGTCTTAGAACCGCTAGAAGGGACCCTAGTACCTTTGTGAAAATCCTTGGAGCAGTGGCTAACCCGAATGAGAGGGCTACAAACTGGTAATGTTTGTCCAGAAAGGCGAACCTTAGGAACTGATGATGTTCTTTGTGGATAGGAATATGTAGGTACGCATCCTTTAGATCCACGGTAGTCATAAATTGACCTTCCTGGATAGTGGGTAGAATCGTTCGAATGGTTTCCATCTTGAACGATGGTACCCTGAGAAATTTGTTTAGGATCTTCAAGTCCAAAATTGGTCTGAAAGTTCCCTCTTTTTTGGGAACTACGAACAGATTTGAATAAAATCCCATTCCTTGTTCCTTTAGTGGAACTGGGTGTATCACTCCCATCTTTAACAGGTCTTCTACACAATGTAAGAACGCCTGTCTCTTTATTCGGTTTAAGGATAAGTGAGACATGTGGAACCTTCCCCTTGGGGGTAGTTCCCTGAATTCCAGAAGATAACCCTGAGAAACTATTTCTAGTGCCCAGGGATCCTGAACATCTCTTGCCCAAGCCTGAGCAAAGAGAGAGAGTCTGCCCCCTACTAGATCCGGTCCCGGATCGGGGGCTACTCCTTCATGCTGTTTTGTTAGCAGCAGCAGGCTTCTTGGCCTGCTTACCCTTGTTCCAGCCTTGCATCGGTTTCCAGGCTGGTTTGGGTTGTGAGGCATTACCCTCTTGCTTAGAGGATGCAGAATTAGAGGCCGGTCCGTTCCTGAAATTGTGAAAGGAATGAAAATTAGACTTATTCTTGGCCTTGAAAGGCCTATCTTGTGGAAGGGCGTGGCCCTTTCCCCCAGTGATGTCTGAGATAATCTCTTTCAATTCTGGTCCAAATAGAGTTTTACCTTTGAAAGGGATGTTAAGCAATTTTGTCTTGGATGACACATCCGCTGACCAAGACTTTAGCCAAAGTGCTCTGCGCGCCACGATTGCAAAACCTGAATTTTTCGCCGCTAATCTAGCTAATTGCAAAGCGGCATCTAAAATAAAGGAGTTAGCCAACTTAAGTGTGTGAACTCTGTCCATAACCTCCTCATATGGAGTCTCTCTACTGAGCGACTTTTCTAGTTCCTCGAACCAGAACCACGCTGCTGTAGTGACAGGAACAATGCACGAAATGGGTTGTAGAAGGTAACCTTGCTGTACAAAAATCTTTTTAAGCAAACCCTCCAATTTTTTATCCATAGGATCTTTGAAAGCACAACTATCCTCGATAGGAATAGTAGTGCGCTTGTTTAAGAGTAGAAACTGCCCCCTCGACCTTAGGGACTGTCTGCCATAAGTCCTTTCTGGGGTCGACCATAGGAAATAATTTCTTAAATATAGGAGGGGGAACAAAAGGTATGCCGGGCTTTTCCCACTCCTTATTCACTATGTCCGCCACCCGCTTGGGTATAGGAAAAGCGTCGGGGTGCACCGGAACCTCTAGGAACTTGTCCATCTTGCATATTTTCTCTGGAATGACCAAATTGTCACAATCATCCAGAGTAGATAACACCTCCTTAAGCAGTGCGCGGAGATGTTCTAATTTAAATTTAAATGTCACAACATCAGGTTCAGCTTGTTGAGAAATTTTTCCTGAATCTGAAATTTCCCCATCTGACAAAACCTCCCTCATGGCCACTTCAGATTGGTGTGAGGGTATGACAGAACAATTATCATCAGCGCCCTCCTGCTCTTCAGTGTTTAAAACAGAGCAATCGCGCTTTCTCTGATATGTAGGCATTTTGGATAAAATATTTGCTATGGAGTTATCCATTACAGCCGTCAATTGTTGCATGGTAATAAGCATTGGCGCGCTAGATGTACTAGGGGCCTCCTGCGTGGGCAAAACTGGTGTAGACACAGAAGGAGATGATGTAGTATCATGGTTACTCCCCTCATCTGAGGAATCATCTTGGGCAATTTCATTATCTGTGGCAGTACTGTCCTTACTTTGTTCGGACGCTATGGCACAATTATCACACAAATTTAAATGGGGAGACACATTGGCTTTCATACATATAGAACATAGCTTATCCGAAGGCACAGACATGTTAAACATGCTTAAACTTGTCAATAAAGCACAAAAAACGTTTTAAAACAAAACCGTTACTGTCTCTTTAAATTTTAAACAGAAAACACTTTATTACTGAATATGTGAAAAAGTATGAAGGAATTGTTCAAAAATTACCATTTTTCCAATTTCACCACAGTGTCTTAAAGCATTAAGAGTATTGCACACCAATTTTCAGAGCTTTAACCCTTAAAATAACGGAACCGGAGCCGTTTACAAATTTAACCCCTATACAGTCCCAGCTATAGCCTTTGCTGTGACCTAACCAAGCCCAGAGGGGAATACGATGCCAAGTGACGCCTTCTAGAAACTTTTCCAGCTACTTTCAGATCCTCACACATGCATCTGCATGTCTTGCTCTCAAAAAACAACTGCGCAGTAATGGCGCGAAAATGAGGCTCAGCCTACAACTGGGAAGGCCCTCCCTGACTGGAAAAGGTGTCTAACATAGTGCCTGCCGTTAAAAAACGTTCCCCAAGTTTATAAATGAGAATTATCAGCATAAACATGTATAAAATGCCCAAATAAAGCAATCGATTTAGCCCATAAAGTGTCTACCAGTTTTATAGCCCATATTAAGCCCTTTATTCTGTTTGCTTGACTAAGAAAATGGCTTACCGGTCCCCATGAGGGGAAATGACAGCCTTCCAGCATTACATGGTCTTGTTAGAAATATGGCTAGTCATACCTTAAGCAGAAAAGTCTGCTAACTGTTTCCCCCAACTGAAGTTACTTCATCTCAACAGTCCTATGTGGAAACAGCAATCGATTTTAGTTACTGTCTGCTAAAATCATCTTCCTCTCACAAACAGAAATCTTCATCCTTTTCTGTTTCAGAGTAAATAGTACATACCAGCACTATTTTAAAATAACAAACACTTGATAGAAGAATAAAAAACTACATTTAAACACCAAAAAACTCTTAACCATCTCCGTGGAGATGTTGCCTGTGCAACGGCAAAGAGAATGACTGGGGTGGGCGGAGCCTAGGAGGGACTATATGGCCAGCTTTGCTGGG
Organism: Bombina bombina; assembly: GCF_027579735.1. Taxonomy (NCBI): domain Eukaryota; kingdom Metazoa; phylum Chordata; class Amphibia; order Anura; family Bombinatoridae; genus Bombina; species Bombina bombina. The sequence goes on along the minus strand of NC_069504.1, from coordinate 533,749,570 downwards.
ACTCTGCCATTTCCTGTTGGGGAAGAGATATTCCCACAAGTAAGGATGACGCCGTGGACCGGACACACCAATGTTGGAGAAATTTGAAATAACAGTGAAAAAAGGCAGTTACACTAACAACATTTTTACAGTGTATGTAACAAGTCAGCAGAGCATTGCACCCACTTGCAAATGGATGATTAACCCCTTAATAACAAAAAGTGAATAATAAATGACAAAAACGTTTTTTAAACACAGTCACAACAACTGCCACAGTCTACTGTGATTGTTACCCTCCTCAAACACGACTTTGAAGCCTTTTGAGCCCTTCAGAGATGTCCTGTATCATGCAGAGGGAAGCTGAATGTCTCTGTCAGTATTTTTATCTGCACAGAAAAGCACTAAAATAGGCCCTTCCCACTCATATTGCAACAGTGGAAAGCTTCAGAAAACTGTTTCTAGGCAAAAATCAAGCCAGCCATGTGGAAAAAAACAAGGCCCCAATAAGTTTTGTCACCAAACATATATAAAAACGATTAACATGCCAGCAAACGTTTTATATTACACTTTTATAAGAGTATGTATCTCTGTTAATAAGCCTGATACCAGTCGCTATCACTGCATTTAAGGCTTAACTTACATTAATCCGGTATCAGCAGCATTTTTCTAGCAAATTCCATCCCTAGAAATATATTAACTGCACATACCTTATTGCAGGAAAACCTGCACACCATTCCCCCTCTGAAGTTACCTCACTCCTCAGAATATGTGAGAACGGCAGTGGATCTTAGTTACTTCTGCTAAGATCATCGAAATCACAGGCAGATTCTTCTTCTAATGCTGCCTGAGATGAAACAGTACACTCCGGTACCATTTAAAAATAATAAACTTTTGATTGAAGTTAAAAAAACTAACTATAATACACCACTCTCCTCTTACTACGTCCATCTTTGTTGAGAGTTGCAAGAGAATGACTGGGTATGGCAGTGAGGGGGGGGAGCTATATAGCAGCTCTGCTGTGGGTGATCCTCTTGCAACTTCCTGTTGGGAAGGAGAATATCCCACAAGTAATGGATGATCCGTGGAATGGATACACTTAACAAGAGAAATAGAATAGTTATACTAATAAAGAAATTGTTTTTTTGTTTTTTTTATTTTCTCCTAACAATAAAGAATTTCCACTGACAATAACTAACCTCTAAATTTATCCGCTTTGAGCTTTTGTTCCTTGACAGCCTGTTGAAGGTGTCGGCATGCCTTGTCAAGTTTGTTTCGCAGTTCATGACATTCTTTCCTTGACTTTTCTAGCAGCTGGAAGCAATGCTCACAACAAGGATATTCTGTGGTTCCATTTTTTCCTTTAAAGTAAAAGTTTCCGAAGATTACAAATTCCATTCATATAGGAAAACATTACTTATATATATATATATAAGTGTTAGCATTTTTCTCTGCATGTGCATGTGAGGCATAACTAGATATTCTCAGTGCACCAGCATTTTATATACTATAGCTGCTCAGAGCGCCAGTCAACAATGAACAAATTGAGTCATTACTAGATGGTACAAGAACCTTAGGCTCTCTGGGCAAGTGCTGATTAAAATGCTGGTGCACGGTGCATACTTAAATACACACTTTTGAAACATTCATAGCTTTTATTAGAAGCAATTTTGCGAATACATTTATATTAAAAAAAAAAACCCAGAATTTATGCTTACCTGATAAATTACTTTCTCTTGTGGTGTATCCAGTCCACGGATTCATCCTTTACTTGTGGGATATTCTCCTTCCCTACAGGAAGTGGCAAAGAGAGCACACAGCAGAGCTGTCCATATAGCTCCCCCTCTAGCTCCACCCCCAGTCATTCGACCGAAGGTTAGGAAGAAAAAGGAGAAACCATAGGGTGCAGTGGTGACTGTAGTTTAAACAAAAAAATATTACCCGACTTAATCGCCAGGGCGGGCCGTGGACTGGATACACCACAAGAGAAAGTAATTTATCAGGTAAGCATAAATTCTGTTTTCTCTTGTAAGGTGTATCCAGTCCACGGATTCATCCTTTACTTGTGGGATACCAATACCAAAGCTTTAGGACACGGATGAAGGGAGGGAACAAGACAGGTACCTTAAACAGAAGGCACCACTGCTTGTAAAACCTTTCTCCCAAAAATAGCCTCCGAAGAAGCATAAGTATCAAATTTGTAAAATTTAGAAAAAGTATGCAGCGAAGATCAAGTCGCTGCCTTACAAATCTGTTCAACAGAAGCCTCGTTTTTAAAAGCCCATGTGGAAGCCACTGCTCTGGTAGAATGAGCAGTAATAGTATCAGGAGGCTGCTGGCCAGCAGTCTCATAGGCCACACGGATGATGCTTTTCAGCCAAAAGGAAAGAGAGGTAGCAGTCGCTTTCTGACCTCTCTATTTACAAGAATAGATAACAAACAAGGAAGATGTTTGTCTGAAATCCTTGGTTGCTTGTAAATAGAACTTTAAAGCACGAACCACATCAAGATTGTGTAACAGACGTTCCTTCTTCGAAGACGGGTTAGGACACAGAGAAGGAACAACAATTTCCTGGTTAATATTCTTGTTGGAAACAACTTTAGGAAGAAAACCTGGTTTGGTACGCAAAACTACCTTATCTGCGTGGAACACCAGGTAAGGTGAATCAAACTGTAAGGCAGATAACTCTGAGACTCTTCAAGCAGAAGAGATAGCTACCAAAAACAAAACTTTCCAAGATAACAACTTAATATCTATGGAATGTAAAGGTTCAAACGGAACCCCTTGAAGAACTGAAAAAACTAGATTTAGACTCCATGGCGGAGCCACAGGTTTATAGACAGGCTTGATTCTGACTCAAGCCTGAGTAAACGCTTGAACGTCTGGTACCTCCGCCAGACGCTTGTGTAAAAGAATAGACAGAGCAGATACCTGTCCTTTCAAGGAACTAGCTGACAATCCTTTCTCCAATCCTTCTTGGAGGAAAGACAGTATCCTGGGAATCCTAATCTTACTCCATGAGTAACCCTTGGATTCACACCAACAGAGATATTTCCGCCATATCTTATGGTAGATTTTCCTGGTGACAGGCTTTCTAGCCTGAATCAGGGTATCCATAACTGACTCAGAGAAACCACGCTTTGATTAAGCGTTCAATCTCCAAGCAGTCAGACGCAGAGAAATTAGATTTGGATGCTTGAACGGACCCTGTATTAGAAGATCCTGCCTCATTGGCAGTGTCCATGGTGGGACAGATGACATGTCCACTAGGTCTGCATACCAAGTCCTGGTTGGCCACGCAGGCGCTATCAGAATCACCGAAGCCTTCTCCTGCTGGATTCTGGCAACCAGACGAGGGAGAAGGGGAAACGGTGGAAAACATAAGCCAGATTGAAGGACCAAGGCGCTGCTAGAGCATCTATCAATACCGCCTTGGGATCCCGGGACCTGGACCCGTAGAGAGGAAGTTTGGTGTTCTGACGGGACGCCATCAGATCCAACTCTGGAATGCCCCATAGCTGAGTCAGCTGGGCAAACACCTCCGTATGGAGTTCCCACTCCCCCGGGTGAAAAGTCTGACGACTTAGAAAATCCGCCTCCCAGTTGTCTACTCCTGGGATGTGAATTGCTGAGAGATGGCAGGAGTGATCCTCCGCCCACCTGATTATCTTGGTTACTTCCGTCATCGCTAGGGAACTCTTTGTTCCCCCTGATGATTGACGTAAGCTACAGTCGTGATGTTGTCCGACTGAAATCTGATGAATTTGGCCGCAGCTAGTTGAGGCCATGCCTGAAGAGCGTTGAATATCGCCCTCAGTTCCAGAATGTTTATCGGGAGAAGAGTTTCTTCCCGAGACCATAAGCCCTGAGCTTTTAGGGAGTCCCAGACCGCACCCCAGCCTACCAGACTGGCGTCGATCGTTACAATGATCCACTCTGGCCTGCGGAAACATATTCCCTGAGACAGGTGATCCTGAGACAACCACCAGAGAAGAGAATTTCTGGTCTCCTGGTCCAACTGAATTTGAGGAGACAAATCTGCATAATCCCCATTCCACTGTTTGAGCATGCATAGTTGCAGTGGTCTGAGGTGTATCCGAGCAAAAGGGACTATGTCCATTGCTGCTACCATTAATCCGATTGTCTCCATGCACTGAGCTACAGATGGCCGGGGAATGGAATGAAGAACTCGGCAAGTAGTTAAGAGTTTTAACTTTCTGACCTCCGTCAGAAAAAATTTCATTTCTACCGAGTCAATTAGAGTCCCTAGGAAGGGAACCCTTGTGAGAGGGGACAGAGAACTCTTTTTGATGTTCACCTTCCACCCATGAGACCTTAGAAAGGCCAATACAATCTCCGTGTGAGACTTGGCTCTTTGGAAAGACGGCGCCTGAATTAAGATGTCGTCTAGGTAAGGCGCCACTGCTATGCCCCGCGGTCTTAGAACCGCCAGGAGGGACCCTAGCACCTTTGTGAAAATTCTGGGAGCAATGGCTAAGCCGAAGGGAAGAGCCACAAACTGGTAATGCTTGTCCAGAAAAGTGAACCTGAGAAACTGGTGATAATCTTTGTGGATAGGAATGTGTAGGTATGTATCCTTTAGATCCACGGTAGTTATATATTGACCTTCCTGGATCATTGGTAAGATTGTCCGAATGGTCTCCATTTTGAATGATGGAACTCTGAGGAATCTGTTTAGAATTTTTAGATCCAGGATGGGTCTGAAAGTACCCTCTTTTTTGGGAACCACAAACAGGTTTGAGTAAAAACCCAACCCTTGTTCCGCAATTGGAACTGGGTGGATCACTCCCATGGTATGTAGATCTTCTACACAGCGTAAAAACGCCTCTTTCTTTGTCTGATCTGTAGACAGACGAGAAATGTGGAACCTTCCCCTTGGAGGAGAGTCCTTGAAACCTAGAAGATATCCCTGGGATACAATCTCTAATGCCCAAGGATCGTGTACATCTCTTGCCCAGGCCTGAGCGAAGAGAGAGAGAGAGAGAGAGAGAGAGAGAGAGAGAGAGAGAGTCTGCCCCCTACTAGATCCGGTCCCGGATCGGGGGCTACCCCTTCATGCTGTCTTGGTGACAGCTGCAGGCTTTTTGGCCTGTTTACCCTTATTCCAGCCCTGGTAAGGTTTCCAGGTTGCCTTGGGCTGTGAAGCGTTACCCTCTTGCTGTGCAGCCGGAGAGGATGAAGCGGGGCCGCTTCTGAAATTACGAAAGGAACGAAAATTAGCTTTGTTCTTTGTCTTAAAGGACTTGTCCTGAGGGAGAGCATGGCCTTTTCCCCCGGTGATATCTGAAATAATTTCTTTCAATTCAGGCCCGAAAAGGGTCTTTCCTTTGAAAGGGATGTTCAAAAGCTTGGATTTTGACGACACATCGGCCGACCAGGACTTTAGCCATAGCGCCCTGCGCGCCAAGAAGGCGAAACCTGAATTTTTTGCCGCTAACTTAGCTATTTGGAAAGCGGCGTCTGTGATAAAAGAATTAGCTAGCTTTAGAGCCTTAATTCTATCCATAATTTCCTCATATGAGGTCTCCGTCTGGAGCGAGTCTTCCAGCGCCTCAAACCAGAAAGCAGCTGCAGTAGTTACAGGAATAATGCAGGCAATAGGTTGGAGAAGAAAACCTTGTTGAACAAAAATTTTCTTAAGTAAACCCTCTAACTTTTTATCCATAGGGTCTTTAAAAAAAACTGTCTTCAATTGGTATGGTTGTGCGCTTAGCAAGTGAAGAAACAGCCCCCTCCACCTTAGGGACCGTCTGCCACGAGTCCCGCATCGGGTCAGATATGGGGAACATTTTCTTAAAAACAGGAGGGGGAACAAAGGGGACGCCTGGTCTATCCCACTCCCTAGTAACGATATGCGCTATCCTCTTAGGGACCGGAAACACATCAGTGTAAACAGGTGACCTCTAGGTACTTGTCCATTTTACACAATTTCTCTGGGACCACCAAAGGGTCGCAGTCATCCAGAGTAGCCAATACCTCCCTGAGCAAAACACGGAGGTGTTCTAGTTTAAATTTAAAAGCCAATGTATCTGAATCTGTCTGAGGAGGAACCCTTCCTGAATCAAAGACTTCTCCCTCAGACATCAAATCCCTCGCTCCCACTTCAGAGCGTTGTGAGGGTATATCGGATACGACTACCGAAGCGTCAGAATGCTCATAATCTGTTCTTAAAACAGAGCTATCACGCTTTGCAGGTAACACGGGCAGTTTAGATAAGAAAGCTGCAAGAGAATTATCCATGACTGCCGCTAAGTCTTGTAATGTAAAAGGGTTAGACGCACTAGAAGTACTAGGCATCGCTTGAGCGGGCGTAACTGGTTGCGACACTTGGGGAGAGGTAGACGGGCTACCCTCGTTACCTTCTGTCTGAGAATCATCTTGGGCCACATTTTTAAGTGCAACAATATGATCTTTAAAGTGTATAGACATATCAGTACAAGTGGGACACATTCTGAGAGGGGGGTCCACTATGGCTTCTAAACACATTGAACAAGGATTTTCCTTGGTGTCAGACATGTTTAACAGACTAGTAGTATACACAAACAGGCTTGTAAATCACTTTAATAAATTAAAAAACACAATTTGAAAAAACGTTACTGTGCCTTTAAGAGATAAAAAAGCACACAATTTTGCAAAACAGTGAAAAATGCAGTAATCTTTTTGAAATTTTCACAGTATGTACCTAAAGCCTTAGCAAGATTGCACCACTAGCAAGCAAAACAATTAACCCCTTGATGCCCAAACCGGAGCAGCCTAAAGCCAACAACCGGTTAAAATTACTACAGCACCTTGCCACAGCACTGCTGTGGCCCTACCTGCCCTTAGGGACCAGCTTTGGAGGAATATTGCTTCCTTTAGGCCCCTCAAACAGCAGCAGGACCTTCCATGTGAAGCAGCATGGACTTCTATGAAAATTCTAACTGCGCATCTGAGGCGCCAAATTAGGCCCCTCCCACTCTACTCCGGAGCTATGAGGCCTAAGAAACCACTTCTAAGTGAATAAAAATAAATAGCCATGTGGGTAACAACTCCAGAAAGAACCCAAAAGGACTTTCAAAGTGTCTTACAAACTATATTTTTCTAAAAAAAACAATCGATTGCCCTGAATTAGTGTCTACCAGCATAATTAGCCCTGTTATGTAAGCATTCAATTCCTTACTAAGTCTCTGAACATAGCTTACCCTCCCCTCATGGGGATATTGTCAGTCTCTTCTAGCATTATCTCAGTCTTGTCTAGAAATAAATGACTGAACATATCTTATTGCAGTCTACCCTGCAAACCGTTCCCCCCCAACTGAAGTTTTCTGGTACTCCTCAGTCCTGTGTGGGAACAGCAGTGGATTTTAGTTACAACATGCTAAAATCATCTTCCTCTCAGCAGAAATCTTCATCACTTTTCTGCTAGAGAGTAAATAGTACAAACCGGTACCATTTAAAATAACAAACTTTTGATTGAAGATAATAAAAATTACAATTCTATCACCACATTCACTTTACCCTCCCGATAGAGACCCTAGTGCTTAGAGCCGGCAAAGAGAATGACTGGGGGGTGGAGCTAGAGGGGGAGCTATATGGACAGCTCTGCTGTGTGCTCTCTTTGCCACTTCCTGTAGGGAAGGAGAATATCCCACAAGTAAAGGATGAATCCGTGGACTGGATACACCTTACAAGAGAAAAAAGCTTCTATTCAAAACTGAAATGCATCCATGTGGATTCCAATTTTGTCTGTAATGGCTGCATTAACTGAAAGTCTATTGAATGTTTTAAAAATAAAATAAAAAATAGATTTGTTCGATGCACAAGCATTGGGTCATGTTGCATTTCTGTACCCAGAACATTGTTGAAAAAACAAGTAATCCAGAGAATTAAAAATAAACCGTGGAAACAAAGCATTCAAACATTGAAAAAACATTATTAAGGCTAGTGACATTATTTAATAAAATAGTGCAAAATTAGAAGTTTTGCTACATGTGATAAAATGGGAAAGTAAAAAAAAAAAAAAATCACATACCATGAGTGTTTTTTTCCAGACAGGTTACTTTTGTTCCTTTTATTAAAATATCTCTGTTTGAGGCACTATCACATTCAGATGTGTATGCTTTTAGATTCATTTGAGTCTCTTCATATTTCTGCTAATTAAAACAAACACAACTATAAGGAAAGTCAGTTGAAAGTTGAGAGATTAAAAGTGATAGAGTATGTCATTTTAAGATACTTTTAAATTCACTTCTATTTTCAAATGTGCTTTGTTCTCTAGGTATCCCTTGTTGAAAAATAATACACATCCTACACTAGTGGGAGCTAGATGCAGACTGGTGCCTGCACACATTTGTCTTGTGATTGGCTAACTAGATGTGTTCAGCTAGCTGTCAGTAGTGCAATGCTGTTCCTTCAGCAAAGGATAACAAGAGAATGGAGCAAAATTGATAATAGAAGTAAATTGGGGTTTCCTGTCCCTTTAAAAACAAAATGTATGCTTACCTGAAAAATTTCTCTTTCATGATGGCAAACAAGCTTTGACTCAAATTGTATAGAATAACAAGGGTGGGGCTGAATATATCAAGTAAGCATACATTTTGTTTTCTTTCATTAGATGGTGTGAGTCAACAAGATCATTACATGTGGTGAAGAACATCAGACCAGCAAGAAATAGAGGGGACTAAACAGATAAGGCAGGTATGTTATTTAAGAGGCACAGCGGCCTACAGACTTTTCTGTGTAAATTACCTTGTTGCCAAATTGTAAAAATAGTAAAGGAAAGAGCAAGACAAAATAACCTGGTTAAGGGTCATAATTGTTTTTTTTTTTAAAAAGTGTCAGATGCATACATGAATTTACAGACTCCTGCTGGCTCCTGTTTACGTTACGTTATCTGCCTTTTCATTTGCAGAGAAGGGGGGGTTGGTCTTCTTGTTTTCCTTTCCCCTTTCACTGGGTATCCCAGCCAAACTTCATCAATAGTGGTAAACTGGGAGCTACTAAGTAAGTTTTAAAAGGTTTTATAATGAATTTTTAGATCAGCATCTGTGCATATTCTTTATAGTAGTGTCTATTACATGCAGTTATACGAAAATTGGTGTACACTGTCCCTTTAAGCTGGTCCTGCCTTAGGCACGTATTATTTTTCCAACTAAAGTATTCAGTCGAATAATGTCACATCTGTGGCTTTCATTTATCTCTCAAGGAGGAACCAATGATACCTACCAATGATAGAGGTTTCTTGCAACATCAGGCTGCCAGTAGACCTTCAATGCCTGATTTTAACAATACCTATCTGGGAAGTTAACATCGAGTGAAGTGGTTTCTGCATTAGGAGGCATTCTGCTAGGTAGCGAGGAGTTGGGATTGACCAGAGATGGCTCTTATGGCTTCCTGCTTTTTTCACTAGTTTAGTCCCCAGGCTATGCAAATCATGTGTTCATGCTAATAGCCAGTGAGCTAAGAAGGGGCATTTTACTTATCTGTCAGAACCTTCATCAACTGTGCTTACCTCAGAGGAACATGATTGCTTTGAGCTCACAGGCCCATTTGAGGCAATGCAAACACAGTGCCAAGGATCTCACAAGGAGCAGCCCACTCTAAAACATGATACTCTCAGATAAATCTGCATTTCATCAGGGATAGAAGTGACATCTGCAGACTGGGAGAAGATTTTCACAGCCTGGCTGAAACTTCTGTCTTCCCCTCTTGGGGTCTCAGATTGATTAGAGAACCCCTATCAACAGAGTGTAGTCAGCCCTTCAGAATTCACTTCTCTCCATCATGGAGGCAAAACTTTGACTGAGGCATTCTGGGATAGTAAGGACAATTAAAGCTCTGGAATGTAGGGGTGCTTTTGTCTCCTCCTAGTAGACTGCAGTGAAATGTAATGATCTTGTGGACTTTCACCATCTAATGAAAGTAAACAATATATAATGTAAGACTAAAAAATTAGATTAAATCTACTGTAAACTAGTTCTATATAAACTTTCACCACACTAAAGTGAAATAAATAGTCTATTCTATGGTGCTTTCTACATAAAGTTGCTTACCTTTTTAAATTCTTGTTTTTGGTTTTTTAGAATTTTATAAACCGTGACTTTCATGGATCGTTGCACCAAGGCTCTTAACTTTTCAAAAAAATTTCCATCAAAGTTGCTGGTCACATGTGATCTGTCATTAACAAAACTTCTGTCAATCAATTCTTTAGGAACTTCACCCATTATCTGCTCTAGCTGTGCTAAAATCTCTTTTTCACGAACAAGCAATCTATGAGACTCTTCAGAGGTCCATTGTTTTAAGTGCTGATCTAACTGCTCTTTCATTTCTGCGTCTTTATGGGTAATCAAGTCCTTTTTCTGCTTCTCAAAATCTTCTTTGGTTAATAGAAGCGCTTCACTGATTTTATTCCGATGATCATCCAAGAAAGCACAGTAATCTTTCTCATTTTGTGATTGGAAATGATGCATCTCTTCTTGCTTCTCTTTATTCCACTGAGCACGTGCCTTGGCTAGTTCAACTTTCAGCAGTGCATGATATTCTTCATTTTTCAACTCAAGCTCCTTTTTCACAGAGGCTAATTTTTCTTCTAGCTCTTTGTGCTTTATATTAAAATCAGCGTGATCATTTCTGCATCTCCAGTTTTCTTCAGCCGCACTGAGAGCATCCATGATCTGAAATAATTAGATGGAAAGAACTTAAAAATAAAAAAGAAATTAAAAAAAAAAAAATGTAATACAGCTATTTGTGTAGATCAAAAATATTAATTTTTTATTTGGTTTTCTTAGTGTAAAAAAATGAATTGTTTACAAAAAACTAAATTTATGCTTACCTGATAAATGTATTTATTTCTTGACACGGTGAGTCCACAGATCATCTAATTACTATTGGGAATATTACTCCTGCCCAGCAGGAGGCGGCAAAGAGCACCACAGCAAAGCAGTTAAATATCACCTCCCTTCCCTCTAACCCCAGTCATTTGACTGAAGCAAAGGAGAGAAAGGAAGCAACAAGGTGCAGAGGTGTCTGAAGTTTATAACAAAAAAACCCTGTCCTTAAGAAAACAGGGCGGGCCGTGGACTCACCGTGTCAAGAAAGAAAGAAATTTATCAGGTAAGCATAAATTTTATTTTCTTTCTAATGATACGGTGAGTCCACGGATCATCTAATTACTATTGGGAATCAATACCCAAGCTAGAGTACACAGATGATAAGGGAGGGACAAGACAGGGAACCTAAACGGAAGGCACCACTGCTTGAAGAACCTTTCTCCCAAAAGAAGCCTCAGTCAAGGCAAAAGTATCAAATTTATAGAATTAAGAAAAAGTGTGAAGAGAGGACCACGTTGCAGCCTTGCAAATCTGTTCCACTGAAGCATCATTTTTGAATGCCCAGGAAGAGGAAACAGCCCTCGTAGAATGAGCCGTAACTCTCTCAGGAGGCTGCTGTCCAGCAGTTTCATAAGTTAAGTGAATGATACTCTTCAGCCACAAAGAAAGAGAAGTAGCCGTAGCTTTCTGCCCCTTACGTTTTCCAGAGAAAGCTACAGAGCAGAAGACTGACGAAAATCCTTAGTCGTCTTTAAATAGAATTTCAATGCACGCACCACGTCCACATTGTGCAGCAGACGTTCCTTCTGAGAAGAAGGGTTAGGACACAAGGAAGGAACAACAATCTCCTGATTAATGTTCCAATCTGAAACCACTTTAGGGAGAAACCCTAACTTAGTACGCAAAACTACCTTATTCGAATGAAAAATAAAGGTAAGGAGACTCATACTGTAATGCAGAGAGCTCTGAAACTCTATGAGCAGATGAAATAGCAACCAGAAACAAAACCTTCCAAGATAACTTAATGTCTAAGGAATGCATAGGCTCAAACGGGGCCTGTTGAAGAACTTTAAGAACTAGATTAAGACTCCAGGGAGGAGTAACTGGCTTAAACACAGGCCTGATTCTGACCAAGGCCTGACAGAACGATTGCACGTCTGGTACATCCGCCAGACGTTTATGTAACAAAATAGACAAGGCAGATATTTGACCCTTTAGGGAGCTTGCCGATAAACCCTTCTCCAAGCCCTCTTGGAGAAAAGACAAAATTCTAGGAATCCGAACTCTACTCCAAGAGTAACCTTTGGATTCACGCCAATGCAGATATTTACGCCATATCTTATGGTAAATCTTTCTAGTCACAGGCTTACGTGCCTGAATCCTGGTCTCAATAACGGACTCTGAAAATCCACGCTTAGATAAAATTAGGGCATACAATCTCCAAGATGTCAGCTTCAGAGAAACTAGATTTGGATGAAGGAAGGGCCCCTGAAGTATTAGGTCCTTTCTCAGTGGAAGTCTCCAAGGTGGACGAGATGACATCTCCACCAGGTCTGCATACCAGATCCTGCGAGGCCACGTCGGTGCTATGAGGATCACCGACACCCTCTCCTGTTTGATTCGAGCAATGACTCAAGGGAGGAGAGCGAACGGGGGAAATAGGTATGCAAAACTGAAATTCCAAGGTACCGCCAGGGCATCTATCAGTACCGCCTGATAATCCCTTGACCTTGACCGTACTTCGGAAGCTTGGCATTCTGCCGAGATGCCATGAGATCCAGCTCCGGCTGTCCCCATTTTAGAATTAAGCTGGAAAACACTTCCGGATGGAGTTCCCACTTTCCCCCGGGTGAAATGTCTGTCTGCTAAGAAAATCCGCCTCCCAGTTGTCCACTCCTGGGATGTGGATCGCTGACAGGAAGCAGTTGTGGGACTCCGCCCAATGAATTACCTTGGCTACCTCTGCCATAACCAAGGAACTCTGAGTTCCCCCCTGATGGTTATGTAAGCCACTGAAGTTATGTTGTCCGACTGGAACCTGATAAACCGGGCCGAAGCTAACTGAGGCCAGGCCAAAAGAGCATTGAAGATTGCTCTCAGTTCCAAAATATTTATAGGCAGCACCGACTCCGTCCGAGTCCATGTTCCCTGAGCCTTTAGGGAGCCCCAGACAGCTCCCCACCCTAGCAGGCTGGAGTCCGTTGTCACAATCACCCAGGTGGGTCTGCGGAAGCAGGTTCCCTGGGAGAGATGATCCTGAGACAACCACCAACGAAGAGAATCCCTTGTCTCCTGATCCAGATGTACTCGTGGAGACAGATCCGCATAATCTCCGTTCCACTGCCTGAGCATTCACAACTGCAGAGGCTGGAGGTGGAAACAGGCAAACGGGATGATATCCATGGCTGCTACCATCAGACCGATTACCTCCATGCATTGAGCCACTGATGGCCGAGAAGAGGACTGAAGCGCTAGACAGAAATCTTTGATTTGCTGACTTCTGTCAGAAAAATTTTCATTGATAAGGAATCTATTATGGTTCCCAAGAAAACTACCCCTGTAGTTGGAATTAAGGAACTCTTTTCCAAATTCACCTTCCATCCGTGAGATCGCAGGAAGGATAACTACATTTCCGTGTGGTATCTTGCTTGTTGAAAAGATGGCGCCTGAACCAGAATATCGTCCAGATAAGGCACTAGTGCAATGCCCCGCAATCGGAGCACCGCCAACAGGGATCCCAGAACCTTTGAGAAAATTCTGGGAGCTGTGGCAAGGCCGAATGGAAGAGCAACAAACTGGAAGTGTTTGTCTAGAAATGCAAACCTCAGAAACTTGTGATGGTCCCTGTGGATGGGAAGAATGGAACAACTAGTTTCCATCTTGAAGGACGGTACTCTGAGAAATTTGTTTAGACTTTTGATATCTAAAATTGGTCTGAAGATTCCCTCTTTTTTGGGAACCACAAACAGATTTGAGTAAAATCCCAGACCCTGATTCTGTGGAACAGGAACTATCACTCCCCGGTCGGAATGAACTTGAACACAGTGTAAGAACGCCTCTCTTTATCTGGTCTACAGATAATCTTGAGAGAAGAAACCTGCCCCTGGGAGGAACAGTTTTGAACTCTAGCTTGTATCCCTGGGACACGATGTCCACCGCCCAGGGATCCTGAACATCCCGAACCCAGGCCTGAGCGAAGGAGGATAGGCTGCCCCCCACAAGATCCGGTCCCCGATCGGGGGCAGACCCTTCATGCTGACTGAGTCATTGGCGGGCTTCTTAGCTTGCTTTCCCTTGTTCCACGACTGGTTGGACTTCCAGAAAGGCTTGGACTGTTCTTGTTTTGTAGAGGGAGAGGAAGACTTACCCTTGAAGTTTCGAAAGGAACGAAAATTACTCTGACGTCCCTTCTGCTTATTCCTCTTATCCTGAGGGAGGAAATGACCTTTTCCTCCCATAATGTCGGAAATCTCAGCCAGACCCGGCCCAAACAAGGTCTTTCCCTTGTAAGGGATCGCCAAAAGCTTAGACTTAGATGACACATCCGCAGACCAGGATTCAACCATAAGTCTCTGCGAGACAATACCTTCAACTACCTTCAACTGCTCTGTGGAAACCAGCAGGATCTTAAATAATGTTTGCTAAGATCATCAACATTAGGGCAGAAAAATAAGATGTCTCCACTCCTGTTAGGAATTAAGGGACTGACAATTTCTCCCTGAGAAAAATAGTACTCACTGGCACCATTTTAAAATAATAAACTTCTTGATTGAAGAATCTAAACTAACACTTCACTTTACCTCTTCCTATCACTAACACAGGCAAAGAGAATGACTGGAATGGGAGGGGAGGGAGGAGCTATATATACAGCTCTGCTGTGGTGCTCTTTGCCACTTCCTGCTGACCAGGAGGCGTAATCCCATAAGTAAGGATGAAATCCGTGGACTCGTCATATCTTGTAAAAGAAAAGACCAACAGCAGAACAAGGAGTCCTGATCTCCAATTGGTGAGGAGTAGTAGTAGGATCAGGAGAATTTGGTGTAAACACTTAAAGGGACAGTCTACACCAGAATTGTTATTGTTTATTAAGATAAATAGTCCCTTTATTACCCATTCCCTAGTTTTGCATAACCAACACAGTTATATTAATACACTTTTTACCTCTGTGATTATCTTGTATCTAAGCCTCTGCAAACTGCCCCCTTATTTCAGTTCTTTTGACAGACTTGCACTTTAGCCAATCAGTGCTGACTCCTAGGTAACTCTACGTGCATGAGCATGAGCACAGTGTTATCTATATGACACACATGAACTAACACCCTCTAGAGGTGAAAAATTATCAAAATGCATTCAGAAAAGAGGCGACCTTCAAGGTCTAAGAAATTTGCATATGAACCTCCTAAGTTTAGCTTTCAACTGAGAATACCAAGAGAACAAAGCTAAATTGGTGATAAAAATAAATTGGAAAATTTTATAAAATTACATGTCCTATCTGCATCATGAAAGTTTATTTTGGACTAGACTGTCCCTTTAAAAGGGACAGTCAGTCAACCTAAAAATTATTATTACATATTTAGATAATGTATTTAACGATGTTGACAGCAAACTGTAAGCCAAGTATGCTCTAAATATAGTTTGCAAGAAAAACTACATACTATTTCACCTAGGGCCATTTTGAAATGGCCGTCTGACCCCTCCTGTCCTGACGTCACTCTGCAGCTTCCAGTGAATGTTCCAAGTCGATCCTGCGCGTTCCTCTGTTTCACGCATGCGCAATGCGCTGGTTTTGTCAAGGGGCATTTCGAGTCAGGAAGAAAACAAACCGCTCAGTACCATAGCGGTTGTTCTATGCGGCACACCAGTGTACCACAGCAGTTGGAGTGGTAATTTAAAGGGACAGTCTAGTCAAAATTAAATTTTCATGATTCAGATAGGGCAGTGTTTTTCAACCAGTGTGCCGTGGCACACTAGTGTGCCGTGAGAGATCCTCAGGTGTGCCACGGCAGACTGACAACAGTGTGACATATTTTTTAAACTTTGCTTGTTTTTTACTCCCAGTGCAGGGGTAGTTTGTAGGAGGCATGGCATAACAGCACAATACATACAGTATGTGTGTGTTTGTGTGTATGTGTATATATATATGATGTATTAGGCTACAATGTGTGATTTTTTTAAAAATTTTGGGATGGTGGTGTGCCACAGGATTTTTTAATGTAAAAAAAGTGTGCCACGGCAAAAAAAACGGTTAAAAATCACTGAGATAGGGCATGCAATTTTAAACAACTTCCCAACTGACTTTAATCATTAAATTTGCTTTGTTCCCCTTGGTGGTATTTTTGAAAAGCTAAACATAGGTAGGCTCAAACCGTTTTCTAAACTGTTGAAAACCGCATCTTAGCTCAGAGCATTTTGGAAGTTTTTCACAGTACTAGTTCACGTTTGTCATATAGATAACATTGTGCTCACTCCCGTGGAGTTATTTAGGAGTCTGCACTGATTGGATAAACTGCATGTCTGTCAAAAGAACTGAGATAAGGGGGCAGTCTGCAGAGGCTTAGATACAAGGTAATCACAGAAGTAAAAAGTATATTAATTTAATCGTGTTGGTTATGCAAAACTGGGGAATGGGTTATAAAGAGCTTATCTATCTTTTTAAACAATAAAAATTCTGGTGTAGACTATCCCTTTATGTCATCAGAAGTACAGCGGTCCCACAGCAGTTTTTACAACTCCAACTGCTGTGGGAGCACTGTGCTTCTGATTACTTCAATTACCACATTGCTGCTCACAGCCGCATAGATTATTGGAACTGTAACTGAGGTCACCAATTGAGTGGAAAAGTGCTGGGTAGGAGGGATTCCTTTACTGTATTGAACTAAACCCTGGGCAATTGTAACAAATGTGGCAGAAAAGGAGAGATAAATACATCATTTTGTTGATTAAAACAATCCAGCGTGTTGTGTGCATGCACCGTGGACTGACCTCACTGTCTTGTATGTATACGTCTGGGTCCCCTACACTTTATTAGTATTGTGTTGTTATATATTGCAGATTACAGGGCACTAGGTAGTAGTCTCCTTCCACGTGCATGCTCTAGCCTGTACATCCCGAAGCGCACTTTGACCAATGACAGCTCTTTGATTCACAATCGACCAATCAGTGCCACCGCCTCATTAATATGCAAAGCGGGCTGAGTCAAACCTCAAGTTTATGTAGATCTAAACAGCGTCACACTTTAGACTTTTTTCCTCCCAAAGAGACAAAACTCCATTTTCTTATGAATGGAAAGTGAAAAAATCCGATCTGCTTAGACATGAAAAAGGAGAAAAAAGTCCAAAAAGCGTAAAGCTGTATAGATCTACACAAACTCGCCTAAGAGGTTCGACTCAGCCTGCTTTGCATATTCATGAGGCGGTGGCACTGATTGGTCGGTTGGCTGCATCAAATCGCTATCATTGGTCAAAGCGTGCTTCTGGATGTACAGGCTAGAGCGTGCTCGTGGAAGGAGACTACTACCCAGTGCCCTTTGATCTGCAATATATAACAACACAATACTAATAAAGTGTAGGGGACCCAGACGTATACATACAAGACAGTGAGGTCAGCCCACGGTGCATGCACACAACACGTTGGATTGTTTCAATCAACAAAATGATGTATTTATCTCCCATTTTCTGCCACATTTGTTACAATTGCCCAGGGTTTAGTTCAATAAAGTAAAGGAATCCCTAACCAGCACTTTTCCACTCAATTTGTGGACCTTGGTTACAGTTCCAATAATCTATGCGGCTGTCAGTAGCAATGTGGTAATTGAAGTCATCAGAAGCACAGTGGTCCCACAGCAGTTGGCGTTGTAAAAACTGCTGTGGGACCGCTGTACTACTGATGACTTTAATTACCACTCCAGCTGCTGTGGTACACTGGTGCGCCGCATAGAACAACCGCTATGGTACTGAGCGGTTTGTTTTCTTCCTGACTCCAAAAGCCCCCTTGCAAAACCGGCGCATTACACATGCACGAAACAGAGGAATGCGCAGGATCGACTTTGAACACTCACTTGAAACTGAAAGGTGACGTCAGGACAGGAGAGGTCAGGCGGCCATTTCAAAATGGCCCGAGGTGAAATAGTATGTGGTTTTTCTTGCAAACTATATTTAGAGCATACTTGGCTTATAGTTTGTCAAAATCGTTAAATACATTATCTAAATATTTAATAATATTTTTTAGGTTGACTGTCCCTTTAACAGAAATGATGGTTGATTCATGGAACTTTGTATAGAGGATAAGGACAAATACTGTATCGAAATTCAAGAATGCCTGGAATATGCATTAAATTAATAATGCTTACACAGAACATATGGGCAGAAATGATGGGACTTTGGGTTCTTATCTGCTATAAATATTTTATTTGAGAGATAAGATACATTAAAACAAAGTTTATCTGATTATAATCACAACCTTTCAACATACTTTGTAGCATGATAGATCACATTTATGAGACTGCATTGTTTTATAATACTTATAACCCGTCATTGTGAAAGCTCAAAAGAAAACAAAATAAAAAGGTGGATATTCACGTACATTAATTCCATGACAGAGGCAGTTAGCTTAGTGTTTATTTATATACCAGTAAAGCCAAATACTTTAAGAAAAAAATTAAAATACAAATAAATAAATACAAAATCTTCACCAAACCTTCTGTTCGCTTTTTTTTTCCCACTTCTCTTGTTCCAGCTTAAGGTTTGCTTTGTACTCAGATAAACTGGTGAGTTCTTGAAGCCATCTGGTCTGAGCTTTAGTTACAGCCAATTCAACCTATCAAAAAAACAAACAAAAAGTACAAATAAACAAGCATAGAATTTAACATTAAACATTGACAAGGACGGAATTCAAACAACGAAAATGAATGCATTAAATGAACAATTTTGTGCAAGATTTCTTTGCTAGAAAACATTACTTGTTTGAATACAATTAACCAAAATAAGAGCATTTCTGTTGTGATCCTCACCTGCTTTGAGATAGAGTCATGGTGACGCGTTTCCAGCTCCATCTGAACCTTGCGGACAGCCTGTTCTTTTTCTTCCAAAGCTTTCTGGAGCTTAAACTTTAAGTCATCGATTTGTTCTGCCACAAATACCATTTGTGACTCCTCCGTCTGAATAGCATGATCTTCTAAATCTTGCCGAGCCTTAGCCTTGGCATTGAGCAGGGTTTGTTCTAGCTTATCCTTCCATTTATTTTCTATTTCTTGGATAGTTTTTTCAGTTAGCTATTAAAAAACAAAGAACCAATTAGGAACCCAAAGGTAAATAGGAATACAAAGCACTAAATGTATAGATTCATGGGAATTGCATTAGATGACTGTCAAGTTCATTTAAGTGTGGCACTGAACATTTGGAATATGTTTTGCAACCAATATTAATAAAATAGGTTATGGTAATAAGAATACACAAAATCATTGCAACATATAGTATCTATTTTGTGGAAAAGCTTAGACAATGATCTAGGCACTATTTTTTTAACATGCTTTCAGAAATGTCTTGGTTGCTTCAGGCTGTTCTCATGTTACTTATTTCTTCATGCCGCTCTAGCAGTATTATAAATGCGGTTGTTTAACCACTGGTCTAGAAAAGAAGCCAGTAATAACAATTAATATATCACAGGTATGTATGTATAAAATATATATATATTATAGAGATAGATAGGTCTAACTCATATTCTGATTTATTCTTTGTATTTTTTGGACGGAAATATTAAGATTTCTATTTAATCACTTACTAAATGCAAAAAAATAAAAATAATATGACAACATTACGATATCGGATAGCCTAGACAGTCTGGTGCAGATTTATTGAAGTACAATTTAGTTTTCAGTGGTCTAAAAGGAAATGTAATACTCTACCTGTTGCTGCTCCTTAATCCAGTTCTCTTTGGCTAATACAACTTGAACATTAACTCTCTTATTCATCTCAGTTTCTTTTTCTTTCTGCCAAAAAGCTTTTACCTCTGACAGAGTAGAAAGGTGTTTGTCTTCTAGATCAGCTTTTAGAGTTTGCAAAGCATTTTCCTTCTCCTCAAGATATTGGTGTTTTATCTATTTATTATAACAAAAAATAATAATACACATAATACACATTATATAAAGATATATAAATAATATGTTCAAGATCAAATTACTGTGTGTTAAAATGCAATAAAAAACAACACACACACCTTTTCTTCCTGGACCTGAAGTTTCATTTTCAGATCATTTCCTAAAGTGTCTTCCAAAGAATCCTTTTCTTTACACACTGCAATGTAACACTCCTGCACAGCAGTCAGCTCTTGATTCATTTCATTAACCTGCATTCTAGAAGTCATTATTAAACATTAATTAATTACTTGTCTCAGTGGCAACCTCTTTTACAACTTTAAATATATAATAAAGCACATTGCTGTTATCAAGCTAAGAGTGGGGGTGGAATTTTGTCACACCATAATGTGTTGCTAAGGGAGTCTGCTCTAGTATGTTAAATAATTCTTCATTAAAATCTCAAAGAAAGGACATTTACTACACTCAGCCCTAAATAGCAATATACTAGAGCTGCAACAACTAATAAATATAACTGATTATGAAAATAGTCGTCAACGAATCTCATAATCGATTAGTTGGTTTGCATTTAGCTGGTCTGTGCACCCCACCAGTTTTTATGGTTATGTCCTTAGCCTAAAGGATGTTTACAGACTTTTTGACTTTTTCTGAATAATGAAAGTTTAAATTAACTCGAGTGTCCCTTTAAGATTACAACTACTCCTGGTTTATGTGCAACCCAGAAATAATAGCAATCATTATTTGGATTGTTTATATTAAATCAGGCGATTTGGGACTATGCTTTGCATGATATAGTGCCGAACTTGCTATTTACACCTAGCCCTAGATTGATGGAAGTTATTTGAATTGATATGCACTATTATCTGTTTGCACAATTATTAGCAGATCGCTTGCTATTGCTGATTATATGTACTGTATAGATAAATGTGTTATGTTTTTTCCTGTTATTGATATATAGTACTTAGCACTTTTGACTTTTTTTTGTTTTTTTATATTTTTAAATAATTGTAATATGTACCAAATACAACCTCCAAGTATATATCTAATTTTAAGAGCGGACTAGATATTTTTACCCTAACCTTATAGCCGATTATTTACCATTGCATATAGATATTCAACATTTGTTAGAATGAAGTCCAGGCTTACTTTGTTAAGAGGTCCCTTGCATTGGTGGAGAGTTAAAATAGATAAATATCCCACCTTGGTGAAATGGGCAAAACTTTACTTATGCATCTCAGGCACCTCAACACCATCTGAGTGCCTCTTCTCTGTTGCAGTCAAAGTAGCTTGGATTTTATTGTAAATATAGGGGGGAAAATTATATTTTTCTCCTTTTTTATCCGATTTATTGGAAAAACAATTGGTCGATTAATTGATTATGAAAATAATAGTTAGTTGCAGCCCTACAATATACTATTCTACCCATAAGGAAAAATTATATGACTTGCAGAGAAAACACATTTTAGATAAGTTTAACATTTACCCCCAAATATTGTGTTATGATATTAAAGCAACATAATACTTATATGCTACACTTGTCCCAAACATCATTAACAATATATGTCATCTAAGTAGGTAAGGGCGTTTTAATGCAAGTGCACCGTGCATATGATCAAGAGCTCTTTACAAATTTAAAAGCGGTAACTGAAACAGTTATAAGAAGAATTTGACAGTAGAATTATAAAAAAAAAAGTTTCTATGCAAAACTGAAACATCAAAATATCTAATGTGTATTTGACATACGTTTTCTTTTTAGCCATAGGTTCCTTGTGTCCTTAAAGTGACATTATACACTAGCTTTTTCTTTGCATAAATGTTTTGTAGATGATCCATTTATATAGCCCATCAGGGGGTCTTTTAGAAAAAAATTATAGTTTTGTTTATTTTTAAATAACATTCTGCTGATTTTCAGACTCCGAACCAAGCCCCAAAGTTATAGATGTATGCTGATGTCTACAGACTCCTGGTTGTGTAATGGGTCTATTTATATGCAGAAGAGAGGGGAATGCCTGCTTTTTTTTTGCTTTCTCAGCCCATTTCAGTTGGTGTTCTAGCCTAACCCCATCAACAGAGCTAATCTGGGAGCTACTAAGTACGTTTTTAGTTGAAATATTTTTTATTGCGTTTCATTGCAACATAAAATACAAAAATAAATTACATAAAATCATATTTTCTGTCTAACGTTCAAAGGATATGCATAATTATGACAAATCATTTGAAGGAGAGGGGAAAAAAAAGGAAATGCACATCAAGTATATATTCTCATGCATATTGTTCAAAAGTCTTTTTCTCTCCTACTAAGTAAGCTTTTAAAGTTTTATACTGGATTTTTAGATCAGTATCGGTGCATAGTCTTCATTATAGTAGTGTCTATTACATACAATTATATGAAAATTGGTGTAGACTGTCCCTTTAAAGGGACAAAAACCCAAAATGTTTTTAAACAACTTTTCAATTTTCTTCTGGTATCAAATGTTTATCGTTTTCTCGTTATCGTTTGTTGAAGGTAAGCTCAGGAGTGTGCACGTGTCTGCAGCACTATATGACAGCAGTTTTGCAGCAATGTTATACATTAGGAAGAGCACTAGATGGCAGCACTATTTCCTGTCATGTAGGGCCTTAGACATGTGCATGCTACCTATCTAGATATCTATTCAACAAAGAACTAAGCAAAATTTTATAATAGAAGTCAATTGGAAACTTTTTTTTTTTTTTTATTGTATGATCTATATGAATCATGAAGGAAACATTTGAGGTTTCAAGTCCCTTTAACAAAGAAGACTGTAGTCTTAGTAGCAAAATCCATCGGTGCATCACAGGAAGCCAAAGGAAAATAGCTGAGCTTATAGGGGTATGAAACCCAAGAAAAGAAATATGTTTTGCGATTCAAACAGAAGTTCCCATTATATTCTGTGTTAAAGAGATACCTAGGTATGCATCTGAAGCACTACATGGCACAAAAGAGTAATGCCATTTAGTGCACTTGCAAATGGATACAGTTTTTGCAAAACTACTGTCATATAGTGCTCCAGAATTGGGACAGCTCCTAAGCTTACGTCCCTTATTTTCAACAAAAGATACCAGGAGATAAATTGATAAAAAAATTTTTTAGAAAGTTGATTAAAATCTAATGCTCTATCTAAATCATGAAATTTTGGGTTTCATGTTCCTTTAATCAACCTGTTGAAAAGAGAAAAGCTGAAGGAAAAGCTCCCTGAAGGACTCAAGCCAAACACTTAACATGCAGGCCACACACAGTTAATGGCCTATAAATAGAAGCTAAAGATAAAATCCGTCTTGGCCACCAAGTCACAGAATCCTTTAACAGTGAAAAAGCTCATTCACTACAGGAACATCTATAATAATCTAATCCAGGGTACAGGAAACGAAAAAATCCTAAAGATTCTAATGCGTTGAGATGTCTGAAGAGCAAAACTTGAGACAGCTGTAGTTCAATAGCTGTGCTAGTGTGAAAGTTCAGCCACTTAAAAGGGACAGTCAAGTCCAAAAAAAAAAACTTTGATAAGTATAGGGCATGTAATTTTAAAACACTTCCCAATTTCCTTTTATCACCAATTCCAATCTACTTACCTTTCCTAACTCATCTGGACTATTATATGTGTTAAAGGAATATATTTTTCTTTCATGATTCAGATAGAGCATGTATTTTAAGCAACTTTCAAATTTACTCCTATTATCAATTTTTCTTCGTTCTCTTGGTAACTTTATTTTTAAAAGCAGGAATGTAAGCTTAAGAGCTAGCCCGATTTTGGTTCAGCACCTGGATAGTGCTTGCTGATTGGCGGCTTCTAAGCTTGCATTCCTGCTTTTCAAATAAAGATACTAACAAACAAACAAACAACAAATTTACTAATGGAAGTAAATTAGAAAGTTGCGTAAAATTGCCTGCTCTATCAGAATCATGAAAGAAAAAAATTTGCGTTTCATATCCCTTTAAAGACAAAAACTTAAAATAATGCTTACCTGATAATTTCCTTTTCTTCAGATGGAAAGAGTCAACAGCTGCATTCATTACTTTTGGGAATTTAGAACCTGGCCACCAAGAGAAGGCAGAGACACCCCAGCCAAAGGCTTAAATACTCCTCTCACTTCCCTCAACCCCCAGTCATTCTGCCGAGGAACAAGGAACAGTAGAAGAAACATCAGGGTGAATAAAAATAAAGACGCCCCACATAAAAAATACGGGTGGGGAGCTGTGGACTCTTTCCATCTGAAGAAAAGAAAATTACCAGGTAAGCATAATTTAAGTTTTTCTTCATAAATTGAAAGAGTCCACAGCTGCATTCATTACTTTTGGGAAAACAATACCCAAGCTATAGAGGACACTGAATGCTAACACGGGAGGGTACATTAGGCGGCCCATTCTGAAGGCACCAAGCCTGAAACAACTACCCAACAAACCCCTGCTTCGTCTGAAGCCAAGAAAACATAGAAAAGAAAAAGCCCCCAAGGACACTGGCCCGCAGATAGTCCAGAAACCTAGCTAGATACCGCAAAACAGACTCAACTGAGCCAACAAGCCTCCAGGAGACACCATCGTCCAGTAGTCGGTCCCCGACCACACATCCCCTACTAAAGAAGGGAACCCCAGCCGACACTCCCAACAGGGATAGGGCAAGAAGAACCAAAGGAACCAAAAGGCTACCACAATACCATAAAAGGAATAATCCCAGAGATCGAGCCCGGCTCACAAAAACCCAAATGGGTCCTAGGTCCCGACAAACCAGGGGGCATTGCCCAGTCCAAACAGAAACCACAAGGTTTAGGACCAGTCTTCAGAAGAGAAAAATCTTCTTGACACATTGTGCAAATGCACCCAGAAAACAAATGAAGACCATGTCCTCAATTGACAGAACTCAGAATACAGAAGTAGTCAGACAAAAACAGGTAGCGGGGGGGGGGGGGGCGTGGCTAACCGCCGATGGAGATGGCCGCACTTCTATAGAGCTCCCGACTCTAAGCCTGCAAAAGGGACATATTTATCTATTTGGTCATATACATTTAAGGTCCAACCATATGAGATAATTCAAGAACGAGTCTGGTGGCATATGCATGCCTTTCTTTTTATGTGTGACCGGTACAGAGGAAAAGACACGCACAAACAAGGCATCAGATAAAGTTAAAGATGGCGGATCACTATAGTGAGGCGGCAGCATCAAAATTCTAATTCTATCCAACCCCTCTGGTCTTCCGGGTCTGGTTAGTAACTTTCCAGTAGCTGACATCCAAATCAGTCTAATTTATTGTATGGAGCATAACTGCTTAACTGCAATGGAGGCAGCTGATCTTTGGGAGCGGAGGGTCCGGGCTGTCCTGGCTCAGCACTTCTGCGATTTACAATGGAGCCTGATGCGGATGCTGGCGTACAAGGAGCCTCAGAAAGTGGCAGGTTCTGGTCCCCAGAGAAACCAGAGTCCTCGGCCCACAGCGAGGATACAGAGCACAGTTGCCACAGCTCTGGGGAACAAGATGTCACCCTCTCCATGCGGCGCTAAGAACCGGAAATCTTTTCGGAACGCATCTACTGTTAAAAAGGTTAGCCGTGCAGAGAGACTTTCTCAATTTTGCTATGTGCTTAAACTTCGCCCCAGTAAAGTGACGAAAGCCCGAAGTATGCGACATCTGAGGGTAAGGGGTGCAAGAAAGATCCACTGTACAGATGTGAGGGCCAAGAATGAGAAAACGCAGAGATCGGAGCTTGCAGAGAAGCTAATCACTCATAGGTGGACCTCAAGTGGATTTACCCTCCAGCGCTATGTTTCCCAGCTAGCCAGATACGTAGCCTCATTTGATAGCCCTGTAGACAGGTGGCCTTTTGTGAGAGAAGGCATAGGGTGAGGTGTGCAGCGGTCGGACCTTTGGATCTGACACCGACCCTCCAGTAAGCCTTAAATACGGGCATTAAACGAACTAACTTGGAAATTTCTAGCTTATAGCTGTATGGGACTTTATTAATGAGGACATCTTTATGTACTATTGTTGTTAGTATTTGTTTGGAGTTGAACTACTTTTAAATAGCCATGTTACTAGTTAGGCTGAACAAACATATTTCCCTTCCCAGTGCATACTTTACAGTTGATTGAAACCATTGCTCCAGGACCATATTCCCAGTGTGTCTTTATTTTCCCTCTCTCCTTTAAACTTGTGACCTATGCCAAGTGGCGTGCCTCCAGCGGCCGGGGCGGCACGTCTACATAATTTATCTATTTTTCTATTTGCAGGAATGCATGTATTGGAGGTCTCATTATATCATGACTGTGAGGAGAGGTCTAATATACATTCATATAACTCTGTATTTATATATATGGAAGTGCATATTAGCCAGGGGATATATGGCCTCAACATTTTTGTTTAGATCCAAATAATTTCTTCTCTCTGAGTGGAATTAGATTAAGCGCACGTCAGTTTAGTCCTTAGAATTTAGTATCAGGCTCCCCATGTATACAGCCCCTCGCAGGGCATCTATTGTTTATGCCCGAGCCCTCTGCTCCTTTTCATTTAATTTAATTTGAATAACTGTAGCTACTCTTCCTTTCAACTTATTGGCGGCACATTTAATCCTTATATAGTATTATATGAATCACATTGTTTGTTCCATAAAAGCTAGTTAGATTTTATCCATGAGTAATATTTTATTGTTATATATGCTTTGTTGCTATAGAGATCTCAAATGTCAGCATTGTACCTTTATTATCCGTTTTCCACACCGACTTCATTATATGGCCCAAAAGTTCACTATTTCATCCCCCCCGCCCCCCACTAGTTTTCTTCATGTGGCCCAAGAGTGGTCCCTAAGTAACTACTATCTATTATTGTTTTAATGTATTAGCTGGTCCAAAAATGGCCGGTCCAGTAGTTACCATATAACGATATTATATATTCAAAAATAAAGGAGATATCATAATAGGTCCATATAAGTTTTCGTTAGTCTTTTATATATCTTGAGCACAGTCAGTGAGGTTAACATATTCAAGCTACATAGGAATTTACTAATCTGGTTATGATATACTGTCATAAATATAACTAAATGTTGTCTTTCTACATCCCAATGACTTTTATGTCTGCATGTTTACTATGTATAATATTGCTATATAATGATACTTCTCATCTCTCCCTTTTTTAACTCACATTTTTATTGCTGTCTGTGCCTGCATTTGGACTTTTATTATTGTTTGTTAACATTATCTCTTAATAAAAAATTATTTAAAATTTAAAAAAAAAAAAAAACAACAGGTAGCAGACCCAGACATAGCATCCTTGGGTCAAAACACCCCAGCCATCCTTAGGATGACACAGAAGAAAATAATTGCTGAGAAGTAAAAAGCGGCCAAACAAGGTAACAGATTGTAAAATCTCCCAAACAAAGGGTCCACTCTAGTCAACCCAGCCGCCAGACCTGCACATAGGTCTCGGGGGAAAAAAAAAAAAAAAAGGAAGAAGCACAGAACCTCAATGAGGCCCTCTGCACCCCCAACCCAAAGATGCCCAACAGATCCCAGAACCCACTGCCAGCTGGGCTAGCCCAAGCGTCGGCAGGTCTGAAAACTGGGGAACATCAAAAACCCCAACACCAGCTCAAACTGGCGGAAGAATGGCCTCGGCCATCCAACAGAGTTCGGGTGCCAACCCCAAAACTCCTCCCTGGAGACAGACGATAAGGCTGAGATAGACCCAGAGAAATCCAGTAGCAGGCCCAACACAGGTTCGACGCTGAGCCAGAAATCTCCAGGTGGAACAGAACAACCCAGAGAGCAGATCTCTCTTCGAAACTGTCTAAACCTCTGTTCCGACCTCCTGAACCCAGGAGGAGTCCCTAGACAGGGACCACATCCCCGAAAAGGAGGAGATAGCCCCCCCACCCAAGAAAGCGGGCAGATGAAAAGCAAGGAACAAAGCCACGGGCCAAATCCAGAGATCACATCTCCAACGAAGATGAGCTTCAAGGGTCCCTTGGAAAAAATAGCCTGCCATGCTGAAGCGGATACCCCGCAACCCTTCGCTTGACAACAAGCTGCCCAAGGAGACCCGTACCTTAGAACGTAAGGCAAGCATTAGCTTTCAGAAAATCTGGCCAATTGACCAGATCAACAAGCCAGACCACTGGTCATAGTCCAAGTTCCCTGGAACTAGAGGACCTGATCACCTGGGTCCTAACCGACAGGCAACAATCCGCAACGTGGTCCACAAGGACATAGCGAAAGCCTCCGCAACTGGAAGTAACCAGGGTGATGATAGATCCAAGCCCCCAATTTGTTTAAAAAACAAACAAAATCCCGGAAACTCAAAACCCCATCTGATATAGAAAAACAGACCCACCGGGGAATATTACTCAAAAACTGAGAAAGGAGCAACCTGCCCATCCCCGAGAACAAGACTCGTTCATAATCTCAATCCAAGGGAAGAGAAGAGTCCTTGCAAGAGTCCCACACTTCCAGAGAGAGCTAAAGTACGACAGAGTCGTACAAGACCCCAGAGCCCCAAAAGGCGTACCAAACAGAGTACAAAGCCCCGAAGAGGGAGAGAACAAGGCTAATCTCCATAATCTCCTCCAGACCCCGAGAGAACATATCCAAGGAAAATTATGCAGGGCATCCCCTTGTAGAAAGCCCCTAAGCAAAGCTTGGAAAAGGAGACAATGCAGCTCATCGTCCCAGGAATGGAACGACTAACTCCCTCAGGACAAGCCGCAAGAAAAACGGACAAAGTCCTAAAGACTCAACTCAAAGGAAGAGATCCACAGGAACAGTCCAAGAAAGGACACCCATTAACCCCAAGGGCAAACCGCTCGGAAACCGGCAGCAAAAGGAACCAAGTCCTAGATCCTCTAACCCACACGGGAGAGAAACACTCCAGTCCCGACAGGATGTCGTCTACAACCGAGAGATTCGCAGCGGAACCTTAAAATAGGAGTGTACCAGTAAAGGTCTGCAAAGCCCCTTTAAGGGACTCAAGGCGCTGCTCAGAGCAACAGTCAACATAGGACTAAACACGTCCTAGGCCAACTTCCTTAGAAGTAACATAGCGATCAAAATATCGTGAGTATCGATTACAGAAAATTTTTCCAAGGAAAATGTAACTAACATGAGCTTTAACTAAATAAAATATCATACTAACCGGATAAAATAAAAGAAGGCACGGCCAGGGGGGGGCGGAGCCGGCAGCATAACTCCGGAGCTCTGCTGTAAAGGCCCTTAAATCATTAGGAATCCTCATCATCCTTGCTCCTAAACTCTCCTACAACATTCCCCAGCACCTTTAGAACCTGTGGCAACAACTTAGGGGGATAATCCTTTCATCTCCCCCTGTACCAGAGATACCCAGCACTCCGGACCGAATTCAGGCCGCATCTACCATCAAGCCACAACTATTTCCCCTTGCTGGTCATCAGGGGCCACAACTAAGCTCCCAGGAAGGCCCACAATCTAAAAAGAAGGGCCCCAGGACTGAAAAATAACACCCGATTTTCGAGTCGGACCGGAAAATAAATTTAGCCCGGGGATTGGGCCTACACCGGAACTCCACTTTCTTCAGGGTAAGAACTTTTCATATACCCTACTATATTAGCACATCCACACAGAGACAGGTACATTCCCTAACTGTAACCTGGTCACAACAAATAATCAGCAACTGCATGGCCTGTGCAAGCTTCTGCCACACTTGATCCTAGGGATTAGGCCTTCTACAGGAACAGCTTCCATCAGAGGAAATAAATAACAGTTTTGCTGCCTTTAACTACTGACACTACAGCTCTTTTGAAACATAAATTCTCAGTAACATTCACTGCTGGGCTTTTAAACCCAACCTGGAGATACAACCATTCTTTCCATAACTTGTTGCTGCGATTCAGGTGCAGACCTTAACCCCTCCATCTGTAAAATACCACCGCTGTGCATCTTTTATTTACTGCCAGTGATTATAAGATTCTTTTGCCTGTTTTGGGGGCTAGATCTTACACCTCCATATACCTCATAAGTATTACTCGACATAAGACAATTTTGTCACAAGAAACCCAAGAGTCACGCCACGTGTATCCCTGGCCCAACATGACGACTAAACGCAATGTCAAACACGACAAAATGTCAAAGTCTATCACAGGGAAATCAAGCCTTATGTCCTCTTTTTTTACATAGCTCAGACACAACGAATACCTCTCCTGCCTCCCTTAAAACTGGTGACAAAACTCCTCAAACCCTGTCACAGGAATCTCAACCAAACAGAACTTTACCGGCTGAAAGCCAGCTCTCTCCTTCATTTTTACAAAATTTACCATTGAAAAAGGACATTGCGGACATTGTCCGTTCCTGTATTAGAGAGGAACTGGCTGAATTAAAACAGGACATCCACACCTTAGGTTTTCAGGTTGAATCTCTTGAAAGTAACCAAGAAACCATTAAAGAAGATGTACAGCAACTAACTGACCAAGTAACCTCTCAACAGGAGACCATACTTTCTCTCCAAGATAAGCTCGACGACCTCGAGAATCGAAGCAGGCGCAAAAACATGCGTATCAGAGGAGTACCAGAGTCAGTCTTACCCAGGGATTTCCTGGTCTATTTGCAGGATCTATTTCGACATCTGAAAGAATCTTCCTACACTGAGGTTATCCTTTGGGTCAGAGCCCATAGAACTTTGAGACCAAAACCCCCTGACTCAGCTCCTCCACGGGATATTGTGATCCGTTTAAAGAACTTTCAAGAAAAAGAAATGCTCTTACGACAATCCCGCAAACTTCAGCCTGTAAGATTTAGAGGTAATGTCTTACAGTTCTTCCAGGACTTATCAACCCGCACCTTACAACGCAGAAAATAATTTTCACCACTTACTACCATGTTAAGAAATAAGAGAATCCCTTACAGATGGTGTTTTCCAACACATCTTTGGACCATAAGCAATAATACCCGTGTGATCTGCAAAACTCCAGAGGACACCCAAACCTTTTGTACAGCACTTGGACTTGAACCACCAACGGAAACTCTACCTGAGCCACAGAACTCGCAAATCTCCAAGAGACGATTCAATCCAAATGAGTCCTGGCATACAGCCCTTCCTAAGAAAGCCAAGTCAAAAGAAGCCACCACAATAAGGCAACCCACTACCAGCTTGACCTCCTCTGAAAATTCACCTTCGTGAACTCTTTTACATCTAATTCGGTAATACTGAACAAATAGATTGCCACTTTGGTGAATGTTGCCCCCTCGGGACAGGCAAGTACAGGTCATCATTAATTAGTCTTGTCTTATTGCAACTCAGCAATTTAGAACCTTCTGCTATTATCAGAATGTGAGCAAAGACAGATTTAGATAACCCCTCTCCTACCATGCCTAACTCATCCTCTTCCCCCTTTCCCACCCATCCTTTCTCCTCCCTACCCACCCATCCAACCTACCTACCTCCCTCATCTTCCCCATTTCAGGATTCCTACTCAATATCATTTAAAATATGTCAAATTTATAGGGCACTTTATGGTACTGCCCCCAATTTACTCTCAGTTATGACCTATGATAGGCAGAGAGACTTTTTGTTTTTTTGTTAATATGTTCATGTTTTTCACGGTTTACAATGTTATAATGTTTGTAATGAGATACTGTTTACGTTATCACCTGTCAAATGAATGTCTTTCTCCTGCAGAGGTGTACCCACCCATTTGTAAGATACATATATGTAATGGGCCCTTTATGATCTCCTACACACAACCAAACAACATACCCCAGCAAACATATCATGTCGCCCAAAATTAAGAACGATGAAACTCGTAAACTGACCCTTCTCACACAAAATGCTAAGGGACTCAGCTCACCCCACAAACGATCTAAAGCCCTTTTAGACCTTTCAAAAAGACAGGTAGACATATTATTCCTGCAAGAGACTCATTTTAAGAAAAGCAAGGAACCCAAATATCTTGGGAAAACGTTCACCACTCACTATCACAGCTCCAACACCTCAAAAAGAGGTGGAGTCAGTATTTTACTGCATAAGTCTCTTCCCTTCACACATATCCAAACCTCTAGAGACACTGAAGGCCGATTTGTAGGCCTAGTGGGTCTACTTTATGGTAGACCCATCACCCTGATAAATATTTACGCCCCAAATGCAAAGCAAGCCCCTTTCTTTAAACAAATATTTAACCGCATTGTAGACATCGCAAAAGGACCTATCTTTGTAGCGGGAGATTTTAATGTCCCCATTCACCCCACTAAGGACAGCTCCAATCCCACAATAACGATACCAAAAAAGGTCACTAATGTACTATGGACAGGTTTGAGAAACCTTAACCTTCATGATACCTGGCGTTTTATCCACCAGGACACCCGGGACTACACCTTTTTCTCCCATCCTAACAGAACATATAGTCGTATAGACTACATCTTCACAAATCAACCAGCCCTAGCTTTAGTCAACAGATGCGTTATTTCCCCCACATCATGGTCAGACCATTCAGCAGTAAAACTAAACATATCATGGACAAACACCCCACTATCATCATATACATGGAAATTAGATAACTCCCTTCTTAACAATCCAGACACAATTAAGAAACTCACTAGCACCATTGAAGAATATTTTAGATTGAATATCCCCTCAACGGCCAACAAATATACAATATGGGAAGCACATAAGTGTGTGCTCAGGGGCGAACTAATTAAATTAAAGGCTCATTTCCAAAAACTGCACCGACAACAATATAATGAGCTATTAGACAACTTTGCCCGACTGGATTTGGCCCATAAACAATCCCCTACAAACCCTGATATACTGACCGACTTACAAAACGCTAAACAAGCATTGGACGGTTTCCTACAAATAGAATACCAGACGCTTCGCGCAAAAACTAACAGCATGTTTTATTACGAAAGCAACAGATCGGGCAAGTTATTAACTAGAGCTTTGAAAAAAAAGAGATTGAAATCCTATATTAATGAAATACAAACACCTAATTGTCCCCACACCCTAAAAACTACTAAAGAAATTCTACAATCCTTCCATGACTATTATTCCACCCTATATAATATTCATAGAAATACACCTTCTCAAGACCCTACCCCAGATCTGATTTCTTATACCTCCAATGCACATCTGCCCACTATCACAACTGATCAACTTAACACCCTTAACAAACCCATTACCCAAACGGAACTCCTCACGGCCATAAAATCACTCAACAACGGGAAAAGCCCAGGGCCGGATGGTTTCACTGGAAAGTACTATCACACCTTCTCTTCGCACCTCTCCCCTTATCTCACTCAATTATTCAACGAGGTAACAAACACTAACCCGTTCCCCCAATCAATGCTAGAAGCACAAGTAGTAGTGATCCCAAAGCCAGGTAAACCCCCTACAACGCCCGCTAACTTTTGCCCAATCTCCCTACTTAACATAGACATCAAACTTTATGCTAAAATATTGGCCACCCGCATTAACTTAATACTCCCAACAATTGTACATATTAATCAGGCCGGCTTCACTCCTCTTAGAGAAGCTAAAGATAATACGACCAAGATTCTATTACTAATGGAACACGCAGTTCACAACCACATCCCCTCCGTGTTCATTTCTATGAATTTATCCTTGCAATGGAAGTCCTAGCATCACATATTCGACACAATACAGACATACAGGGGTTCACAATTGCTCATCAGGAATATAAAGCTACCTTATACGCTGATGACCTCTTTCTCACATTGACACGACCCCATAACTCACTTCCCCCCACTCATTCAAACACTACACCTATACGGCAAATTTTCAAACTTCAAAATAAATATTACCAAATCAGAACTGCTCCCACTTGGACTGCAGGCGGGGGAAATCACTGCAATACAAGCACTTGCACACTTTC
This sequence comes from Bombina bombina, assembly GCF_027579735.1. Lineage (NCBI taxonomy): Eukaryota > Metazoa > Chordata > Amphibia > Anura > Bombinatoridae > Bombina > Bombina bombina. Next base: position 533,715,815 of record NC_069504.1, on the reverse strand, counting down.
GCATACAACCGCGCGCTATAAAATATCTCGGTGTGTATATTTCCCACCATACACAAGTCACACTGGACACCAATTATAAAGCCATAACTGACTCAATCCAAAATACATTGCGCTCCTGGAACAATAAACCAATCTCCTGGTTGGGCAGAATTAATTCGGTCAAAATGATTCTTCTCCCCAAATTACTATACCTCTTCCAAACACTACCGATCCCAATCCCCAAATCCGTGATACACAACCTTCAAAAATCCTTAATCTCCTATATATGGCAACACAAAAGACCTCGGATAGCTACTGCCACTCTCTATCGCTCCAAAGAGTTGGGCGGCCTCGGGATCCCAAATCTTACCCAATATAGACTGGCTAGCTTCTACACCAGAATAATACACTGGTGCAGACATTCAGTTCACAAAGAATGGGTTCTTCTAGAACACTCGTCACATACTTCACATCTGGGCAGCAAATGCTGGCTACATCCCTCTAAAAGAAACTTACCTACTTACCTACCAACAATCACTAGAGAAACATTAAAATTATGGGACACGTCTATAAAACGATATAACCATATCTCAACTGTACCCTCCCCACTAACACCCCTTTGTGAAAACCCAGATTCTCCAATACCATTCCCCACCCACACAACTCAAACACCTCATATTATAAACTCCTCTCCCTGCCTTACAGTCATTCAAAACGGGAAAATCAAACCCTTAACCGAACTCGCCCCCATCCTGGACAAAATACATATAGAATGGCTTAAATACCATCAACTTACAGACTTCCTTACCAAACATCCACATAAGCAACTACTTTTTCGCTCCCATACGGGTTTCGAAAGCAGCTGCATTTATGATACCCTACACAAGGGCTTTCTATCTTTTACATACCGATTACTTATGCAGCCGAGCAGCACGTCCCTCCCCTCGTACACACAAAAGTGGGAAACAGAGATTGGCATTACACAAACCCCTAAGGAATGGCAAAAAATCTTCTCCTGCATGACAAAATCTTCCTCATCCATATATGTAATGGAAATGAATGTTAAGTTATTATATAGATGGTACTACACACCCCACCGGTTTCACACCATTTTCCCTACACACTCACCGGAGTGTTGGAGGGGTTGCCAAAACATTGGCACCCCCACACACATCTGGTGGACGTGCCCAACAGCCCAAACATATTGGGAAGCTATCAGAGTCGAATTCGAAAAAGTTCTATCCCTAAGTCTCAAACTTGACATCTGGTTTTTCATCTTTAATAAATTTACCAAAATAACTTGTAAACTCCGACTAGCTTTACTGACTATCATGACAAACTCAGCAAAACGACTAATCCCCAAAAACTGGAAAAGTAATACACTTCCATCTATCCAGTTCTGGAGAGAAACAACCACTCAGTCTCTCCAACTAGAAAAATATCGCTTCACTCGCAACAAAACGAATAGCCGACTATCACTCATACTTTTTGTGGGAGGAATACCATAATCAGACACCCCCCACACTCAAAACCACCACCCGAACATCCACTTCTTAAACTCATATTCACTGACCACCCTTAGCTGACAGATCGGACGTCTTCTTCTATTACCTTAACTTGAACAGAAGGTCAATTTAAGAGCCCGATAAACACTGACACAACAATTTACGCCTCTGCAGGAACCATGTATGTACAAATATATATTTTATACATCCATTTGAATTGTTCATTATATTTTCTCATTCACTTAATTGCATTAATTTTTTTTCTTATCTAGTTTAAATAACTTACCTATGCAATCTAAATTTGTCCACTGAACGATAAATATACCCACAACTCATATATGTCGAAAAAATGTATCATGTATATGGAATCATTGTTACCACACTGTTGCATATGTAACTATTTTAATTCTGCTTTGTATGCAATGATTTTATGTTCAATAAAGCTTTTGAAAAAAAAAAAAAAAAAGAAAAAAAAAAAAAAAAAGGCACGGCCAGTCCAACAGGGAGCCTGTTCTTCTAAGCTCAAAAACTGGACGATACACAACCCACAAGACTTTAAGAAGATTACAACACCCCCTTACATCTAATGCTGAAGACTATTCAGAAGATGACTGAGGATTCTCCGAACCAACCACGACGGGTTTTACCGACGCCAAAATGTGCCTCAATAAGACACAAAGGCTCCCCAGTTTATATCGAAAAGCACAGCAAAAGACGCCTCCGGCTCCGAAGGCTGACCCCCTGTAGACTCAGGGAAAGTCATTCCCCCAGAGAGCTGAACAGGCCCCATGACTGAAGACCCCCTGGAAACCGGAACACAAACAGTATCTTAAGCCACCTTCTGGAAGCTGTAGATTCACCAGTGCCAAGATTATGGACATGCAACATCGTGCCGAAACCCCCGGGGGAAACGAGCCACCTTCCGAAGAAGGATAAGCAAAGTCTGATCACCCGCATGCGTAGTAAGAGAATATTTAAGGGAACTCGCCACTCAGGGGACAGAACCCCCAGAGGTGGATGGCTCAGCGGCCCCTTGATTCCCCGATCCGGAGGAATTGAGCACTCTAATACGGCATTCAGAACAAAACTGGTAAGCTAGTATCATCTGGGGCAAAGTGCATTCTGCGCAAGGAGTAGAAAATAAAACAGAGACGTCCGTCTCCTCAATATCAGATTCCTCCATAACTAGGATATTGATACAAGAATGGACCAGATAAACAATTTAAGCGGCACCTGACACCCCCCTGTGGCTGGGGCATTCACCACCTCCTATGTACCAGACCCCAGCGGACCAGAATTTCTCCGTCGCCACACAGTCAGGAACACGGAAATTAAAGCAAAACACATGACCACACCCGGTCACATGGTGAACCGTATAGCCCAAAAAGCGCGCCCAACTAAAAGGCTGCGTCACTTGAAAAAAAAAAACAAAAAAAAACGTTATGTTCCACAAGCCATGAGCCTAAAAACACTACACATAAGCAGGTTGAATCCCATAACAAACATGATTAAAAAAACCCTGTTCAATAACCCCCCTCAGGAGATATTACCCTTGATTCCAAGATACTAAAGGAGTCTCACTGAGACCCTGAGACATAATTGAGACCCGCGAAGTGGTAGCCCCTCAGGAAACATAATACAGTACATTACTGAAGAAAGTAAAATGAAACGATCTTACCGGAATCTAAGCCGTGGAACAGGAACACGGCCCTTCAAGTGTGACAGATAGTAGCATCGCCTCCGCCATGGACTTGAGAGAAGAAAGCAAGCAGTGAAACTCGTCAACGCCGATTGCTGGTGGAGCTGTTAATATGAGTCGGGATGGTTTCGCAGGAAGACTGTCCCTGCATCTCCGGACTCTAACATTCATCTATGCCCTCACTGAGGGGCTGATAGCATTACTTAAAACTCCCGTCCCATGTCGAAGAGTACTACCCTCCATAAGAGACGATTGAAAATCTGACACTTCTCTGCCAACCTCCTGGGACGAAAGGCAAAGAATGACTGGGGGATGAGGGAAGTGGGAGGGGTATTTAAGCCTTTGGCTGGGGTGTCTTTGTTCTGAATTCCCAAACGTAATGAATGCAGCTGTGGACTCTTTCCATTTATGAAGAAAAAACATATTTACCAGCAACTTTATTCCACAAACCAATATATAAAAATTGAATTACAAGTAAGGTGTTGATATTGTTCCCATCTCCCTACTCACAATTTTTTAAAGGGACATGAAACCCAAAATATTTATTTCATGATTCAGATAGAACATACAATTTTAAACAAATTTACCTCTATTATCACATTTTCTTTGTTGTATCCATTGTTGAAAATCAGGAAGGTAAGTTCAGGAGGGTGCATGTGACTGCAGCACTATGTGGCATTAGTTTTGCATCAATGTTATACATTAGCAAGAGCACTAGATGGCAGCACTATTTCCAGTTGTGTACAATGCCTTGCAAAAGTATTAACCCCCCCTTGACTTTTTACCTATTTTGTTACATTACAGCCTTAAGTTCAATGTTTTATTAATCTAAATTTTATGTGATGGATCAGAACACAATAGTCTAAGTTGGTGAAGGGAAATAAGAAAAATATATACATAAAACTATTTTTTAGAAATAGAAAACAGAAAATTGGCATATGCGTATGTATTCACCCCCTTTGTTATGAAGCCCATAAAAAGCTCTGGTGCAACAAATTACCTTCAGAAGTCACATAAATAGTGAAATGATGTCCACCTGTGTGCAATCTAAGTGTCACCTGATCTGTCATTACATATACACACCTTTTTTGAAAGGCCCCAGAGGCTGCAACACCTAAGCAAGAGGCACCACTAACCAAACACTGCCATGAAGACCAAGGAACTCTCCAAACAAGTAAGGGACAATGTTGTTGAGAAGTACAAGTCAGGGTTAGGTTATAAAAAAAAATATCCAAATCTTTGATGATCCCCAGGAGCACTATCAAATCTATCATAACAAAATGGAAAGAACATGGCACAACAGCAAACCTGCCAAAAGACGGCCGCCCACCAAAACTCACGGACCGGGCATGGAGGGCATTAATCAGAGAGGCAGCACAGAGACCTAGGGTAACCCTGGAGGAGCTGCAGAGTTCCACAGCAGAGACTGGAGTATCTGTACATAGGACGACAATAAGCCGTACGCTCTATAGAGTTGGGCTTTATGGCAGAGTGGCCAGAAGAAAGCCATTACTTTCAGCAAAAAACAAAATGGCACGTTTTGAGTTTGCGAAAAGGCATGTGGGAGACTCCCAAAATGTATGGAGGAAGGTGCTCTGGTCTGATGAGACTAAAATTGAACTTTTCGGCCATCAAAGAAAACGCTATGTCTGGCGCAAACCCAACACATCCAATCACCCAAAGAACACCATCCATGTTTTTCAGCAGCTGGAACTGGGAAACTGGTAAGAGTTGAGGGAAGGAAGGATGGTGCTAAATACAGGGATATTCTTGAGCAAAACCTGTACCACTCTGTGCGCGATTTGAGGCTAGGACGGAGGTTCATCTTCCAGCAGGACAATGACCGCCAACACACTGCTAAAGCAACACTTGAGTGGTTTAAGGGGAAACATGTAAATGTGTTGGAATGGCCTAGTCAAAGCCCAGACCTCAATCCAATACAAAATCTGTGGTCAGACTTAAAGATTTCTGTTCACAATCGCAAACCATCCAACTTGAAGGAGCTGGAGCAGTTTTGCAAGGAGGAATGGGCAAAAATCCCAGTGGTAAGATGTGGCAAGCTCATAGAGACTTATCCAAAGCGACTTGGAGGTGTGATTGCCACAAAAAGTGGCTCTACAAAGTATAGACTTTAGGGGGTGAATAGTTATGCACATTGACTTTTTCTGTTATTTTTTCTTATTTGTTGTTTGCTTCACAATAAAAAAATAAAATAAAAAAAAACATCTTCAAAGTTGTGGGCATGTTCTGTAAATTAAATTATGCAAATCCTCAAACAATCCATGTTAATTTGGTTGTGTGGCAACAAAACATGAAAAATGCCAAGGGGGGTGAATACTTTTGCAAGGCATTGTAGTGTTGCAGACTTGTGCATGTTACCTAACTGGGTATCTCTTCATCAAAGAATAACAAGAGAACAAAGCAAATTTGATAAAAGAAGTAAATTGGAAACCTTTTAAAAATTGTATTCTGCATGTGAATCATTAAAGAAAAATTTAGGTTTCATGTCACTTTACATTTTGCTCTCCATTTGTCTTTTACAAACAAAGACAAATATTCTGCACTATTTATTTAGAATATGTGCAATAATAATTAATCCTCATACAATTTGCTACACACATCCCTGGATTTAATAGATGAGCAATAACTTGTTTTTATGTATTTAAACACAAAAACATAATTTATGTAAGAACTTACCTGATAAATTCATTTCTTTCATATTAACAAGAGTCCATGAGCTAGTGACGTATGGGATATACATTCCTACCAGGAGGGGCAAAGTTTCCCAAACCTTAAAATGCCTATAAATACACCCCTCACCACACCCACAAATCAGTTTAACGAATAGCCAAGAAGTGGGGTGATAAGAAAAAAAGTGCGAAGCATATAAAATAAGGAATTGGAATAATTGTGCTTTATACAAAAAAATCATAACCACCCCAAAAAAGGGTGGGCCTCATGGACTCTTGTTAATATGAAAGAAATGAATTTATCAGGTAAGTTCTTACATAAATTATGTTTTCTTTCATGTAATTAACAAGAGTCCATGAGCTAGTGACGTATGGGATAATGACTACCCAAGATGTGGATCTTTCCACACAAGAGTCACTAGAGAGGGAGGGATAAAATAAAGACAGCCAATTCCTGCTGAAAATAATCCACACCCAAAATAAAGTTTAACAAAAAACATAAGCAGAAGATTCAAACTGAAACCGCTGCCTGAAGAACTTTTCTACCAAAAACTGCTTCAGAAGAAGAAAATACATCAAAATGGTAGAATTTAGTAAAAGTATGCAAAGAGGACCAAGTTGCTGCTTTGCAGATCTGGTCAACCGAAGCTTCATTCCTAAACGCCCAGGAAGTAGATACTGACCTAGTAGAATGAGCTGTAATTCTCTGAGGTGGAATTTTACCCGACTCAACATAGGCAAGATGAATTAAAGATTTCAACCAAGATGCCAAAGAAATGGCAGAAGCTTTCTGGCCTTTCCTAGAACCGGAAAAGATAACAAATAGACTAGAAGTCTTACAGAAAGATTTCGTAGCTTCAACATAATATTTCAAAGCTCTAACAACATCCAAAGAATGCAACGATTTCTCCTTAGAATTCTTAGGATTAGGACAAAATGAAGGAACCACAATTTCTCTACTAATGTTGTTGGAATTCACAACTTTAGGTAAAAATTCAAAAGAAGTTCGCAACACCGCCTTATCCTGATGAAGAATCAGAAAAGGAGACTCATAAGAAAGAGCAGATAATTCAGAAACTCTTCTGGCAGAAGAGATGGCCAAAAGGAACAAAACTTTCCAAGAAAGTAATTTAATATCCAATGAATGCATAGGTTCAAATGGAGGAGCTTGAAGAGCCCCCAGAACCAAATTCAAACTCCAAGGAGGAGAAATTGACTTAATGACAGGCTTTATACGAACCAAAGCTTGTACAAAACAATGAATATCAGGAAGAATAGCAATCTTTCTGTGAAAAAGAACAGAAAGAGCAGAGATTTGACCTTTCAAGGAACTTGCGGACAAACCCTTATCTAAACCATCCTGAAGAAATTGTAATATTCTCGGTATTCTAAAAGAATGCCAAAAAAATGATGAGAAAGACACCAAGAAATATAAGTCTTCCAGACTCTATAATATATCTCTCTGGATACAGATGTACGAGCCTGTAACATAGTATTAATCACAGAGTCAGAGAAACCTCTTTGACCAAGAATCAAGCGTTCAATCTCCATACCTTTAAATTTAAGGATTTCAGATCCTGATGGAAAAAAGGACCTTGAGACAAAAGGTCTGGTCTTAACGGAAGAGTCCACGGTTGGCAAGAGGCCATCCGGACAAGATCCGCATACCAAAACCTGTGAGGCCATGCCGGAGCTACCAGCAGAACAAACGAGCATTCCTTCAGAATCTTGGAGATTACTCTTGGAAGAAGAACTAGAGGCGGAAAGATATAGGCAGGATGATACTTCCAAGGAAGTGAAAATGCATCCACTGCCTCCGCCTGAGGATCCCGGGATCTGGACAGATACCTGGGAAGTTTCTTGTTTAGATGAGAAGCCATCAGATCTATTTCTGGAAGTTCCCACATTTGAACAATCTGAAGAAATACCTCTGGGTGAAGAGACCATTCGCCCGGATGCAACGTTTGGCGACTGAGATAATCCGCTTTCCAATTGTCCATACCTGGGATAAAAACCGCAGAGATTAGACAGGAGCTGGATTCCGCCCAAACCAAAATTCGAGATACTTCTTTCATAGCCAGAGGACTGTGAGTCCCTCCTTGATGATTGATGTATGCCACAGTTGTGACAATGTCTTATCTGAAAACAATGAACAACTCTCTCTTCAGAAGAGGCCAAGACTGAAGAGCTCTGAAAATTGTACGGGGTTCCAAAATATTGATCGGAAATCTCACCTCCTGAGATTCCCAAACCCCTTGTGCCGTCAGATACCCCCACACAGCTCCCCAACCTGTAAGACTCGTATCTGTTGAGATTATAGTCCAGGTCGGAAGAACAAAGAAGCCCCCTGAACTAAACGATGATGATCTGTCCACCATGTCAGAGAGTGTCGTAAAATCGGTTTAAAGATATTAATTGAGATATCTTTGAGTAATCCCTGCACCATTGGTTCAGCATACAGAGCTGAAGAGGTCGCATGTGAAAACGAGCAAAGGAGATCGCATCTGATGCGGCAGTCCTAAGACCCAACATTTCCATGCATAAGGCTACCAAAGGGAATGATTGTGACTGAAGGTTTTGACAAGCTGATATCAATGTTAAACTTCTCTTGTCTGACAAGGACAGAGTCATAGACACTGAATTTATCTAGAAACCTAAAAAGGTTACCCTTGTCTGAGGAATCAATAAACTGATTGGTAAATTGATCCTCCAACCATGAACTTGAAGAAACAACACAAATCGATTCGTATGAGATTCTTCGAAAATGAGAAGACTGAGCAAGTACCAAGATATCGTCCAAATAAGGAAATACCAAAACCCTATTCTCTGATTACAGAAAGAAGGGCACCGAGAACCTTTGAACAAAAATTCTTGGAACTGAGGCTAGGCCAAATAGTAGAGCCACAAACTGGTAATGCTTGTCTAAAAAGAGAATCTCAGACACTAAAAGTGATCTGGATGAATCGGAATATGCAGATACACATCCTGTAAATCTATTGTAGACATATAATGCCCTTGCTAAACAAAAGGCAGGATAGTCCTACAGTAACCATCTTGAATGTTGGTATCCTAACATAACGATTCAATAATGATAGATCCAGAACTGGTCTGAAGGAATTGACCTTCTTTGGTACAATGAAGAGATAAAATAAAACCCCAGCCCCTGTTCCAGAACTGGAACTGGCATAAATACTCCAGCCAACTCTAGATCTGAAACACATTTCAGAAATGCTGAGCCTTGCTGTGTCAATTGGGACACGGGAAAGAAAAGAATCTCTTAGCAGGAGGCCTTAACTTGAAGCCAATTCTGTACCTTTCTGAAACAATGTTTCTGAAACCAGAGATTAAGAACGGAATTGATCCAAATTTCTTTGAAGAAAACGTAATCTGCCCCATACCAGCTGAGCTGGAATAAGGGCCGCACCTTCATAGGTACTTAGGAGCTGGCTATAGGTTTCTATAAGGCTTGGATATATTCCAAACTGGAAATAGTTTCCAAACTGATACCGCTCCTGAGGATGAAGGATCAGGCTTTTGTTCCTTGTTGTGAGGAAAGGAACGAAATGATTATTTACCCCGGAAAGAAAGGGAAAGCAAAGTTGACTTAGAAGACATGTCAGCATTCCAAGTTTAATCCATAAAGCTTTCCTAGCTAAAATAGCTAGAGACATATACCTGACATCAACTCTAATGATATCAAAAGATGGTATCACCAATAAAATTATTAGCATGTTATAGAATAATAATAATGCTATAAAATTATGATCTGTTACTTGTTGCGCTAAAGCTTCTAACCAAAAAAGTTGAAGCTGCAGCAACATCCGCTAAAAATATAGCAGGTCTAAGAAGATTACCTGAACATAAGTAAGCTTTTCTTAAAAAGGATTCAATTTTCCTATCTAAAGGATCCTTAAATGAAGTACTATCTGCCATAGGAATAGTAGTACATTAGCAGGAGTAGAGACAGCCCCATAACCTTAGGGATTTTTGTCCCAACAAACTCTAATCTGTCAGATGGCACAGGATATAATTTGCTTAAACGTCTAGAAGGAGTAAATAAATTACCCAAATTATTCCATTCCCTGGAAATTACTTCAGAAATAGCATCAGGGAGATAAAACACTTCTGGAATAACTACAGGAGATTTAAAAACCTTATTTAAACGTTTACATTTAGTATCAAGAGGACCAGAATCCTCTATTTCTAATGCAAATAATACTTCTTTAAGTAAAGAACGAATAAATTCCATCTTGAACAAATACAAAGATTTATCAGCATCAACCTCTGAGACAGAAACCTCTGAACCAGAAGAACCATTATCAGTATCAGAATGATGATGTTCATTTAAAAATTCATCTGAAAAAAAGAGAAGTTTTAAAAGACTTTTATGTATACTAGAAGGAGAAATAACAGACATAGCCTTCTTAATGGATTTAAAAAATAAAATCTCTTATGTTATCAGGAACACTCTGAAAATTAGATGTTGACGGACAGCAACAGGTAATGTAACAGTACTAAAGGAAATTTTATCTGCATTAATAAGATTGACATGACATGCAATACAAATAACAGCTGGAGAAACAGATACCAAAAGTTTATAGCAGACTTAGCTTGGTAGCTCCAGCACTGTGCAGTGATTTTCCTGTAGTATCTTCTGACTCAGTTGCAACGTGGAACATCTTGCAATATGTAAAAGAAAAAAACAACATATAAAGCAAAATTGATCAAATTCCTTAAATGACAGTTTCAGGAATGGGAAAAAAATGCCAGTGAACAAGCTTCTAGCAACCAGAAGCAATAAATAATGAGACTTAAATAATGTGGAGACAAAAATGACGCCCATATTTTTTAGCGCCAAAAAAGACGCCCACATTATTTGGCGCCTAAATGCTTTTGGCGCCAAAAATGACGCCACATCCGGAACGCCGACATCTTTGACGCAAAATAACGTCAAAAAATGACGCAACTTCCGGCGACACGTATGACGTCGGAAACGGAAAAGAATTTTTGCGCCAAAAAAGTCCGCGCCAAGAATGACGCAATAAAATGAAGCATTTTCAGCCCCCGCGAGCCTAACAGCCCACAGGGAAAAAAGTCAAATTTTTGAGGTAAGAAAAAATATGATAATTCAATGCATAATCCCAAATATGAAACTGACTGTCTGGAAATAAGGAAAGTTTGAACATTCTGAGTCAAGGCAAATAAATGTTTGAATACATATATTTAGAACTTTATAAATAAAGTGCCCAACCATAGCTTAGAGTGTCACAGAAAATAAGACTTACTTACCCCAGGACACTCATCTACATGTTTGTAGAAAGCCAAACCAGTACTGAAACGAGAATCAGTAGAGGAAATGGTAAATATAAGAGTATATCGTCGATCTGAAAAGGGAGGTAAGAGATGAATCTCTACGACCGATAACAGAGAACCTTATGAAATAGACCCCGTAGAAGGAGATCACTGCATTCAATAGGCAATACTCTCTTCACATCCCTCTGACATTCACTGCACGCTGAGAGGAAAACCGGGCTCCAACTTGCTGCGGAGCGCATATCAACGTAGAATCTAGCACAAACTTACTTCACCACCTCCCTTGGAGGCAAAGTTTGTAAAACTGATTTGTGGGTGTGGTGAGGGGTGTATTTATAGGCATTTTAAGGTTTGGGAAACTTTGCCCCTCCTGGTAGGAATGTATATCCCATACGTCACTAGCTCATGGACTCTTGTTAATTACATGAAAGAAATAAAACCTACTAGAACTTACTGTAACTGAGATATTTTTTCTTCATAGGATTGACACAATTGCTCTTTTTCAGCTGTATAAATTTCAGACAATTCCATGTGAAGTTTATTCTTGATGTCTTCATGGTGCTGTTCATATGTTCGTTCACATCTAGAAAAGGCGACAAATCATTTCAATATTATTTACAGGGACACTGAACACAAATTTTCTTTTTCGTGATTCAGATAGAGCATGAAATTTTAAGCAACTTTTTATTTTACTCCTATTATCAAATTTTCTTCATTCTCTTGGTATCTTTATTTGAAATGCAAGAAAGTTTAGATGCCGACCCATTTTTGGTGAACAACCTGGGTTGTCCTTGCCGATTGGTGGATAAATTCATCCACCAATAAAGTGCTGTCCAGAGTTCTAAACCAAAAAAAAAAAAGCTTAGATGCCGTCTTTTTCAAATAAATATAGCAAGAGAACGAAGAAAAATTGATAATAGGAGTAAATTAGAAAGTTGCTTAAAATTGCATGCTCTATCTGAATCACAAAAGAAAAAATTGGGTTCAGTGTCCCTTTAAGGTTTCTAAACAGCCCATTTTATACAGTCAACAGGTTTAATTAAAGTTTGTAGTTAAAAAAGGAGAGCGCCACACACTGAGAAATGTATATTTTAGTTACTTAGTTGCAATCAACTAAAGATTTTATGCCACTAGTATATACTAGGTATCTAATCACTTAATTAAGGGCTGAACTGCAGCTGTTTTTAGGAACAAGAAAGGTTGTATGAGAGTATATAAACAGTGCTGTACACAGCAAATATAAAACTAGAAATACACGTGTAGAAAAAAAAACAAAAAAAACTTTATTTTACTGACAGACCATGTCTTAAAACATTTAAAAAGATATAACCAATATCTATTCACAAAGCAATAGGATTATATACAATAGCAACATTTAATACTAACACATAGGTTAAAAAACTATTTGCACAGGGGGGGCAGAGCTGACCGCTGGATCGGCAGGACGTGCATTGCAGGAGCTCCTTCAACATTTCTACCTTACAAATATTTACATATATATTTCTGAGGAACTTTTACTTTATATTGGAACTATCTATGGTGGATTTGCTCAGGAATATATTTGATTAGTTTGACAGCTTCTGTTGTGACCCCGTTCCTGACCTATGCTATCCAGCGTGGCACGGAGGAGGATGATACACTGCGCCATAGTTGAGGCTGAAGTTTCTTCTAGGGCTCTATTTAGCTAGAAGAGTAGAAAAATCCACAGCACCTCAATGAATTTTCAATGCTTTATTGAATCATCTTATTCCCATACAGGTACAAAGCAGGTAAGCAGCAACGTTTCGGGATATTATCCCTTAATCATGCTCCGAGTATAGAGTTTGGTATATATATATATATATATATATATATATATATATGCCAAACTCTATACTTCTACCTCCTGAAAGTTCATAGTTACTGGAGTTTTAGCTCCGTCCTCCTCCCCCCAATTTTTGTTTACTGAGTAAGCAAAGGAACACAGATTCCATCGAAAAATCTCCCTATTGTTTATTATATATTGGATATAAGATAGGGGCCTTTGATACTCCCACCCTTTATTACCCTCTATGACAAAAAGGATCAGAATTGTATTAATCCCATACTGCTTATATGTCGTGTACTTATGGTACCAAAGTGAATATTTATTGATCAGGGAAATCATTTGTCATAGCTATAAAAGAGGTCAGGAATTAAATATACAGGATGTTTGTTTTTTATTCACATATGTTTATCTTTAACATTGTTAATTTCTTTTGTATGATAGATGTGAACTATAGGCTTTACTTGATAATGTTATCACTATGCAGACATATGTCTATTGGTTTAATTGTCCTGTAAGCTTGTTTATGCTTTGTATGATATTGGACCTCAATAAAAAAAAAAAAAAAAAAAAAAAACTATTTGCACAATGGAGGGCAAATTAAAGTTTTTGAGATAAAATTGAGCACTATTGTCCCCACTTTCATACTATACACAAATTTACAACATACAAATATGCAATATTAAATCACAAGTATAAAAACCTTTTAAAAAACTAAAAATCATAAAATACTCTGATAAATGAAGAGCAAGAGAAACTGCAAACACTTGCCTGGTCAGACTCTATGTATACGTTACCACTACTAGTTTCAGGGCCACGCCCCTTCCTCAGGTGTCAATACTACTAGTTTCAGGCCACGCCCCTTCCTCAGGTGTAATTAAAGTGCCAGTAAACCTAAAAAATAATGTTATATAATTCTGCATATAGTGCAGAATTATATAACATTATATTAGTGCTAGTTTTTTTTTATTACATAATATATCCGGTGATTTTTTATAAAAAGAAGAGGGTTTTCCAGACCCGCCCTCTGTGCTCTACTGGGCAGGTCTGGTTTTCCCTCAGAGCGCATCGGGCCAGCTGTCTAGTCACAGCCCGGCCCGACTGCGCCATTACATTTAATGCAGCTCGCTCCTGCTCTGTCTGACAGCAGGAGCGAGCTGCATTAAATGGCGCGGTCGGGCAGGGCTGTGACTAGACAGCTGGCCCGATGCGCTCTGAGGGAAAACCAGACCTGCCCAGTAGAGCACAGAGGGCGGGTCTGGAAAACCCTCTTCGTCAGAGGCTTTTGACAGCCCACCTTACTGCTGACATATATTCACATAGGTCAGAGCACGCCCATCCCTACGTCACAGACCCATTACATTTGACAGTGTGTTGTATGCTGCTTACGCTACGCTACGGCAGGGGAGAGCTTACTCTGTATGCCAATATTCCATCACTGTATACTACTGATATGCTATTAATGTAGAATTACATCTGCAACATTTACTCAATCGATGTTATACAATTGCTAAGCATTCTCAATCCCCAATTATTTTAAATAAAATGTGCAAGTGTTGCCTTAATAATTCATTAATACATAAATATGCCCCTAATCAACTGGATATAATATGCTGTAAGAACATTGTGCCATACAATGTAATCTATATAAATACAAACAAAAACATGGGACAGAAATACTGATGTACTCCCAAATGGCTATATGTCATAAAACATGTGTATATATTTATATAATTTAAAGAACAAATCTAAAAGGCTTAAGAATATAAAAGACCAATCAAATTTATGGCTACACTGATAAATATTATAAAAATCTCAAGTCTCTAAAATTAATTTAAAAAACTTTAAAAAAAAAAAAAATACATATATTATTCTTCCAATAGGCCCATATATGATAAATATACATCAAATGATGCTATTAATTTTATTGTTTTTATTATTATATAGATAACCCTATGATAAAAAGCTCTATAGCTACATTATATCTATAAACTCCCCAGAATTCCTCTTGCTACATATTAAATGGGAAAGAAAATTAATCTATTTTTAATAAATATGGCTAAAATAATACTATCCATTTATATATACCCCCTAACCTGAAATTCATTTCTCTCTACACCTAATAGGGAGGTACCTATAATATGTTAATTCATAATTGTATTATATTTCAATATATCGGTATTCCAAAAGTGTGTTCCAAAAAGTTAATAACAGAATGGGAGGTCACCCAAAAAAGCTTGAATGTCCACCTTCCTATTCATTCCTAGAGGTTCTAGGGTTTGTAGCTGGTGGATCCAGAAGGTCTCTCTTTGTCTCAACAAGAGTAACTTATTTCCTCTTCTCTCATCAAGTACCACCTGCTCTATTGCTACAAACTTCAAGCCAGAATTATCATTGTTATGAAACTCCCTAAAATGGTCAGTAACGCCATGTACCACATACCCCTTTTCAATATTTGTAAGGTGTTCCATCACTCTTCTTTTGATAGTCCTTTTTGTTCTTCCTATATACTGTTTTTTGCATGGACATTCTAACAAATATACTACATACTTAGAATGACAATTCATAGTATGTTTGATTTCCATTGTGTGTCCATTGGAACTAGAGGTGATGTGTTTATTATTATGATGGATTATTGGACAGGAATTACACCCCCTCCTATTACACTTGAAGAAACCTTTGGTCAATTTGTTTAACCAACTACCCTTTCCATTTTTATCCCTTAATTTACTGGGTTCTAGGATTTCTTTCAAGTTTTTGTTCTTTCTGAAAACTACTCTTGGTATAGGATCCATGTTTTGTTGAGGAGAGGGTCCTGTAACCGAACATGCCAATGTTTCTTAATGGCTTTCTTGAAAAAGGCCTGTGGGAGGCCGAAACACGTTGACCTAGCATCTGGTAAGTTATTTCTACATCTATATCTACTTTGAGCGTACTACACTATATTGATTATCTTTCACAGATAAATCCAGCTAGGAGCAGAACATCCACTAAAATCTCTGGATTTCCCCCTGTGGCCGCAGCACTAACCCTGCAGCACCCAGCTGCACTAATCTCGCCACACCCAACTGAACCTTGAGAATAATTTTTCATTCACTAACTTTCATCCTTAGGATAAATACATTCGTAGGTGCAATATAAGTCTAACTTTAAAAAAAAAAAAATCAAATTTTTTTTTCACGTTTACATTTTTGTATTTTTATCCTTTGTTGAAGGATAATCCATTTTTTTCTTCACTATTTTTTGAGCTGTCAGTCACATCCCCTTTTTTCTCCTACACCATCACTAATGAGGGATTAACTATAACAAAACTATATTGGACTCTACCCAAGTATACACTTGGAAATTCTACATCAGATTTTCACTAAACCTGGGATTACAAATTGCACTCAACTGATAGGAACAATTTGTGACTTCTCACCACACCACGGCCAAGGCCCCGCTGGGCGCTTAGTGGCACTTTTTATATACTGTATATTGTCTACTGTCGCATCTTACCAGTCTTTTTGTATTATGTTGATAAACATGGATCCATGTTAATGTACTATTTGAATAGTCCACATAGGTACCTTTGCATATTATTTATTGGTTTTAAACTTTTGTTTTAATTATTATTTTAACTGTCATTAAAAAGGTATAGTATAGTCAAAATTAAATTTTCATGATTCAGATAGAGCATGCAATTTTAATCAACTTTCTAATTTACTCCTATTATCAATGTTTCTTCATTCTCTTGGTATCTATATATATATATATATCTATAATATATATATATATCTATATAATATATACACATACATGTCACACAACACAACACACACTCAATATAGATTTGATATATGCCCATGTCTGGTCTTGAAATATTGCTGACTCAGTTAAATTAGATTGGCCATAATTAGGATAATAAGCTACAGGTACTAGGAAATAAGTATATTGACTATACATTTATAAAAATAAAAAGGAAATATATTTTCCTGTAGTATTATTTTGCTAGTAAAAACTACTTTACAATTTCTGTTGCCCCCCGATGGTCGATGCGAGAATTCTTACAGCCAAAAAGGTATTTGGTTGTCAGGAGAGCAAATTACCATAGCCAATGAGAGTTATCCAGACTCTCAGAATCATTTCATTTGGGTGATTAGAAATGGAGGTGGGAGTTTTAATCACAGATAAATCTCATTGCACAGGAGGTGAAAGGCATATGCTCAATGCTGCCCTTATGTTGCTTGGCTTATGCTGATCTACACACTGACTAACTTGCCTGCCTTGGAAAATACAGTCTTTGTGAGAAACTCTTTATTTAGAAAGAGCAAACAAATTGGGCCTACTATTCACTTCCAGATTCATGCATAATCTCTTATATGGACAATAAAAAGAATTCTGATTAAAAGAGCTGAAACTTTCAAATATTGGTATCTGGTAATGTATTGGCGATTTAATGTTTTTATAATTTTTAATGTTTTAAATCAAAGATATTCTTTATAGCCATAGTTTAATTGAAGCTGCATTCAAAAGTGTAATTTATAGTTATAATTTATATTTCACAAGGCATGTGTAGTCTATAAATACGTGTAATTATATTAGTGCTAAGTAAATTTATTATTAAGAGGAAAGGATTTAGTATTTTAATGCTCATAGGTTAAACCAAAGCTACTGTGATATATTTTTAAAAGTGTATATATTATTGTGGTTAAATTGGATATAATACTATCTTACTTGATATATGTGGAATTGATAGTATCGTGTAACAATCTCTGGTTGATTATTTGAAGTATTAAAAGACTATTTTGGGTAAATTAGTGAATTATATTTTCCTAAAAATTCCATTAGATTTATGGGAGTTTAGCTAAGATTTAATTGTGAGATTTGGACATAGGTGAGTCCAAACGTTGTTAAATAAGCTATATATTGAGATGGTTCATATTTCTGACCATTAAAAATTGTTCTAGTAAAATTTAATTGCAGTATTTGATAATAAATTCATTTTCAGTTAAGGTAGATTTATAGATAAGATTGTGTCCATAATACATAGTACCCAGACAATTTAATTTGAAAATGTATTAATATAGTTATCTCTATAGCCTGCTTTATACTTTAATATTGTATTAATCAATTGATCTATATATCTAGTCATAGAGATTAACTGGTCAAAATTTAGGAATTACTTTAATCGAGATTAAATATAATTGGTGGCAACATTAAGATAAATACACCAACATAATTATTTGTTAGTAGAAAAAATGACAATTTATGTCTATATTTTATTATAGTTAGCAGGTATCACTGGTACGTTTTAATCCAAGTTTTTCCATACACTGGTAATTCATGAAACACCTTGGCAACCATGAATAGATACAGAAAGATATTTCTGTTCTAGCAAAACATAGATATGTAACTATATTGCCTAAATCAAGTCCCAATGCAAGTTGCATGGTACCAACAGGCCCTCTTTATTACAGCTACAAGTTACTGAGACCGAGAACACCGCCTGTGGCCCAATCTTTTTCCTTCCACAGACTAAAGTGAAGACTAGATTCTCAGTAGTTCTCTTATGACACTGCTGGTGTTTGCTGCCCAACGTGAAATTACTGAGTGCAGGTGCATGAAGTGAAGGAGAAAACATGGCTGCCTCACTACGAAGCACCCAGGTAATTCAATTTAATGAAGAGGTAAGACAAGGAAATGGTGCATAAGACTAGACTGAACAAAAACAAGTAACATTGGTTGATTTGGTTCCAAGTAGGTGCTGAAGAAAGAGATAACTGTTCCCAATATGAAGTGGGCCTTCATGAGTCTATGTGTTAAATTTTAGTATATTGATTTAAATTGTGTATAACAATCTTGTTTTCATGATAAAATAAAGTCATATAATGAAGGGTTAGTTTTAAAACAGTTCATATGACCTAACCTAAAAGAATGGGGGCTTCTTCATGAACTCCTAAGCAACAAAAATGAAGCCAACCATCCAACAAAGTCTTCTAACCCTTTGCTGAATCAAAATTAAGCAGTATATCTGCTTTCTATTGCTCAGCACTGTGCAGCATATGCAGTCTTAATACCACGTAATGTTTCAAAAACTAAAATCTAAACTATATTTGTTATTTAACAGTAATAGTTTGAACTCAGTGAGCTGATGGTTTCAATATCATCTATGAAGGAATAATTTAGTTCAGGCACTGTGAAAATAAAGTAATCGGAAAAAGGGATATAATATTCCCTAGTGCTAACCCTTAATATTAATACTTAAATGAGGATAGGGGGGAGAGACTGGACAAGAAGGGGTTAATTAGCACTCATTCCTATTATTTAGAGTAAGTATGTTGAAATATTCAACTATTCAGAAGTGTAAGGTTAAGTTAAAACTTATTATTTATTAAACCACTATAAAAAGAGTGCGATTAGAAATAACACTCTCACCATTACAAAAAAGCCCCACACTCACACCAGTGGTTATCACACTGCAATATACCCAGACAGTAAACACAGTTTCCACCACCCCCCTGTATTCCTGGCCAGTAACAGGATACGCTGGGTTCAGGTGACAGGGATGGCTTCTATTCTGTGTGCACACGTCCCTTGCAGTGGATTGATTAAGGCGTGAGTACAAGATTAGAAAATAATTAAAAACATTTATGCTGAATTAAGCATACTGTATAGGTAGGCACAAACGCGTTTCGGCCGAGTAGCGGCCTTTCTCAATGTGCAATCAGAATTTTGACAAGACGAGTGACTCGCTCGTAGCACCTTATAAGCCTATCCCCTATTTGGCTTGCCCAATCATAGCGTGCGTTTGGAGCACGCCCACCTTTCAGCGAATCCCAGGCGATTCAAAATAGCGTGCTCTGGGCAGGAAATCAGTGACCGATTGGTTGCTAGTAACTTCATACAGGCCCAATCAGAGATAACCTTTTTTTTTTTTTATCTACGGTCAATGACAGGATGGCTATAACAAATACTGTGACTATGATCACTGTAAATAACCCGATTCTATGTGCACCCATAGTAGCTCCATAAGTTTGTGATTGCTTAGGTACAATTGTTATTATTGCGATGAGCAAGTGATATGTACATAATGTACCATTAAGTCAGGTTTTGGAGCAGTAGCGCATTTGTGAAATTTTATTATTGCTAAATGCACTAACGGTTTATCCATAAGAGGTATAAAATGCTTGCTATTCTATAATAAAATGGATATATTCAGTTTTTACTGTATAGAAGCATACCAACTTTCACACTATGGTTCAGAGATCATTTAAAAATCCCAAGTTTATAGAGTAACAAGTCCATTATTTTATTATATTTTAGTAAGCAGGTTTATAACGTAATACATTGATCACATTAAATGTCCTCTACGGAAATTCTCTGGGTGCACATTAGAATTCGGTTTGATGATGATCATCAATTATAGTCAATGTCTTTACAAGAAATAAAAATGAAAATGAAATGTGCAATAAAAAAAATCAGAGGAATGCCCAAAAATTATTATTCTCATTCATGCCATTGGGCATGACAGCATTTAAATTAAAAATCCATCTAGCCTCTTTTTTCAAGAGGGCTTGTTCCATATCCCTGCCACGTATTCCAGGGCGTATTGTTTCCAATCCCCAGAACTTAAAAGTGTTAGTTTTTCCTTCATGACAGTGTAGAAAATGCCTGGCGACACTGGTGATTTGTTTGCCCTTTTCTACATCCTTTGCTGCATTTCAAATGTTGCTTAGGTGCTCAGTGAATGAGAATAATAATTTTTGGGCATTCCTCTGATTTTTTATTGCACATTTCATTTTTCATTTTTATTTCTTGTAAAGACATTGACTATAATTGATGATCATCATCAAACCGAATTCTAATGTGCACCCAGAGAATTTCCGTAGAGGACATTTAATGTGATCAATGTATTACGTTATAAACCTGCTTACTAAAATATAATAAAATAATGGACTTGTTACTCTATAAACTTGGGATTTTTAAATGATCTCTGAACCATAGTGTGAAAGTTGGTATGCTTCTATACAGTAAAAACTGAATATATCCATTTTATTATAGAATAGCAAGCATTTTATACCTCTTATGGATAAACCGTTAGTGCATTTAGCAATAATAAAATTTCACAAATGCGCTACTGCTCCAAAACCTGACTTAATGGTACATTATGTACATATCACTTGCTCATCGCAATAATAACAATTGTACCTAAGCAATCACAAACTTATGGAGCTACTATGGGTGCACATAGAATCGGGTTATTTACAGTGATCGTAGTCACAGTATTTGTTATAGCCATCCTGTCATTGACCGTAGATAAAAAAAAAGGTTATCTCTGATTGGGCCTGTATGAAGTTACTAGCAACCAATCGGTCACTGATTTCCTGCCCAGAGCACGCTATTTTGAATCGCCTGGGATTCGCTGAAAGGTGGGCGTGCTCCAAACGCACGCTATGATTGGGCAGGCCAAATAGGGGATAGGCTTATAAGGTGCTACGAGCGAGTCACTCGTCTTGTCAAAATTCTGATTGCACATTGAGAAAGGCCGCTACTCGGCCGAAACGCGTTTGTGCCTACCTATACAGTATGCTTAATTCAGCATAAATGTTTTTAATTATTTTCTAATCTTGTACTCACGCCTTAATCAATCCACTGCAAGGGACGTGTGCACACAGAATAGAAGCCATCCCTGTCACCTGAACCCAGCGTATCCTGTTACTGGCCAGGAATACAGGGGGGTGGTGGAAACTGTGTTTACTGTCTGGCTATATTGCAGTGTGATAACCACTGGTGTGAGTGTGGAGTGTTAGTGTGGGGCTTTTTTGTAATGGTGAGAGTGTTATTTCTAATCACACTCTTTTTATAGTGGTTTAATAAATAAATAATAAGTTTTAACTTAATCTTACACTTCTGAATAGTTGAATATTTCAACATACTTACTCTAAATAAGAGGAATGAGTGCTAATTAACCCCTTCTTGTCCAGTCTCTCTCCCCCCCTATCCTCATTTAGGTTTCAATATCATGACATCTCAAAACAAATTCTAGAATCTTCTGAAGAAAAAAAAACACATTCTTGAAAAATGAATTAAACTATTACAGCAGAATTAGATGTGAATTTTCTGCTAATGCTTAGTGGATAATGACAGCCTACATTACTATTTATTAGATGTGTGAATTCGGAAACATTGTTGGCCGTCAAAGGTGGAAGAAGGTGGCTGCTTGTGGCCTTCCACTGGATTTACTCTTGTGAAAGTTCAACACACTAACATCAGGATTTGCACAGATCTTAATGTGGTTCGCTTTCACAAGAATAACATTTGGTTTCGAAAAGAGCCTTAGACCACGAGCAGTCACCTTCTTCATATACATAGATTTTTAAATGTTATACATATATACAATATTTTATAAGATCTTTCGTTTACAGTTATATTTTTTACAAAATGTGAATGCATAATTTAATTATTTTTTAGTATTTAATAACCCAAATAAGCATTGCCTTAATTACCTCTCAATTGCTTCCTTTTATCCCTATCAAATTCCAGTATCATTCCTCTCATTTCATTGCAGAGTTCCTGATTGGCTGCCTTCAATTTCTCCGCACTTGCAGTAAGTTCTTTAATGCATGACAAATGTTTCTACCAAAGCAAGGAGAGGTAACAAAACACAAGGAATACATTATATATATCAGACAAGGCATAATAACGAAAAAAAACAAAAAAACAAAAAAAAAAAAAAGTCTTTTTAGATACAACTAAGAACAAAATATTTAATGGGACAGTCTATGCAAAACTCTACTTTCATGTTTCACATAGAGCATGCAATGTTAAACAATTTTCCAATTTACTTTTATCATCAAATTTGCTTTGTTCTCTTTGTATTGTTTGTTGAAAGCTAAACCTAGGTAGGCTCAAACAAATTTCTAAACCGTTAAAAACCACCTCTTATCTCAGTGCATTTTGAGATTTTCAATGTGTGCTATATAGATAACATTGTGCTGACTCCCGTGGAGTTATTAAGGAGTCTGTAGAGGCTTACATACAAGGTAATCACAGAGGTAATAAGTGTATTAATATCACTGTTTATTAAGCAAAACTAGGGAATAGGTAATAAAGGGATTACCTATCTTTTTAAACAATAACATTTTTGAAGAAGACTGGTCCTTTTAAAAGCCCATTTAACGTTACTCAGAATAATAGATATGAAGTTACCTTAACTTCTTCCTCCAACAACAGTTTCTCACTTTGCATCTCCTGAATTTCTTTTAATGTTTCGCTTGATGCTTGCGCGTATGGAGATGAAGGATTCAACTGACTCTCCAGAGTATCTGTCCTAGCCTATTAGAATAATAAAAAATATAATAATAGTTTATTCTAATTTAAAAGACAAGCACTTGTCCAAAAAGAATGCAGTATACAAATACAATTGAAGATACAGAAAACAGGTTATTAAAACACTTACCATACAGTCTCTTGCTGTTCTTTCTGACTTTTCCAGTAATAACTTCAATTCTTCTACTTTTGACTGATGCTCCCTTAGCTCAGATTGTAAATTAACTATCTGATGGTCTCTTTGCTTTATTGCTATTAAGGCAACGTTCAAGTTCTGCTTTAAGTTCCATAATCATCTCCTCAGAAGACATTTCTTTTGGAATATCATTATTATGCATTGTTCTGTAGATATAAAAAAGTATTAACATTTTTAAAAAGGAAAAATACAAGGATTTAACTTCTGCATTTAGGGGATGTGGATAACTAAACGTTTTACTTCTAATTCCAAGTTGCCTTCATTCTCCTGGTATCCTTTGAAGATGCTTGGTAGGAACATAGGAGCTCAGGAGCATGCACGAGAACATAGCAGCATTGTTTAACATTCTTAAAGACCTGTAGATGCTCCTGAGCTCCTATGAACCTACCTAGGATAGCTCTTCAACAAAGATTACCAAGCAAACATAGACAATTTGATAACATAAGTGTAAAGTATTTTTTTAATTTAAAATTGCATGCTATATCACAAAAAATGTAAATTTAGGACTTTACATAAATAAGCCTATTTTACACAAATGCATATTCCTAGAGTCTCACAGTCCATAGGTGCTAAAAAGAAGCCTACTACCTGTAACTAGTTTCTGTCCTACAATAATATCTGATCTGTGGAGTGACAGTAGAGCGCTGGTACAAAGGAGATACCACACACTTACAGATTGAGAAGATCCTTCGTTCTCCTCAGTAATTTTAAGTGAAAAAAGGGGGGAGTGGGGTAAGTGCGCTAAAAAAGCTAAAGGTATCAGAACAAAGTATATTTTACTTTAAGGGTCATTAGTATTACCTTAATTTTTTATATATGTGATCTCCGAAATATATATTAAAATAGTAAATGGAACTTCATTTTTTAATGAAATAAAAATAAATGTTAATAAAGGTGTTCTTTAGAAGTGAATTTAAACTTTGTGTAAGTGATATAGAAAAGTAACTAAAATTGTTGCTAACAAGGTGATTGTGAAAAGTAACTAAAATTGTTGCTAATAAGACGATGTGAAAAAATGTGTCATTAATAGTGTTTGGAATTTGTTATGTTTGGAAATATCCTATATATAGGATAATACAGTACTTGAAGACTAGGTAGTAGAGGTGTAGTACCAATAGCAATATTTGAGAATAAGTATTTATTGGTCCAGGCTAGAAATTAGCAGGATCCAAGGGACCTAACAAATAGCCCTTAATAGTAAATGCACACAGATGTAAATAATTTTACAGATTTATTTTCAGTTAAAAATATTACAATATAACAATTAGATAGGGGACGTCTCCCCAATTGCACAGCCTTAAGTTTCTCTAAAACCATAAAAAATCTAAAAAAACTACTATAAAACAATCTATATGATGAACAGCAAATAGTCAGAAACTCTATATCATATAAGCACAGTAGAATCTAGTGTGGTTAACTCTCGTAATAACTTTTGGTGTGATAGATTCGTTTATCCAGACTGAGTTATTTTTAGTATCGCCTTCAAATTATATGTGGATAATGCTAAAAGTCTCTATGCAAGTTCCGTAATAGATTGTGATAACACACAGAGGTATATTTTTCTAGGGGTGATTGTACTCTCCCTTCAGATGTGGGTAAGACAAATTTAAAGCTTACTTTTTAAGTCCTGGAAGAGCTGCTGGAGCCTGTGTCCGCCGGCTATCTCTCAGCCGAGTCAGTGCGCCGCATTGATCTTGGCGTCTGACGTCACCGGTAAGTCTTCCGGTTGTCAAAAAAGAAGAAGAAATTCTCAGCTGGAGTGTGTATTTTATCCAGATAGGATTTGGGAAATAAATTCTTTGTGAGTCAGTTGAAATTACAACCCTGCACCTAGTGCCAATGCACGCAGGGATTATTTAGACTCCGGTATTGATGATTCAAGACGTAACAGAATAACCCGGGTTACCTCAGAAATTTGTTAAAAGTTCATTTGAGATTCAGATGTCCTTGTCTGTAGTAGGCACAGTCACTTAGATCTAAGTGACTGTGCCTACTACAGACAAGGACATCTGAATCTCAAATGAACAATCCTATCTGGATAAAATACACACTCCAGCTGAGAATTTCTTCTTCTTTTTTGACAACCGGAAGACTTACCGGTGACGTCAGACGCCAAGATCAATGCGGCGCACTGACTCGGCTGAGAGATAGCCGGCGGACACAGGCTCCAGCAGCTCTTCCAGGACTTAAAAAGTAAGCTTTAAATTTGTCTTACCCACATCTGAAGGGAGAGTACAATCACCCCTAGAAAATATACCTCTGTGTGTTATCACAATCTATTACGGAACTTGCATAGAGACTTTTAGCATTATCCACATATAATTTGAAGGCGATACTAAAATAACTCAGTCTGGATAAACGAATCTATCACACCAAAAGTTATTACGAGAGTTAACCACACTAGATTCTACTGTGCTTATATGATATAGAGTTTCTGACTATTTGCTGTTCATCATATAGATTGTTTTATAGTAGTTTTTTTAGATTTTTTATGGTTTTAGAGAAACTTAAGGCTGTGCAATTGGGGAGACGTCCCCTATCTAATTGTTATATTGTAATATTTTTAACTGAAAATAAATCTGTAAAATTATTTACATCTGTGTGCATTTACTATTAAGGGCTATTTGTTAGGTCCCTTGGATCCTGCTAATTTCTAGCCTGGACCAATAAAAACTTATTCTCAAATATTGCTATTGGTACTACACCTCTACTACCTAGTCTTCAAGTACTGTATTATCCTATATATAGGATATTTCCAAACATAACAAATTCCAAACACTATTAATGACACATTTTTTCACATCGTCTTATTAGCAACAATTTTAGTTACTTTTCACATCACCTTGTTAGCAACAATTTTAGTTACTTTTCTATATCACTTACACAAAGTTTAAATTCACTTCTAAAGAACACCTTTATTAACATTTATTTTTATTTCATTAAAAAATGAAGTTCCATTTACTATTTTAATATATATTTCGGAGATCACATATATAAAAAAATTAAGGTAATACTAATGACCCTTAAAGTAAAATATACTTTGTTCTGATACCTTTAGCTTTTTTAGCGCACTTACCCCACTCCCCCCTTTTTTCACTACAATAATATCTGCCTATAAAACAACCTCATTTCCACACTGATATTGCAAGGTCTTTTACCTAAGAAGAAAAGGCTAGAGAGGCTGTGGAAATGATGACTGAACATGTAATGCTATAGTAGCTACACACGGTATCAGATATGGATACTGGATAGACATACCTGCTAAAAAAAAATATATACATATAAGGTTTGTTTCACTACAGAAAATGTTGCCGCAAATAGAATTGTAAACTGCATAGAATATTGTTAAGTCTTTAAAAGTTTGTATCATTTATCTACAAGCTGCAGTAATGTGTATCCAACTGTGATTATTGTAATTCCTTTTAATACAAAAGATTTTATGAACTCAAACTGAGGCACCAGAACATTTATACTTACAACAAATAAATTAGCATTCTAAAAAAAAAAAAAAAAAAAAAAAAAAAAAAAAAAAAAAAAAAGGGACAGTAAATATTACAAACTACTTTAATTAATTAAAATGAATGCATTCATATAAAAAGGTCAGCATTCACTTGAAAAGTTTGGAAAACATTTATTTTCCCTAAACTTTATAAAAGCAGCCTCACTGGTGCTGATTTTCCAGAAAAGACCAAGCAGTACAGCCAATCACTTGTCATTCTACCTGCCCCATTGACTTACAGTCATTGTCAAAACTATTCAGATAACAACTAACTTTTTTATATTTATACATCAATTTTTATTAGTTTTTGAACAAACAAATAAGAACTTTGGTTAATATATCATATGAAACTCAACAATATTCTGATAGCACATGCAAAAATGTTTCATCATGGTTAAGTTTAGAGGCATGAAATAGAACCAATAATAAAGTTCAAATACTGAAAATACAATATAATCTCTCATCTTTAGCTCAGCTGTCTATTCGTCAACGTTCAAAACAATTATTGAACTTAGAAAGTAGTGATCAAGTAAGTGAGAAAAAGTAGTAGAAAACTAAACAGTAGAGAGACAGGGAAAAAGAAGAGAAGGGTTCTAGGCTTAGGATATGTGTAGGTAGGGGAATGAGGAACCGGACCAGAGGTTGGGGGAAGAGGATGTGGTATATAAGATCTCCATCTTACAAAGTCAGAACAGTGCCGGGATGGCCCCATGTTTGGAATGGTATCGTCTAGTGTATATGTGGTTGTAGAGATTCCCAATAGAATTGTATTATCTTGGAACATAGACAGCCTATTTCTCCATAGGTAAGAGTATTCTTTAACTAAACCACTAACCTTATATTAAATGGACAGTAAGCACTACTGCAGTTATTTAAAGAACTTAAACGTGCTTTAAGCTTCAAAAAATAAAATACACCCCATAAATTAAATTATTTATAATAGGCCAACACTGTAATTCCCATTAGATGCTTAAACCACAGACTCATTCACATCTAAATCTTAATTGGTCACACACACAAAACACGGAAATGGACTGCAGTCTCAAGGTACATGACCATGCAAAACTCATGACAGCTGCACAGCTTTTGGTGACTCAGGATGTGAACCCCATACAATCCTTACAAAAGGTCTGTGTGTCACCCTTGTTCGCGGTCCATTTGTTCAAATGCTGTGACTAACTCTTAAACTTTGCTTTTAATCTAGCCGTGTGCTTGCAAGAGTGTGCCAGACGATAGATATCAAAACATACATACATATACACAGTCACACACACACTTGACAATGATGCACTTTTAGAAAGGACCATCAATGTTGTTCTAGAATATAATAGCTATATATATATATATATATATATATATACATATATACACACACCACACAGAGAACATTTTTTTTAATTTGTTTTGTCATTTTCCCTATGGTTCTTGCACCCAGACCTGTCTGGGGTTAACTGACTGTGGCTCTGGGGACAGCCAGGGGCACCCAGAGCTGAGCATGTTGCAGGGATGTGTACCCGGTCCGGTATGAGAGTGCAGTTCCCTTCCGTGTTTATATATATATATATATATATATATATATATATATATATATATATATATATATATATATATATATATATATATATATATATATATATATATATATATATATATATATATATATATATATATATATATATATCTCTGATAATGAAATTAAAATATAAAACAACAAGTAAAAATATACATGCCAGACTATTAGTAAACATAGCATTTCATACAATGTACTCCACAGAAAAAGTTGCCAGCCAGTCGGGGCAATGTAAAACTTTACAATATTATAATAGTTTCTGTTATTTATAAATGTTACTTATCCTACCCAAAGCACAGATCAACAAATAACTAATATACATTTATTTAATGATAATTTGTCCAACAAAACATTGTAAACATTTTATGAATGGGCTAAATGCATTCTAACATGCGTTCTAAATGCAGTAAGTACTTTAAGTTCTTGTAAATGCAAAAGTATACAATTCCATATTCCAAAAGAAATTAAATAAATGTTGACTATAAAAAGTACCTTTGGAATCTTGATTTTTGCCAGTTAACTTTTTTTATTCCCAAATCTACATATGAATCAGAAAAGTTTTCCGGTTCTCCCCTACTGATAGAAATGCCAAGCTTTGCAGCCGATTCATACATGGTTATTTGTTCTTTCAATTCTTCTATTTCCTGCTGAGAAAGGAAAAAATAAACATATATTAACAGGTTTGACAGAACAGGGGACAATACTGGGATACTGCAGTATAAATACGCAGTTTTATTGAAAGAAAAGAAAAATCCATACTAAGACTAAAAATATTCAAAAACACACACATTACAAAATCACCCTAAAATGTATATGGGAGAAAAAAAAAAAAAAAAAAAAAAAGGGAAAATGTGATTACTATAGAAAATAATGCAAGTCCGAGTCTAGATCTAATAAAATCCCATGCAGGAATTTTACATTTGTAACTGTCTATAGAAGGGAAGTGTTATTCCTAGTCAAAAAGAATCTTGTCATGCTACCTCAACAAATAAAACAGATTGATTTATTTAATACGGAATGCCTGAACTTTCTAGGCATAATAATCATAATAGAGGAGACAATCTATATAAAAGAAAAATCTTAAAGATTTGCAGTTACATAACAGCTAAAACTTTCATCTTGCTCACATTAAACAAACATCCTAGAGCCCATAGACAAAATACTAGTTTCGGACATGCATGCTCTAGCAATGACAGATGGTCAAGAAAAGCTAAAAACAGCATCACTATATGACATAAACACTAGGCATGGGCATTTTTACAGAATGTGCAAACACAGATACATTTGATGACAAAAAAGAACAAAATGCAGCTTCCTGTGGTCATATTCTGCGTTTGTTAAACAAATTCTGAATTCTGAACAAAACGCCCATGCCTTACAAAGCCCACACACACACACAGGGGTGGAATTTGGAAAAATATCGCCAATTTATCAGTGTAGAGAAAAGTAAACTAGACAACTTCCATACAAATGTTAAATACTAACCTGCAAAGCCTTGTTCATGCCATCATTTATAAACTTTGAAGACTGCAATTGTTGAAGTTGCAACCGTAACTGATTTGCTTCCTGTATAGAGCCTAAAACAGGTTGAAGAATCAAAGGTTAAAAATGCAATTAATTTGAAACCCCACCAGGTAACATGAAATTATAAATCCAACAAAAATAAGGATTTGTATTTATTTAAAGTTCTGCAGCTCTAATTTTGCCTTCTAAATTACCTGTCTGTAAAAGATTTGCGCACTGCTTCTGACTTTCTTCCAGGCTTCTAGTTAACCGGTTGATTATCTCGGTCTTCTCCATCTTGCTCTCTTCCTGCTTTCTTTCAGTTTGCTTTAGTTGATCCTCCAAACGACAGCATAATTCTCTCTGTTTAAAAAAACAAACACACAAATAGAACCATAATGAGTATAAAATATATAATACTATTATAAAATAAGGCACATGCTTAATAATCTGTCAAGGGTATAACTAATGTTGAACAGGACTAAAAAATAAAAATACCAAGTATAAAGATCTTCATTAAAATACTGCAATGGCTCCTGTAGGTACAAAAATTATGTTTACATGAAAGTACACTGTGAAACACCAACTAGTTTTACAAAACCTAGTAAGTAAAAAATGCCACCCTCGAATGCACAATTACCTGGTTCCTTTGTGACAAAGTATGTCAGATAAGGCCCCTTCTAACTGAACCCAATAAGCAAAACACCGTAATATGGTGCAGGATATTTTCACTTTTGGGGTACTGTTGGTTAGAAATGCAACATAGAAATATGGGCAATATAACTGCATACTTCTGTTTAGGGCTCTGTCTGGTTGTTGATTTTTTGCACCAGGTCCTTATCAGAACATAAACAAAAGCTGATTATATTTATATGAAAACAGACATATCAGGTAAGGAAAGTAACTATGGGCAGACTGGTAAAAATATTTAAAGGGACATAAAACAAGTTGGGACTTTAATTACTTTTTCTGCAAATTTTTTACTGCAGTGCCTCACTATTAACCCTTTCTTTTTAGTTTCTGAATTGTAAAGCTCTAATTCCCCCCACACATTTCCTTCTATGGATGAATCTATGTCTATTGTTCTTTTGGTAGAATACAAAAATGCATAGGGATTATCTGCTGGAGCATGCCTAGAAGCTGTGAACTCAGTGGAAATACAATACCTGTGTCTAAACACCGATATGAGGGTGGGAGTTAGCTGCTCCAAGCAGCTTAGCTATGTAATTTGTTTTGCTTATTTTTGAACATTATTTTAAAATACTTGCCAGGAATGTTTAAACAATTTTTTTATGCAAACTATTTTTAGTTAATTAGCCCTTTTAGTATATGCACAGATCTCAACCTGTTTTATGTCCCTTTAATAGGCAAAAGAAAAACAGCAATGGAAGATAGTTCCTAACAATAACAGACTTGCTAGCAAGCATGATCTTCCATTGCTGTCTTTTGTATTTTAAAATGATGCTTTATGAGGGTCTGCACCACTAGTGAAAAGATAAGAAATAGTTTCCATTTTGGAGATTTAACCCCTTCACCCAAATATATATATATATATATATATATATATATATATATATATATATATATATATATATATATATATATATATATATATATATATATATATATATATATATATATATATATATATATATATATATATATATATATATACATACATATACACACACACACACACACACACATACATACAGGTAGCCCTCAGTTTATGCCGGGGTTAGGTTCCAGAAGGAATGGTTGTAAATCTAAACCGTTGTAAATTGAAACCCAGTTTATAATGTAAGTCAATGGGAAGTGAGGGAGTTAGGTTTCAGGCCCCTCTCAAAATTGGCATAAGTAACACATAATAATTATTTTTAAAGATTTGAAATGAAGACTTTAAATGCTAAACAGCATTATAAACCTAATAAAATAATAACACAACACAGAAAATATAAATAAACTAAGTTAAATGAACAAAAACATTTGCTAAACAGCATTATAAACCTAATAAAATCACACAACACAGACTTCACTTGCATTTTTCTGCAAACAGTTCTTTCTATGGATTCCAATCTGAACTGATTTATAGACAGGAAGATCTTGTTCCTTTGAAATCTGCTCGATAGCTCAGGTCTGGTTAAACTGATTAATTTCAGCTTGCTTGGCTTTGCTGCAACACAAGCGGACAGCTCCACCTACTGGCTATTTTAATAAATGCACTGCTTCTCAATGCTTTTCAATAGCAGTCAAATGAATGGAAAAAAAAGGTTGTTATTCTGAAACGGTGTAAATTGAACCGTTGTAAAACGAGGGCCATATATATATATATATATATATATATATATATATATATATATATATATATATATATATATATATATATATATATATATATATATATATATATATATATATATATATATATATAGTTGTTCTTTGACTTATCATAGTGCACAATGTTTATATATGTCTGAGCTTCAGGAAGCTCCAGCAGTCTCGGCTGTTAAGTTACAGCTGGAGTTCCTGAACTCCAGGTATCTGCCCACATATGGAACCGGAGCACGATAGGTGCTCCAGTTCCATATGAGAGCAGATGCCAGATCGTTACAGACAGTAACACTGCTGGTGGCGCCGGCGGGAGGGCCCTACCCTGCAGAAAATAAAAATAAATAAAGGGAGAGGGAGGGAAGGGGCGCTACGCTAAAGAAAAAAGGTGGAGTGGAGGAGTCCCTAATTAATGATCGACAAGTAGAATTAGCCAATAATTAGGAGCCATTGGCTTCCTAGCTCCGGAGCTTTCCCAAGCCCTGGATTATATCAGGGTTTGGATTGAGTTTCATAGACAGCAGCAAGTTTACCTTTTCTAGAAGTGCATTAGTAACATCATCCAATTTCTGCTGCAATGCCAATACTTGGTCTTCATTCTTATTTTTAAGCATTGTAACAACCGCTTCATGCTGTTCTCTTGTTCTTTGCATAGTATCAGAACGTCTCAAATCCAGGATCTGTTGCTGCATACTCTCCATTGCAACATTTGCTACTTTTAACTCTTTCCTTAACTATAAAAAAAGGCAAAAGTAGTCAGAGGATTAACAAATAATTAGAAAGTTAAAACAAAACTGCTCTATATCAATTTTTACATTTTGTGACCAAACACCACCTCTTAAAGGGAAATTCTAACAAACCTGGTCAAACAATATCTACATATATTTTAATTTTTTTAGACATTTCAATTTACACCTATTATCAAAATTAATTTGTTCTTTTTGTATCCTTTCCTGAAAAGCATAGCTAGGTAGGCCCAGGGGCATCAATGATCTATTGGGAACTAGCTGCTTATAGGTGGCTACGCACATACGCCTCTTGTCATTGGCTCACCAGATGCGTTTTGCTAGGTCCCAGTCATGTATTTCTGCTCTGGAGAGGGCTCCCCTTGGCAGGGATTGTATACAAGGAACAATACAATATGCTCAATTAATCATTTTTAGTTTGCAGTCAAAGCTGTTGGAATGTAATTAAAATGTGTCAATGTTTGTTTCATACTTCTTACTAATCCCCACTGGCTGATAAGGACAACTGCCTCTGTAAGTGTGACAAGAAAACTGCTTATACAGGGTAGAAACAAATGTATTTCATTTTTAATAAACCGCAGTTAGCAACCCATATATGCAGTAAGCAACAATAACAATGGACAAGAGAATCAAAATGTGCCAAGATGCCATTATAATAAAGTATATAAAAAAATACCCTAACCTGTTCTTCATTTGTGGTTAAAACATTAATATTTTTTTCCAAAGCTGCCATCTGTCCTTTTAATTGCACTTCAGTCTCTTTGGCACTTTGCAACAGTGACTGCGATTCTTGTAAACTGATGGCCAAGCCGTCTTTCTCATCTGAAATGATAAAATATTTTTATACACCTTACCATTACATTCAAAGAAAGTGAAAATACTATGTTTAAATAAATATAAACTAATTGTATTCTCTCTTAACAAGAAAAATCACACTTATTAGAAGGTGAATCAGCTGCCAAAATGTTCCATCCTCTACCAGGTACGTACAGAGAGACATAAATCACTCTATACAATGTCAAAAGCTTTACCTTTAACAATTGCAAGCTGATGACTCATGTATCTTATCTGTCGATCACTTTCCTCCAACTTCTCGTTTAATTCTTCAAGCTGCCTGCCTCTTGCTTTATACAGAACTTGAAGCTGAACAAATTGCATATTGCTAGCAGAACCTTAAAAAAAACATTTTGCATATTATAATCTATTTATCAAAGTCGTGCATATTCACAAAAGATATACTAATTTTGTAATGAGATATAGCGCTTACTTTCACCTGTATCCAAGAACTCTCTTTGCAAGTCATCAAAATGACCATCTCTTCTTGGAGGATCTTGGGTATTCACATTCTTGCAGGTACCATTTAGAATTGGGTAAGGATTGTATTTTACTTGAACAGACTCTGGAGGTTTGTTACCAGCTCCTTCTGATGCAATGAACATCTAGAAGACAGACATATTTAAAGGTACTTTATACTCAAAATATAAACCCATAAAGAATGTTTAAAAAGGGACAGTAAGGTCAAAATGAACCATTCCTAATTCATAGTGTGCAGTTTTAAGCAACTTTCCATTTTAATGCTATAATCTACTTTACTTTGTTCTCTTGGTATCCATTATTGAAAAGCATACCCAAGTAGGCTCAGGAGCAGCAATGCACTACTGGGAGGTAACAGCTGATTGGTGGTTACACAGATTTGCCTCATAATTGGCTCATCTGATGCGTTCAGCTAACACCCAGTAATGCATTGCTGCTCCTTCCACACAGGATACCAAGAGAAAGTAGCAAATTTGAAAACAGAAATAAAATTTGAAAGTTGTATGATCCATCTGAATCATGAAAGAAGAAAATAGGTTTCACATGCCTTCAAAAAAATGAAACACAGCAGTATGTTTTTGTCTGCTTTAGTCATAAAATGCCACGGAAAATAGAACATGATCCAGTTCCCAAGAGGATAGAATGTATCCTGAATACATAAATAGGTACAATTTTGACCCTGTGGCATGCTACAGCATTTGCTTTTATTAGATCTAAATACTTATGATTTGAATTGGCCACAGCAATAGACCAGAGAGGCATTGCCAACAGTGAGTGCACTGACTTCTCATTCTATGAAAAGACCTGCAATTTGTAATATAATGAAATGCCATTATTTATATCAAAACAACTAACCTGGAAATGTTCACGTTTAGGAGCAGGGATATGTTCACTCTGTTTCCCACTGTCATATGGCTGAAAGTCTTCTGGTAAATGATACACTTCACTGCCAGGTACGCTGTAACAATCTTCATTCTGATAAACCTGGTCACTTGGTTCATTATCAGTATCTTCTGTAGGATACTTGTACCTGTCAAACACATTCTGTCCATTTTCACTATGAAGAGCTCCCCATCCACCATTTGATAACTTATCACCTTCTTGGTTTCTAAGAGGCTCTCCTTGTTTAAACACAAACTCTGTGTTACAATGATTTGTTGTATATGCATTCTAAAAAAATAAAAATAAAAAAAAAAAGTGTATGGAGCAACAACATGAGCAAATTCAAAGACCACATTCTATAAAATATAAGCTTGCATACAAAGAATCTCTGCAATATGTAGTAATAGATTTTGGGCCAGATTACGAGTGGAGTGCAAATTAATGCTTCTGCTTGAGCGTTAAAGGGACAGTCAACACCAGAATTATTGTTGTTTACCCATTCCCCACTTTTGCATAACCAACACTGTTATAGAAATACACTTTTTACCTCTTTGATTACCTTGTATCTATGCTTCTGCAAACTGCCCCCCTTACTTCAGTTCTTTTGACAGACTTGCATTTTAGCCAATCAGTGCTCACTCCAGGGTAACTTCACGTGCATGAGCTCAATGTTATCTATATAAAACACATGAACTAATGCCCTCTAGTGGTCAAAATGCATTTAGATTAGAGGCAGTCTTCAAGGTCTAAGAAATTAGCATATGAACATCCTAGGTTTAGCTTTCAACTAAGAATACCAAGAGAACAAAGCAAAATTGGTGATAAAAGTAAATTGGAAAGTTGTTTAAAATTACATTCCCTAATTAAATCATGAAAGGTTTTTTTTGGACTTGACTGTCCCTTTAATTGCACTAGAAGTAAGCTTTTTGTGCTTACCGGATTGCGCTCTTATTACGAGTTAAAAGTAAACTCTTTTCGCTCTTGCACTATCCCGACAAGCGCAAAAAGCTGAACGTAGAATAGTGTGTGTGTGTATATATAATATATATATATATATATATATATATATATATATATACATACACACACATATATATATATATATATATATACACACATACACATATATATATATATATACACACATACACACACACATATATATATATATATATATATATATATATATATATCTGTAAATACACATACATACACATCTTTAGAAATGTATATATCTCAATGTTTACGCCCTTTGCTGCAATTTTTTTTCCTTTTCTTCTAACAACTAAGATCTCATATCTTTGAGACCTTAGAACTTGTGTGCAATATTTATTTTGAATAATTTTTATTACATGGTGTTACTATAAGTGTAACTGTACTTTGTAATGTATTTTTTATGTGTTTTGTGCAACTTTTTTGTTTCACAAAACAGTTAACCACAGCTTTGAGAACGCGGTAATCATTCTAGCGTAATTAACGATTGTGCTTAGGCAATCGTGTTTACTTTTAACTTTTTAGAAAGGATGGTGAAAACCCAATATGGCTTGCGCACAAACTCGTAATCTGGCTTTTGTGTTTTAAAGGTATTTCAATGCACTTGCTCAGCTCTGTGTGATCTATTAGGGATTTGTAAAGTAATAACTGAAACACTTACTTTTTGCTGATTAGGTAATCCCCAACTTGCCTCTGTATCCCAATGCTGATTACTTTGGAGGAATAAAAGGAAATGAGAAATCAACCCATGGTTATAAATTATATTTAAAGACAGTGTATGAGGATGTACAAGGAAAATCACAAATAGTGTCAGCATAATTAGCTGTTGGCGCTCTACAAATACCTGATAATAATATTATATGACAGACTGATTACATATTTTATTGATCTTGATATTTCAGATCCACTTATGTTGTCGGTGCAAGTTTGATATAATTAAAGGGATAGTCTAGACAAAAAATAAATAAATAAATTAAAAAAAAATCAACTTTTATGATTTGGACACAGCATGCAATTTTAAGCAACTTTCTAATTTACTCCTATTAATTTTTCTTTGTTCTCTTGGTATCTTTATTTGAAAAATCAAGAATGTAAGCTTAAGAGACAGCCCATTTTTGGTTCAGCACCCTGAGTTACTCTTGCTGATTGGTGTCTAAATGAAGCCACCAATCAGCAAGCGCTACCCTGGGCGCTGAATAAAAAATGTGCCCTCTCCTAAGCTTACATTCTTGCATTTTCAAATAAAGATACCAAGAGAACAAAAGACGATTTGATAATAGGAGTAAATTAGAAAGTTACTTAAAATTGTCTAAATCATGGAAGTTTAATTTTGACTATCCCTTTAAAACTGCTACTTGTGGGTGCTTAATACTTAGTATCTCTTCATTTGTATTTTTCATGTTTAAAATGTAATATGATTATTTTAAAGATTAACTTTCCAACTTGTTATAAACCTCTCGCTTACGACTGTGAGATGTCATGGTCACTGCAATCACTGTAGTTTGGCTCCGGTGATGAAGGGAGGCTATCCTCCAGCAGATCATGGGGAAGATCAGTTAACAACTGCTGTAGCTGAAATAAGTAGAAGAGAGGGGAATTAGTTGCTTATATTTGACATTTCACTGACTTCTAAAATGAATGATGCCATAAAGTATATGTCAGTGGCAAAGTACACAAAGAAAGAAAAAAAAAAAAACTTTAATGCTCAGATAGCAGCATTATATATTTTTTTTTTATAATTCTGTGGTGTTTGAATGTTGCCGCACAGGGCATTTACAGCAGATGATGAAAAACTCCTAGAACTTATACTAGAAGCACTTTTGCTAATGGTATTATACTGCAGACATGCTTTTATTTAAATGGACCTATTGCTTTAACAACAGTGAAGTAAACTACAAGTTCTTGTGGGCTTGATATAATCAATAGTATACAAGTTATAATGATTGGAGCACCTTTGCGTCATTAAAGGGATAGGAAACTCAAAAAATGTTTTAATATTTTTTAAAACTTCATTAAATATTATACATATTTGTAATATGTGCCTATTAAAAGTTTAATGTCCTTTTCTTGGTATTGCTCGTTGAAAATCCTTATTTAACCAAACCCATTTTTTGCTCATTATGTGGGACCTATAATGATGTTCTACCTAGGTAGAAACATCATGGTGGCCCGCATACTCATTTATTTTCTTTGTTGAGTAACGCATGCGCATCTTGGTCCCTCTCAGCCTTCTCTTGCAGCGCGCTGTCACCAAATGCAGGGCAGACATTTGGCATGTGACGTAGCTATCGGTGGGCAAGGTGCATCAGTGCAATGATGATTCACAGTGATAGCCCGAATCCCCCAGCATTAGCCCTAGCGCTCCTTCTAGCTCACTGTGTCAGTGTAAGGTGTATGCCCTGTGACTAGAACGGTAAATATTATCATGTTATTTTGCATTTTTTTTGCTTGGGGTAAAGCTTCCCAGAAAGAGTTAAAATGTGTGCAGCGGTCAGTCTTCTGGGGCCACCCACTTTAGTTAAGTCATGATAGGGGACATTTCATTCAATGACAAAGACAGTAATATTTGATAGCCCCTGTCTATGTTGTGGAGTTAGCTAAATCAAGGCTGATTATTGCTTCAGTGACTTTATTTTTTATATGTCGGTGACAGAATGAAAACATTGTGTGCGGCGAGTAATGCATACTTATTTTGATACATCAATCAGCTTCTGCCAGTCTTGCCTCCCATGAATATTAAAATTAATTGGGGGCGGAACTGCTTTGCTATTGGATGGGGCACGGGAATTAATTTTACATAAACCCTGCCTATTTTATGAGCAGTCGTTGAAGCTCATTTTATACAAATTTAAAAGTTAAATTAAATATATTTAGAAGCTTCGTTTCAGCAAAAAAGTAGGTTGATTTCATATCATATATTTATATAATTATAATAATGTCTTTTATTTTCACTACATTTTGCAAAGATTTCTAACCCTTTAATGCAGCACAAAGCATATAAACAAGGCAGGAAATAACAGATGGTACAGGTATGCTAATCCCCAGTGGGGTTTCACATAAAGGTGAAATTAATATAGGTTATTAAAATTGTGTGGGGGTGAACAGATGGTGCCCACTGGGTGTTTTAATTTAACTTATAACACTGATGTCATATGTTCTTACCTCTTGTTCTCTAGCATAATCTTCCTTGTCATATTCTTCATCTTCGTGTTGAGTTTGCAATGCTCCACTATCAAAGTCTATAGACATTGTGCACTACATGTAAGATACTTGCTGTAAAAAAAAAAAAAACTTGAATCCCATACAGATATTTATATTTTATTAAACAGTTACTATATCATTTTATGACCAATTAACAATGTAATCTGTACTCAATAGCACAGCTAAAATAGCGT
Organism: Bombina bombina; assembly: GCF_027579735.1. NCBI lineage: Eukaryota > Metazoa > Chordata > Amphibia > Anura > Bombinatoridae > Bombina > Bombina bombina. Next base: position 533,676,088 of record NC_069504.1, on the reverse strand, counting down.
CAATCAGTGCAGTTTGAAATAACACAACTCACACATGTACTGTGCCTGAAAATGTACATAAAACAAGATAAGTCTGTAAACACGTTCATGAGAAGTGAGCAATATATTACGTACAGTACTTATTGGTTATGGTAACTCTGCATATATGATGCCAGCAGAAGCTCAACAGTACAGTTAGCTAATTCGTGCACCCGAGCATAAGACACCGGTACCAGCCTGCGCTTCGTCAAATACTTACATATAGATTCAATAATCAATCTTCATAACACCGGACATAAACATTTCCACTTCCCTCTCAACAGTCAAAATGAAAGCCAAGTCCCTCATTCGCTCAGTGATTTCTAGATAGACAATGTACGTATCCAATCTCAAGGCTAGGATCCCAGAGCAAGTATGGGATCTGATTACTGATTGGTGTAAGGCGGGGCTAACGACCTCAAGCTCATATCGTAAGAAGGACACAATAAGTTAGGTTGCTCTGTATAACACTCAACTACGAGGGTTTGGTAAAGTGGGCGGGACAGTGGCGCGAGAGGCAGCGGGAAGGTTGTGTGTGGAGTCGGACTGAGCTCAGCTGATTGCTTATCTCGGGCTAAAGAGATGTAACTGTACGTGATTATTTCATGGTAATTAGTCCCCATGGTTACAGTGAACTAGAGGCAATATAAATGGTGCTTCTGCTGTTCGATTTCGAGCGTTAGACTCGCAAATATTTACATTAGTTATGAAGTCCACATTTTTCTCATGCAATTGAAAGCAAGTACATTACTTTTAAATGTCATTGTTTACGTTACAAGATATAAATGCATGAAAATCATATTTTGATACATAAAGTTTCTTTTGTGATTCAGAGCATACAATTTAAAAAAAGAAAATTTTCCAATTTACTTCTGTTATCAAATTTGTTTTGTTTCTAAAGGCATTTTGTGTTGAAGAGATACTTTAGGTGTCTGCAGCATTACATGGCAGGAAATAGTGCTGCTATCTAGTGCTCTTGCAAATCCAGACATTGAATGCTCCTGAGCATTTTTCAACACAAGATACTAAGAGAATGATGAACATTTGATAATAGAAGTAAATTAGAAAGTTGTTTAAAGGGACACTGAACACAAATTTTTTCATTTGTGATTCATATAGAGCAAGCGATTTTAAGCAACTTTCTAATTTACTCCTATTATCAATTTTTCTTCGTTCTCTTGCTTTCTTTATTTGAAAAAGACATCTAAGCTAAGGAGCCAGCCAATTTGTGGTTCAGAACCATGGACAGCACTTGTTTATTGGTGCTGTCCAATCAGCAAGGATAACCCAGGTTGTTCACCAAAAATGGGCCGGCATCTAAACTTAAATTCTTGCTTTTCAAATATAGATACCAAGAGAATGAAGAAAAATTGACAATAGGAGTAAATTGGAAATTAACAACAAAATATAAGCAATTTCTATATCTTGGCCCATACCCTGGGTAATACTTACCAGTGAGACCCCCTCTCCTGAGGGGCGTGGACAGAACTATCCACTCCCCTCATTTACATAAAAGCCTTAGGAAGACACCACCCCATCCTCCTCCTAGAGATGTCCAGCCAAAACAGGTGAACTAGACAAAGGGAGGGAGCCTGGTAAGTATTACCCAGGGTATGGGCCAAGATATAGAAATTGCTTATATTTTGTTGTTAATTTCCAATTATCTTGGCCCCCCTGGTAATACTTACCAGTGAGAGAATACAGAGCAAAAATTAAAGAAAGGGTGGGAAATAAATAAAAACATTGATACTAAGAATACAAATCCATAAAAATGAAATTGAAGACACAATCTTCCAAACAGTAGCTGCCAGGCAAACAACACATTTAAAAAAAAATAGAGACAAAAAGTTCCCTATTGCCTGTAAGTCATATAGAATATCTGTATAACCAAACCAAAAATGGTAGGTCCACAAGGAACCAAACGAGAATATGATGAGCCCTCCGGAACTTGCTCATTTTATAACTTAATTGAACACAAAATAACTTAAAGATGGTAGACCCTACAAATGTCTACCCAAAATGAGGACCTTGTAACAAAACGAAGCGAAAAACAGCTATAAAAGAAACTGAGTACTCTTAGCATAAAACGTAACAGATCACAACCAAGAGGTTAACAATCATTTAATTTGATACTCCTGCTTATCAGGACTAAAGGAAGGAAAAAAGAATGTCAGAGACAACATTGGTTACAGTTCTCAAGATTATTCTATCATTATAAAATAAGGTATGACAGTACCACATAAAGTAACCAAAATTATAAACATCTCCTGGTGTTGAAATATACTCTGGAAAAATGGTTTCAACGAGAGACCAGGTAGAAACAAAACTAAAGATCGAAAAGTAAGAACCCAGGATGAAATTGTAAAACTAAGTAAATTGGGTATGAACCAAGACTTGAAAATATTGCATAACCAAGAGATCTAAATCCTCAGTTATTGGAGCACAAGCATCTTACAAAAAGACCCAAACATTTTAATTAACTTGAGATAGTCTGTTAGAGAATGCCAACAGAAAGCTATGAAAGCATTATATGTGACCATCAAAAAGTTGAAAATTTACAAGAGTGCAAACAAAACATTAAGACAAAAAAATTTAAACTGCAGTTAACAGACACTTTCAGCAGCCAAGTCTAAAATCTAAAAAATCTAAATATGAAAATATCTATGGGAGTTTGTCAACCTTAGCACTTGTCCCCAAATTTGCCTCCAGGCCTCCACAACAGAATAGAAACAGGCATGGTAAATAATCAGCCAATATTAGACCTGTGCCCAAAAAATAAAGCCCACTTAGGGAAGCCAGAGAATAGGCCCGAAAATCAGTGCCCCAGAGGGAACTAAATTCTGCATGACAAAAGAGAAGGGTACAAAAAATGTTATCTTTTCCTTAAAAATTCTCTGGTAGATAAGGAATCAGGAAAAATATAGAAAACACATCTATTTAGAGTCAACACCCAAAACAGAGTATCCAATCCTAGGGCTTGACATCTGGAAAAAATAGATATATTGTGAATTGGACAAAAATAAACTAGAAGTCATAGATTCATATAGAAGATTCCATTTGTCCATAATCCTTACAAAAAACTAATTTGTAAACTAGCAATATGTTGGAAAAAACCTGCTCCCTGCAAAGGAAGTCTGTGCTAAAAACATAAAACCTGAAATGTGAACGCCATCAGAAGCTTGCATTAAGCCCACAAAAATATATAATAAAGTTCTTCTTCAGGACTAACTGACTTCTTGTTATGCCATTGCAAAATGAACCAATTTGGCTCTAAGAGGATAGACTTCCGACAGATTACAAATTCTGAATTCACAAAAGAAGTGCTTCCTTTATACAACTGAAAAAGGGAGAATGCAGTTATAGAAAAACTAGCTTTACTAGAAACAGATCAAAATACTGGAAAATATAACTCCAGCTATTAAAAAACTTCCCATAAACTGAAATTTAAAGTTAAACTTCAAAGATTGTTGGGAAGTGGACATATATCAGAGCAGAAATGAAAATCTAATTTCAAATGTCTCCAAGTTGGAAAGTTGCTTGCAAGCAAACGAATAGGATTCAAAAAACATGAAGAGCTGAAAAGGAAAACCACCTCTCTTGCCCCTAGTTTGGGACAGAGAATCTTAAGCTTGAAAATGAAGAGAAAAATAGATCCTTGCCCTATACAGGCAGGTTTAATGTTGTAATTAAAACATTCACCCAGATATAGTGTCAGGTCTGTAAATAACATGACTAGAAAAGAAATCCCTGTACCAAAAATTACAATAACATTACAGACAAATTTTGTACTTTGGATCAGACCACAAACCAGGCTGCTATCTTCAAAATTTACTCATGAAGTATTTATGTAGAAAGAATCTAAATTCTGATTTTTCTTGCCTGTAAAGAAAAGTAGTTTTATTTTTGTCCATTAAATAACAAAATATATTAGAAAACACTAGTTTTGTGCAATAAACTTTCATGTATTTTTTTTTTTTTTTTTAAAGAAGATGCAACAAGGATTAAGTTAATTTCTGAGACATAAATCAGATTAAAAATAGTGGAACCTTAAAGGATTACTTTCTGTTATAATTTTTAAGCTAAACAACTAACATATTAAAGTTAATAAACATTAATTAAAACCTACTGACCTATATTTTCTCCAAAACGAAGTTTCATAACGTTCTAAAAGTTATATCTTTTATTCGCTGATGATGTCACGTTATCCTGCCCACTATTTTCAGCACTGAGTGTTCAAAATACTTAAACCAATAACTTTGTGTTTAAAGCGCCATTTTGAAACCTAGGTATTGTAAACGGACTGGTACAGAGCAAAGGATACCCACAGAGTGGGTTTGGAAAACAATTACATTTGCAGACAGGATTTCTGATATACGGTAGAGATATGTTAATGAAATGCTATTGATAAAAAGCGTATTTGGGGTAGTTAGTTAGTAACAGGCATAGAAAATATAAAACCCAGCCAGAGTAGAATATAATTCTGCCTCCCTGCTGGAAGCAGGTACTCTTTATATAAAACAAACTATTAAAAACGTAACAAAAGAGAGAAATGTAAATGATATATTCTAACCCATCAATGAAAATACATTTAAAAACTAAAAAGACTTCGAACTCATAAAAACTTTTTTATCTATCAAGTACCAAAAGGAGAAATTCAATCGGAGTGTGTCTCCTAAATGCTCCCTAGATAATTAAAGGCAGGTGATTAAAAAGGAGCATGGGTTGAAAATAGACTAAGGAAAAAACCTACAGAATTAAAACAGAGAAAGAAAAAATTAGGTAAGAATAAATATTATCATACTTTAAACAAAAGCCTTGAAAAAGAAAACAAAAATTTCCATCAAAAAAGTAGATGAAATACATTTGACATGTTTGTAATTGTGCTTAAAACATCATATTACCACACAATTAACAGTATAAAGTTTGCAATTGGATAGTCCTGCTTATAATATCACACAAATAGTATACAGTTTTTAATTAGATAGTCCTGCTTATATTATCATACAAATAGTATACAGTTTGCAATTAGATAGTCCTGCTTATAGTATCACACAAATAGTATATATTTTGCAGTTAGATAGCCCTGCTTATAATAACATAATGAATAGTATACAGCCTATAAATAGATAGCTCTGCTATAATGAAATAAGATTCACTAATGGAGATAAATTCCTTTCAAATTCTACTCCATACATCTTTAAAAAGATCCAGCATCATACATAATGGAACATATATTTAGATAATCTAGAGATTGTAGCATCAACCTTAGGTGGAGCAGCAAATTTGGTTATGCAAAAGGTGTTTTTTTTTGTTTTGTTTTTCCAGGGGGATATTACATATTTTTAAATTTTGAAAAAATATTTGAATATATAAACTTTAAAGCGTCAGAAATAGGGGAATACTGGTCTGGTGCCAAACTTGAACTAAACCAATCAGATAAAAACATGATAGTTCACTCCCAATTCTCAGAGAACTTAAGACCCATTTAATAAATTTAGATTAATTTGTAATGTCAAATATAATAGGAAAAAATCAAATCTCCCTATTAGAGGCAGAATCAGGTGATTCAGAAAAAGCTTTCAGTATAAATCTGCCCAATACATACTTTACAAAGTTTGTCAGCAAAGATTAGCACAAAAGGAAACAGGTGGGAATAGGCTGGGCTGTATCACTAAGAAAAAAGCATAACCAGCCATAAACAAATAAATAGTATGTTATATAAGGCATTCAAGATACACACATAGAACAACATATTATACCTATAATTGCCCCTGATTCCACCTGGGCAGAAACAGCTTGAGGCTGGAGCTGAGACTAATCATTCTCATCCTCCATGTTAATGCTGAACACATAACAAAATATATATTAAGCCCTCCTGGGCTATAACAGGTTGGGGCTCAGGCTGACCTGGATCATTTTGGTTTTGCATAATGAGTACTGCATATATAGTTTATTTGGCATTAAATATAAAGCCACAGAAGCTTATAAAATTTGCACTTAAGATAGTGCATAACACTTACCCTCAAAAAAAAAAAAAAAAAAAAAACATTCAGTCTGTTAGGGTATCAGGTTTGTTTGCCAAATAACGAGTCTTTAGCAGGGAGAAGGAAACGCAACTGTTACAAACCATGCCTAGGCAAGCTTTATGCACACACGCACAGAAAGAGGCAGCCCTCAGACACAGTCCCCGTGACGTCACGGTAACATGGCGGCCCCCACAGGGATATCAAAGAGACTAATAACCCACCGCCTTCCGCCAATCTGGGTGACCACGGCCACAATAATAGATGGCGCTACCTGAAGCAATGTCAGTTTAAACATATAGGCCCAAGAAGCCAAGACAAAATACTCATAACACAAGCCCAGAAGGTAATGAACGGTGAGGGACTCCTAGCCCTGTCCACCAAATGCAGGCTGGACAGAACTAGGAGGAAGATGGGGTGGTGTCTTCCTAAGGCTTTTATGTAAATGAGGGGAGTGGATAGTTCTGTCCACGCCCCTCAGGAGAGGGGGTCTCACTGGTAAGTATTACCAGGGGGGCCAAGATAGATGCTTAAAATTGCATGCTCTATCTGAATCATGAAAGAAAAAATTTGGGTACAGTGTCTCTTTAAAGTGAATGTAAATTTTGATGCTAAAGTGCCCGGTTTTTAAAACTTCGATTAAAAACAGGGGCACTTTAATTCATCAAAATGTACATTTCACTCCTGTTGTGGAAAAAAACTTACCTTTTAATATTCACAGCAGATCCAGCTTCCTCTGGTCTCACAAGCCATTTCTGATGTCAGAAATGATTGATAGGTCATCCTCCAATCACAGCTTCCCCCCTGGGGGAATCAGTGTCTGATTCAACGCTGTGATTGGAGGAAGCCGGATGCCTCATTTTAGACCCAGGGAGAGGCTTTGAAAAGGGTGGTGGAAGCTGGAACTGCTGTGAAGATTAAAAGGTATTTTTTTTTCACAACAGGAGTGAAATGTAAATTTTGATGAATTAAAGTGCCCCTGCTTTTAATCGAAGTTTTAAAAACCGGGCACTTTAGCATCAAAATTTACATTCACTTTAAAGCAAATTTTTAGGTTTCCTTAGTGACCACTGACCAGACCATTTTTAAATTTTCTGACCGTTAGGGACCAGGGCTATTTTTACATTTCTGCGGTGTTTGTGTTTAGCTGTAATTTTCCTCTTACTCATTTACTGTACCCACACATTATATACCGTTTTTCTCTCCATTAAATGTACTTTCTAAAGATACCATTATTTTCATCATATCATACAATTTACAATTTCTTTATAAAATATGATGAGAAAAAAAATGGAAAAAAACACACTTTTTCTAACTTTGATCCCTAAAATCTCTTGCACATCTACAACCACCAAACAACACCCATGCTAAATAGTTTCTAAATTTTGTCCTGAGTATAGAAATAACCAATGTTTACATGTTCTTTGCTTTTTTTGCAAGTTATAGGGCAATAAGTACAAGTAGCACTTTGCTATTTCCAAACCATTTTTTTTCTCAAAATTAGCGATAGTCACATTGTAACACTGATATCTATCAGGAATCACTGAATAACCCTTCACATGTATATATTTTTTTACTAGACAACCCAAAGTATTGATCTAGACCCATTTTGCTATATTTCATGCCACCATTTCCCCGCCAAATGCGATCATATAAAAAAAATCGTTCACTTTTTCACAAATTTTAGGTTTCTCACTGAAATTATTTACAAACAGCTTGTGCAATTATGGCACAAATGGTTGTAAATGCTTCTCTGGGATCCCCTTTGTTCAGAAATAGCAGACATATATGGCTTTGGCATTGCTTTTTGGTAATTAGAAGGCCGCAAAATGCTGCTGCGCACCACACTTGTATTAAGGCCAGCAGTGAAGGGGTTAATTAGGGAGCTTGTAGGGTTAATTTTAGTGTAGTGTAGTAGACAACCCAAAGTATTGATCTAGGCTAGGGCTGGGCGATTAACCACATATGCGGTTTTAAACCGTAATTAACCGCTGCAATTTAAAAACCGCGAGAGTCTGCTGTTTTTATGGGGGGGCGGAGCCAATAGAAGGAGCCGGTCCCGGACCACCGGTAACTGTTCCACAGCAACAAGGAGCCGGTAGAGACACCTCCTTCCCAGGCTGCTGGTTTATTGGGACTGACTCGCACTGTCACTAAGCGACCTACAAATTGTTTTACAAAGATCTTTATGAGATATTGTTACCGGCAACTAATGAGTCCGATATGACTAGAGCAGTCTCACATGAAACACTGTACCGGACTAATACTCGCGGCCATATTGGAACTTCACACGACCCTATATGAACTGTAAACTGTCACTATGCTTCTAGAGCGCCAATAAGAAACATAGGATTGTCCCTCACATTAGGCAGACTAATAAAAAATTATATGCCCCGTGGCTAATAAGAGAAGTGCGGCAGTTCGGCGTGTGGATTTCTCATTTCTATGGGGGATAAGGTCTTGGGCTTGCACTCCTTATCTACTTTGAGCAGCTTATCCCTGTTTTAAAATCATTTGGGATTTATATAGGACTCCCCAGTGTATCCCTCTCAGCACCGGAGCTCCTTTTTCATGTGTATGGGTAGTGTTTTATGCACTGTGGCATGCCGCACTGGCGTGCTTCTCTTATATTAGTATTAGTCTGGTACAGTGGGCAGTATGTGTAAGGATTCCAGGCCACCGTTTCTCTCTCTCCTTGTTACTGAACATCCTACCTGTTCTTAAGTCGTCACCTGACTGCAAACAGGTGCTTAGTAATTAAACTTGAATGCAGCTAGCAGCAACACTGCTAACTCGCTCCTGAGATTACCTTTAAGCCTATGTTTGGATTACAAATAAGACCTTTATTCTAACTGTGTTTCTCATCATTCTGAACAGTGGATTACACTAACGGAATAGTTGCTTTTCCCTAAAGGAATTAAACCTTGTTTCCATCAAGCAACTTTCTCTGCCAATACGAGCTATCCACAGCTCTCCCTACACCTACATTCAGATCTTGCTTAGAGCCTCTACTACATCAGGCAATTGAACTCTCTTGTTTCAGTTCAAGATCAATTACACAGACTTGCTGATACTCGCTAAACCACCACTGTAGCCGTTAACCCGCACCGGTAACAAGCCGCTGTCAATCATCCTCAGTTCCGCCTCCTACATAGGATCATCGGATTTCCACAGCGCAAGCCGCTGTCAATCAGTACCTATGTTCCTCCCTCTGCTGCACGTAACTCCGCTCTATAGCGGTCACAGATTCCAGCTGCTCCGTTTGAGAGACAGGTTCCCTGCTTACCTGCGGTTTTGATTGAGTCTCCTCTCTGCAACCACTGTGTGATAGCTGATTCGTCTGTGTGTTACCAGAATAACTCTCACGCTGCATTTACATACTGATCCTGAGTTTTGCACTCCGGGTTCCTATACTGAGAATTATGCATCTTATATGATTTGAACTGACTTCCTTATCTGAATCCACTTGTGTCAAGTTAAATACTGGTGTCCTCTTTTCATTATTTGATTGCATACTTAGAAGGAGACTTATATTCTACCTTCTATTCTTAAAACAAGATTAAACCTATCTCACCTATCATAAACAGTCTATGCTGTTAATAGCCTGTATACACTGGTGATACATTCCTATTCTACATTAAGTCTGCAAGTGCGATCTTATTCCCTAACCTGTAAGGTTCTGCCTGCTTGACATTACAGAATTACTAAGCCTCCATGGATCCAGCAGACTTGCCAAATATCGTATACAACCTTTCCCACAGGGTGGACGAGCTCACTCAGGGTATGAGGGAGTTAAAGACTGAAAATGACAAACTAAAGAAAATTATTCAGGATATCACAGCTTCAAAACCTCATACATCTGATTCCTCAATTGAACCTTTTATTTCCTCTCCTGAACCTTTCTATGGGGATAGAGCTTTATATAGGCAGTATAGAAATGCTTGCCTTCTGACTTTCACTCTAAAACCTGTCACCTATCCAAATGATAGAGTGAAGGTTCTAACTATGATCTCCTATCTGCGAGGAGAACCCCGTAAATGGGCTGATACCCTCTTTGAAACTAACAGTTCGATTCTCTCCTCCCTGCAATCATTTCTTGCTGTTATGGATGAGCTGTACTCCGACTCAAATGTACAGCTCACAGCGGAGACAAAACTCTGAAAGCTAAAACAAGGTAACAGGCCTGTGGAATCTTACATCACTGATTTTAAGCAATATGCAACCGATAGCCAATGGAACACCGTTGCATTAAAAAATCAATTTCGCCTAGGCCTGGCGGAGCAAGTCAAAGATGAATTAGCTCGCACTGAGCTCCCAGATACCTTGGAAGGTCTCATCAGACTTTCTATGCAGCTTGATCGGCGTTGAACCTAACGCTAGAAGACCTGCCATGTTGAACCATGGTCCTGTTCATCCTACTTCAAGTAAAGCTGAACCTATGGACATAGGTGTATTCAGAGGCCCACTATCTTCGGAGGAAAGATTCAGGAGAAAGTCCTGTGGCTTATGCATGTACTGTGGTTCACCCTCCCACTCAATCCGTGACTGTACTTCACTACACAAGAACAAAAACAGTAAGTCACATTCTTGCTTAAGCTCACTGATATTGCGTGATTCTCCGGTTCACTGTCTTTTACCTCTCTCTTTACAGTGGGACAACCGACATACGAAGATAGAGGCAATAATTGACACTGGAGCACAAGAAAATTACATTGATGCTTCCATTGTATTGAAAAATAAAATACCACTCTGCAAAAAATTGTCTCCTGTTTCTATTAAAGTTGTTGATGGTTCTGATATTTCATCTGGTCCTATCACGCATCATACCATTCCTATCCTTGTCACTACGATTGGGTTACATCAAGAATACATCACTTTTGATGTTATCACATCACCTCTCTTCCCTATTGTCCTAGGCTTACGTTGGCTCCAGTTACATGAACCACACATCACATGGAGTTCTTTACGAGTGCATTTTGATTCACCTTATTGCAAGCAGACCTGTTTCCAACATGGTTCATTACTTCTCTTATCCGAAACTCCTCAAATACCCGAAGTCTACTTGGAATTCTCTGATGTGTTCAGCAAGAAGGAAGCGGAGACACTTCCCCCACATCGCCCTTATGACTGCCCTATCGATATAAAACCAGGCTTGTCTCCACCATTTGGTCGTCTCTATCCATTGTCAGAACCGGAACTTGTCCACCTGAAGACCTATCTGGATGATAATCTAAAAAAGGGTTTTATTCGTCCCTCTGTTTCTTCTGCTGCCTCTGGATTTTTCTTTGTTAGAAATAAGGATCAATCTTTACGCCCTATTATCGATTTTAGGGAACTAAATAAGATTACCGTCAAGAACCGATATCCGTTGCCACTCATCCCTGAATTGATTGAGAGATTGCAACATGCAACAATTTTCACGAAACTCGATCTAAGAGGGGCTTACAACCTTGTCAGAATCAGGGAGGGCGACGAGTGGTTAACCGCTTTTCGAACCCGTTACGGTCTATTTGAGTATCTGGTTATGCCATTTGGTCTCACTAACGCGCCTGCAACGTTCCAGTACTTCGTGAATGACATCTTCCATGATTTACTTGATGTTTGCGTCATAGTGTACCTGGATGACATACTCATCTACTCCAACAATATAGATGAACATATTAAACATGTGAGATGGATTCTCTCCCGTCTCCAAGTTCATCGGCTTTATGCTAAATTGGAGAAATGTGTCTTCCATACCTCTGAGATTGAATTTCTCGGTTACACCATTGGACCTGAAGGTATCAAGATGCAAGAGAACAAAGTCGAGTCCGTGAAATCCTGGCCACAACCTACCAACAGGAAGGATTTACAACGTTTCCTTGGATTCAGCAATTACTATAGAAAGTTTATTAGGAACTTCTCACATAAGGTTAAACCTCTTACCGCACTTACTAGTGTTTCGGTTCCTTTCATTTGGAATGATGCTGCCTCGCAAGCATTCCATTCACTCAAAGACTCCTTTACTTCTGCTCCCATATTACAGTTTCCAGACCCCTCTTTGCAGTTCACTCTTGAAGTTGATTCCTCTGACTATGCTATTGGGGCAGTTTTATCACAACGGAAAGATCTTAAACAACTTCTCCATCCTGTAGCATTTTACTCTAAGTTACTCTCTCCAACAGAAATGAATTACTCAATCGGGGACAAAGAGTTACTAGCTATTAAAAGAGCTTTTGAGAACTGGAGACACCTGTTGGAGGGCACAACCCTTCCCATTCTGATCTATACTGATCACCGTAATCTTGAGTTTCTGCAAACAAACAAAACACTCTCAGGTAGACAAGTCCGTTGGAGCCTATACTTCACCAGATTCAATTTTCAAATAATCTACAGACCGGGCAATAAGAATGGTAAGGCTGATGCCCTCTCCAGGAGAGATCCGAGGCCATTGAATACACGAGAACCTACCTCAATCATACCGCCTGATAGATTCCTAGGGCTTCTACCTACTTTTGTCTCACGGATACAACAATCCCTGCTCTCTGACGCTGAAATTCCGTACAATCAAGTTACCTACCGGAACAACTTGTACTTCCATGGAAGGCAAATATATGTACCAGAAGTCCTCAGGATGGACGTTATTCGACAACATCATAATCCTCCCCTATTGGGACATCCTGGCATAAACAAAACAAAAAAATTGCTCGACAGATCTTATTGGTGGCCAAACATGATGTCCACAGTAAAGGCTTACATAAAAGATTGTACCATCTGTATCACTTCTAAAAAAGATAGGAACAAACCCTACGGTGCACTTATGCCGAGTGAAATTCCGAACAGTAAATGGCTTCACATTGGCATGGACTTCTTAGTGGAACTACCATTAAGCACTGGATTTAATACCATTCTTGTCATCACGGATATCCTAACTAAAATGGCGATATTTATTCCCTATCATAAACTTCCTACCTCCTATGAAACAGCTCAACTGTTCCTGAATTCAGTCGTCAGATATCATGGTCTTCCAACTGTCATAATAACGGACAGAGACACCCAATTTACCTCGAAGTTTTGGAAACATCTAACTCTACATCTACAAATTGACCATCGTCTGAGTACCGCTTTTCACCCACAAAGCAACGGTCAGACCGAGAGACTAAATCAATGGCTGGAACAGTATCTACGCTGTTATTGTTCTTATCAGCAAACTGACTGGGCTCGTTATCTATACATGGCTGAGTTTGCTTATAACAATGCTACAAACAGTTCAACTAATCTATCACCCTTCTTTGCCAACTACGCCTTCCATCCCAACTTCAGATTAGAGGAGACGCAAACTGTCGACTCCCCGACAGTCGATGACCTCTTACAAACCATCGCAGAGAATTTCCACTTCCTAAAACGGAATATCCTAAATGCCCAATCCTCACAGAAGAAAAACTACGATTCACACCGCCGACCTGCTCCTACCTATGCAGTTGGGGACAGGGTTTGGCTTTCCACGAAACATATCAAATTAGCAGTTCCTTGTAAGAAACTCTCTGGGTTATTTATCGGTCCATTTCTCATTACTCGTGTTGTGAACAGCAATGCGGTCACCTTGGACCTGCCATCATCTATACCTGTACATCCAACTTTTCATGTCTCTCTGTTGAAACCAGCCACTGATTCAACCCCTACCTCTAGTATTTTGCCCCCTGCTACCACACAGTTACTTTCGGATTCCTTTGAGGTGCAAGACCTTCTGGACTCCAGAGTATGTAATGGGCAACTACAATACCTGGTTAGATGGAAAGGATACTCTCCGGATGATGACACCTGGGAACCTTATAACCATGTTGACGCCCCACGCCTAGTATCCCGCTTCCACAGACGCTATCCGCACCGTCCTAAACATCAAGCCGAGGATCGGCTTCCTTGAGGGGGGGCGTATGTAAGGATTCCAGGCCACCTTTTCTCTCTCTCCTTGTTACTGAACATCCTACCTGTTCTTAAGTCGTCACCTGACTGCAAACAGGTGCTTAGTAATTAAACTTGAATGCAGCTAGCAGCAACACTGCTAACTCGCTCCTGAGATTACCTTTAAGCCTATGTTTGGATTACAAATAAGACCTTTATTCTAACTGTGTTTCTCATCATTCTGAACAGTGGATTACACTAACGGAATAGTTGCTTTTCCCTAAAGGAATTAAACCTTGTTTCCATCAAGCAACTTTCTCTGCCAATACGAGCTATCCACAGCTCTCCCTACACCTACATTCAGATCTTGCTTAGAGCCTCTACTACATCAGGCAATTGAACTCTCTTGTTTCAGTTCAAGATCAATTACACAGACTTGCTGATACTCGCTAAACCACCACTGTAGCCGTTAACCGGCACCGGAGCCTCAGGTAACAAGCCGCTGTCAATCATCCTCAGTTCCGCCTCCTACATAGGATCATCGGATTTCCACAGCGCAAGCCGCTGTCAATCAGTACCTGTGTTCCTCCCTCTGCTGCACGTAACTCCGCTCTATAGCGGTCACAGATTCCAGCTGCTCCGTTTGAGAGACAGGTTCCCTGCTTACCTGCGGTTTTGATTGAGTCTCCTCTCTGCAACCACTGTGTGATAGCTGATTCGTCTGTGTGTTACCAGAATAACTCTCACGCTGCATTTACATACTGATCCTGAGTTTTGCACTCCGGGTTCCTATACTGAGAATTATGCATCTTATATGATTTGAACTGACTTCCTTGTGTCAAGTTAAATACTGGTGTCCTCTTTTCATTATTTGATTACATACTTAGAAGGAGACTTATATTCTACCTTCTATTCTTAAAACAAGATTAAACCTATCTCACCTATCATAAACAGTCTATGCTGTTAATAGCCTGTATACACTGGTGATACATTCCTATTCTACATTAAGTCTGCAAGTGCGATCTTATTCCCTAACCTGTAAGGTTCCGCCTGCTTGACATTACAGTATGTTTCATGTGAGATTGCTCTAGTCATATCAGACTCGTTAGTCGCAGGTAACAATATCTCATAAAGATTTTTGTAAACCAATCCGTAGGTCGCTTTTTAAGAAAATCGCGATTAACCCCTTAGTGACCAGAGCACTTTTCCATTTGTTGACCGTTTGGGACCAAGGCTATTTTTACATTTCTGCGGTGTTTGTGTTTAACTGTAATTTTCCTCTTACTCATTTACTGTACCCACACATATTATATACCGTTTTTCTCGCCATTAAATGGACTTTCTAAAGATACCATTATTTTCATCATATCTTATAATTTACTATTAAAAAAATTATAAAATATGAGGAAAAAATGGAAAAAAAACAATTTTTTCAAACTTTGACCCCCAAAATCTGTTGCACATCTACAACCACCAAAAAACACCCATGCTAAATAGTTTCTAAATTTTGTCCTGAGTTTAGAAATACCCAATGTTTACATGTTCTTTGCTTTTTTTGCAAGTTATAGGGCACTAAATAAAAGTAGCACTTTGCTATTTCCAAACCACTTTTTTCAATATTAGCGCTAGTTACATTGGGACACTGATATCTGTCAGGAATCCCTGAATATCCTTTAACATGTATATATATATTTTTAGAAGACATCCCAAAGTATTGATCTAGGCCCATTTTGGTATATTTCATGCCACCATTTCACCGCTAAATGCGATCAAATAAAAAAAAAAGTTCACTTTTTCACAAATTTTTTCACAAACTTTAGGTTTCTCACTGAAATTATTTACAAACAGCTTGTGCAATTATTGCACAAATGGTTTTAAATGCTTCTCTGGGATCCCCTTTGTTCAGAAATAGCAGACATATATGGCTTTTACGTTGCTTTTTGGTAATTAGAAGGCCGCTAAATGCCACTGCGCACCACACGTGTATTATGCGCAGCAGTGAAGGGGTTAATTAGGGAGCATGTAAGGAGCTTGTAGGGTTAATTTTAGCTTTAGTGTAGTGTAGTAAACAACCCCAAGTATTGATCTAGGCCCATTTTGGTATATTTCATGCCACCATTTCACCGCCAAATGCGATCAAATTAAAAAAAACTTTAAATATTTCACAAATTTTAGGTTTCTCACTGAAATTATTTACAAACAGCTTGTGCAATTATGGCACAAATTGTTGTAAATGCTTCTCTGGGATCCCCTTTTTTCAGAAATAGCAGACATATGGCTTTGGCGTTGTTTTTTGATAGTTAGAAGGTCGCTAAATGCCGCTGCGCATCACACGTATATTATGTCTAGCAGTGAAGGAGTTAATTAGGTAGCTTGTAGGGAGCTTGCAGGGTTAATTTTAGCTTTAGTGTAGAGATCAGCCTCCCACTTGACACATCCCACCCCCTGATCCCTCCCAAACAGCTCCCTTCCCTCCCCCACCCCACAATTGTCCCCGCCATCTTAAGTACTGGTAGAAAGTCTGCCAGTACTAAAATAAAAGTTTTTTGGGGGGTTTTAGTTTTTTTTTTTTTAAAAAAATTCTTCTGCTGTGTAGGACCCCCCTTAGCCCCCAACCTCCCTGATCCCCCCCAAACAGCTCTTTAACCCCCCCCCCCCCCTCTGCCTTTATTGGGCACCATATTGGGTACTGGCAGCTGTCTGCCAGTACCCAGTTTGAAAAATAATAATGTATTTTTTTTTTTTTATTTTATTAAATATTTTATTTATTTCTGTAGTGTAGCTGCCCCCCCTCAACATCCAACCCCCCACCCTCTCCCAGATGCCTTGATTTTAAAATCCCACCCTCCCCAGTCCTCTCTCCCACCCTCCAGATCTACAGCATATTGATGCTGTTTTCATAGACCTCACGTGCACACGCGTGCACGGCTCTCGTGCACGCCCGTGCACACGCACGCACCCGCACTAGATCCCTCCCCCCTCCTCCACCAATGACTGCCCACCCGCCTCCCTGGATGAGCTCCCACCCACCAACGATAACGGCCATCGATAGCCGATGCAGAGAGGTCCACAGAGTGTCTCTCTCTGCATCGGATGGCTAAAAACAGTTATTGCAGGATGAGGCATCACTGCAATAACATGAAAGCAGCTGGAAGCTATCAGGATCGCTTCCACTGCTTTCAAAGACCAACGACGTATGGGGTACGTCCTTGGTCATTAACTGCATTTTTTTGCAGGACGTACCCCATACGTCGTTGGTCGTTAAGGGGTTAAAGTGCAATCGCTTTTTTTTTGTACAAAATTGCGATTTTCATTTTTGCCCGTATTGCTCAGCTCTAATCTAGGCCCATTTTGGTATATTTCATGCCACCATTTCACCGCCAAATGCGAACAAATATTTTTTTTTTAACTAACTTTAGGTTTCTTACTGAAATGATTTACAAACAGCTTGTGCAATTATGTCACAAATGGTTGTAAATACTTCTCTGGGATCCCCTTTGTTCAGAAATAGCAGACATATATGGCTTTGGCATTGCTTTTTGGTACTTAGAAAGCCGCTAAATGCCGCTGCGCACCACAACTTGTATTATGCCCAGCAGTGAAGGGGTTAATTAGGTAGTTTGAAAGGTTAATTTTATCTTTAGTGTAGAGATCAGCCTCCCACCTGACACATCCCACCCTCTTATCCCTCCCTGACCCCTCTCAAACAGCTCTCTTCCCTCCCCCACCTTACAATTGTCACCGCCATCTTAAGTACAGGCAGTAAGTCTGCCAGTACTAAAATAAAAGCCTTTTTTTTTTTAAATATATTTATTCTGCAATGTTGTATCCCCCTTAGCCCTTAATCTCCCTGACCCCCCTCAAACAACTCTCTAACCCTCCCCCCTCTACCTATATGCCACCATCTTGGGTACTGGCAACGATCGGCACCACAGCTGGCCGATACATAGTGGCTCTCTCTGCATCGGTGGGTAAAAAAAGGTATTGCAGTGATGCCTCAATATCGAGGCATCACTTCAATACCTTGAAAGCGGTTGGAAGCGATCACGATCGCTTCCACCGCTTGAAACCCCAGAGGACGTGTCAGTTACGTCCTTGGTCCTTAACTGTATTTTTTTGTAGGACGTGCCTGACACGTCCTCAGTCGGCATGGGGTTAAGCATTTACCTAGTGTAAGATGTATGTTACAGGGTTGCCAGGTGTCCCACTCTCTAGTATTTAACTGGGCAGGTTAGTGCTTCAACTGTACATCCATTAAAATATTTGTTAAAAAAAAATACTGGGGGGCGGAGCTAGCGCTCAATCTTAGAGGACATACAACTAATGAGCTCCGGGACTTAGCTATTTGTTTATGCCCAAATTTCTGGTCAAAATAAATAAAAAGGACATATATTGGGCCACCATTGCTAGCTGTTGCGGCGGGGAACCTGTCTACTATCTGTGGGGCCGCCCGGAGCGGCGACGACTATTATTGGCCTGCTACACAAGCTCTGGCCATACTACCATTGCTACAAAGTCCACGGCGCATCTGATTTCAACCCACAGATCGGCCCATCCGGAGCCTGTGGTGTTGGACACTTTCTGAGATTGGCAATTGTTAGGAGCATTCAACACACAAGGTACTGGCTGAAGTTACACACACCCAGCAACTGGGTTTCTTGGAGGCCGCAGCAGACACCATTAGTGCCGGAGGCGGCCCATTATTCTCAACACAGACCCCAGCTAGCACAGGGGTGCATTTCCCTCTGCGGGCCTCAGTCATACATAAGAGGAGTGGCTGATCTGGAAACTGAATCTGCTTAATGCACTGCCGCCACTTTTGAAAGCCCTGCTATACAGGACAAGGGTGAGTTAGAGGGGAAATACCTTATTGCTTGCTATCCGGTTTGCCCGCATAACAATTATTGACACTTGATTGATAGCTACCTCTATAGTAGGTATTAACACCTATGAGTCCCGGTGTTGCTGGGCCTAAGCTTTTGGAAAACAGTGGGCTCAAAAACGCATACATGTGACACGATACAATCGCTTGAGTGTGGCATACAGAGGCTGTGCTGGTGGAACCCCTTTATTACAGAGACTGAGCAACCGGAGTTATGCGACTAGCGTTCGCTTTATACTGAGTCTTCCCAGTTGCCCTTTGGTCATACACATGTGGGCTTTCTTTTCCTACCAAAACAACATGGAAGCATAAAGAACCAGGCTCTCCCTCCCATCAAGGTGTTCTCTAATGTCCAGCATCTCACCCCATAATATATAATTTTCAACTCTAAAGTGGTGTTAAACTGTATCCAACTCATAAAGTCTGCAGACAGGTGTGTTGTTTCCATTAAAGGGACACTGTACCCAAAATTTTTCTTTTGTGATTCAGATTGAGCATGAAATTTTAAGCAACTTTCTAATTTACTCCTATTATCAAATTTTCTTCTTTCTCTTGGTATCTTTATTTGAAATGCAAGAATGTAAGTTTAGATGCTGGCCCATTTTTGGTGAACAACCTGGGTTGTCCTTGCTGATTGGTGGATAAATTAATTAATATGTTCATTCGGCGGCCTGACATTTACAAATAGCGTACACAGATAAAGGCAATAAAACGTATGTATTCTCCAATATAACTGATATAACCAACTTATGCTGGAAATTTATAGAATAAATCAACAGTAAAAGTTTAGAAGCGATTTGTAAGTGACATATGTGAAACAAACCCCATAAGGCAAGCGAAAACCTCTACAAATCCGATTGGAGAGTGTGGTTAAATAAACCAATCGTGTTGCACCTACTCAGCCACAAGTCACAGGTAAGTAACATTGTACAAAAAAAAGGAATAGCGCTATAAGAACCTGTTGTGTATAACTAAAATCCTATACCATAAATGTTTTAACAGCCTCTATACGAACATTATATAATAGTCCGTAAAAAAAAAAAATATTACGTGACCTAGCTTTCGTAACTATCCCAATGAAAAAGCAGTTTAAAAGTGGACAATTAATAATAAAGATAATATATAAATAAGGGTCCCTATGTATTATTCAAGTGATATTCAATGACACATTGGTGTAACTACGAGCATTGAAAAAAAAGATAAAATGTACCAACCCAAAAATGACTAATATATATATATATATATATATATATATATATATATATATATATATATACAGGGAGTGCAGAATTATTAGGCAAGTTGTATTTTTGAGGATTAATTTTATTATTGAACAACAACCATGTTCTCAATGAACCCAAAAAACTCATTAATATCAAAGCTGAATAGTTTTGAAAGTAGTTTTTAGTTTGTTTTTAGTTATAGCTATTTTAGGGGGATATCTGTGTGTGCAGGTAACTATTACTGTGCATAATTATTAGGCAACTTAACAAAAAACAAATATATACCCATTTCAATTATTTATTTTTACCAGTGAAACCAATATAACATCTCAACATTCACAAATATACATTTCTGACATTCAAAAACAAAACAAAAACAAATCAATGACCAATATAGCCACCTTTCTTTGCAAGGACACTCAAAAGCCTGCCATCCATGGATTCTGTCAGTGTTTTGATCTGTTCACCATCAACATTGCGTGCAGCAGCAACCACAGCCTCCCAGACACTGTTCAGAGAGGTGTACTGTTTTCCCTCCTTGTAAATCTCACATTTGAGGATGGACCACAGGTTCTCAATGGGGTTCAGATCAGGTGAACAAGGAGGCCATGTCATTAGATTTTCTTCTTTTATACCCTTTCTTGCCAGCCACGCTGTGGAGTACTTGGACACGTGTGATGGAGCATTGTCCTGCATGAAAATCATGTTTTTCTTGAAGGATGCAGACTTCTTCCTGTACCACTGCTTGAAGAAGGTGTCTTCCAGAAACTGGCAGTAGGACTGGGAGTTGAGCTTGACTCCATCCTCAACCCGAAAAGGCCCCACAAGCTCATCTTTGATGATACCAGCCCAAACCAGTACTCCACCTCCACCTTGCTGGCGTCTGAGTCAGACTGGAGCTCTCTGCCCTTTACCAATCCAGCCACGGGCCCATCCATCTGGCCCATCAAGACTCACTCTCATTTCATCAGTCCATAAAACCTTAGAAAAATCAGTCTTGAGATATTTCTTGGCCCAGTCTTGACGTTTCAGCTTGTGTGTCTTGTTCAGTGGTGGTCGTCTTTCAGCCTTTCTTACCTTGGCCATGTCTCTGAGTATTGCACACCTTGTGCTTTTGGGCACTCCAGTGATGTTGCAGCTTTGAAATATGGCCAAACTGGTGGCAAGTGGCATCTTGGCAGCTGCACGCTTGACTTTTCTCAGTTCATGGGCAGTTATTTTGCGACTTGGTTTTTCCACACGCTTCTTGCGACCCTGTTGACTATTTTGAATGAAACGCTTGATTGTTCGATGATCACGCTTCAGAAGCTTTGCAATTTTAAGAGTGCTGCATCCCTCTGCAAGATATCTCACTATTTTTGACTTTTCTGAGCCTGTCAAGTCCTTCTTTTGACCCATTTTGCCAAAGGAAAGGAAGTTGCCTAATAATTATGCACACCTGATATAGGGTGTTGATGTCATTAGACCACACCCCTTCTCATTACAGAGATGCACATCACCTAATATGCTTAATTGGTAGTAGGCTTTCGAGCCTATACAGCTTGGAGTAAGACAACATGCAAAAAGAGGATGATGTGGTCAAAATACTAATTTGCCTAATAATTCTGCACTCCCTGTGTATATATATATATATATATATATATATATATATATATACACACCTATTGTTGAAAAAGTGATACATGATATACATGTGCAATAGTAACCCCTAAGCGTATATTTCGTATATAGTATATTAACGCTAATGTAATGGTAATATAATACGGTGTAGTATTCATGTTCTAACTAAGCAATAAAATATAACGTGTACTATAGTGTATATTAATTAACCTAATAATTTAGTCAGTATCAACACCATACAAAATGACAAGATATTAATTGTGAGAAAAATAATTATAGACTTTATGTGATAAGTATAAAAGTGTAATGAAATAATAGATATATATAAGAAAAAGAGAAGGTTGTCACAATGAACAGCTGTCATTGTAAAAATAAGGTTCAATACTGGTGATAATATAAAGTAGCTATAGATATATCAAATAAGAAAAATTAGTAGTCAAAGTGAACTAAATCATATGAACAATTATGTGGATAATGTGATGAAAATATGTGCGAGGACTGTGTATAAATTATATCTAAACTAAAAAGCCCCAGTGTCTATAACCTCATTAAGGCCATCTGGCAGACATCCCAAGTCTCCCTGACGTTCAGGGAGTCTCCCTGATTGTAATAGCTGCTCCCTGATGCCAGCAAATGGAGTGCAATCTCCCTGAAACTCCAAGTATTATGATCTAATGTGGCCCAAATCAGGAAAAGTGTTTCTTTAAGGAATGCCTTTAGTTG
Source organism: Bombina bombina (assembly GCF_027579735.1). Classification (NCBI taxonomy): domain Eukaryota; kingdom Metazoa; phylum Chordata; class Amphibia; order Anura; family Bombinatoridae; genus Bombina; species Bombina bombina. The sequence continues at coordinate 533,653,718 of NC_069504.1, read as the reverse complement.
CTGGGACGTTAAAGAACCCTTAAAGCATGCATCAGTAACGAAAAAGCCCTCACTGATTTTAATAAAATAAAACACAAATACTACCTTATTTACTGCACGTAATTAAACTTTGAATTCTAAAATATTTGAGCATTCAACAAGAGTACAATCACTGGAAAATAGGTTTGTTGTATGTGGTTGTGCAATAAAGCTACTTTTTTATGTGACTTTAGTGGGAAGCTACTTAAATGATGTCTCTATCTTATTTAGGGTTTCAAGGTGTCCAATACATAATTTGGAGGGGGGGGGGCGTGGCGGCGCAGTAGCGGGAGAAGCCACCTCCCTGAAATGAGTTTTTGCAGGTTGGGATGTCTGGGGTATAGGGATCCAAATTTGTAGATCCAGTATGTCTCACGTTGGTGAAGCCTAGACATTCTGTTTTGGAGGTTATTAACAGGAATAATTTCTAATGGTGTAATTTTCATTACACATTCTTCAGTGCCATGTGCCTGGGTGTGATGTCTTGAGGTACTATATTTATCTGAACCTCTCTCTATGCATCTGAGGTGTTCCGACCATCTTTGTCGTACCTTCCTACAGGTGCGACCTATATATTGTAGGCCGCAAATGCAAGATATGCAATATACTACATATGCAGAATTGCAAGTGATTCTTTGTGACAATTGGAAGGTTAGCCATATGTGCCAATATATAACAGATAGGTCTACATCTATTACATCATATAGCACGGGTGTAACCTTCCAATTGTCACAAATAATCACTTGCAATTCTGCATATGTAGTATATTGCATATCTTGCATTTGCTACCTTACATTAGCATTAATATACTATATAAGATATATACACTTAGGGGTTACTATTGCACATGTATATCATGTATCACTTTTTCACCGATAGGTGTGTGTGTGTATATATATATATATATATATATATAGATATATATATATATATATATATATATATATATATACAGGTAGTCCCCAGGTTACGAATAAGATAGGTTCTGTAGGTTTGTTCTTAAGTTGAATTTGTATGTAAGCTGGAACAGGCACTTTATTTAGGTGAAAATCTAGCCAAACATTTTTTTTAGTTTTGGAAAGCATAGGGAAAAGTTTGTTTTGCTATCTGTGTCCCTGTTCAGAAAATTTCACATCACTTTCTGTCCTTGTGACAATTGGATTTTGAGTATTTTGGTTTATCCTGTAAAGAAGGATTGGCAATAAAGCTCTATTTTCTATGTTTGTAAGTATGAGTTGTACTTAAGTCAGATGTCTGTAACCCGGGGACTGCCTGTATGCTTTTTTCATTGGGAAAGTTACGAAAGTTAGGTTGTGATAATTTTTTATTTTTTTTTAAACAGACTATTATATAATGTCCGTATAGAGGCTGTTAAAACATTTATGGTATAGGATTTTAGTTATACACAACAGGTTCTTATAGCGCTATTCCTTTGTTTTGTACAATGTTACTTACCTGTGTCTTGTGGCTGACGTAGGTGCAACACAATTGGTTTATTTAACCACACTCTCCAATCGGATTTGTAGAGGTTTTCGCTTGCCTTATGGGGTTTGTTTCACATATGTCATTTACAATTAGCTTCTAAACTTTTACTGTTGATTTAGTCTATAAATTTCCAGCATAAGTTGGTTATATCAGTTATATTGGAGACTACATACGTTTTATTGCCTTTATCTGTGTACGCTATTTGTGAATGTCAGGCCGCTAAATGAACATATGGACTTTAAAGATTTAGTGTGTATGTATCACCAATAGGATAGCAATATTACTTTTATGCCTACATACTGGGGCATATTTATCAAGCTCCGAATGGAGCTTGATGCCCCGTGTTTCTGGCGAGCCTGCAGGCTCTCCAGAAACAGCAGTTATGAAGCTGCGGTCACAAAGACCGCTGCTCCATAACCTGTCCGCCTACTCTGCTGGCGGCCTATTGTCCACGAATCTGTAAGGGGCGGGGTTGCACCAGCAGCTCTTGTGAGCTGCTAGTGCAATGCTGAATACGGCGAGCGTATTGCTCGCCGTATTCAGCGAGGTCTGTTGGACCTGATCAGCACTGTTGGATCAGGTCCGACAGACCTTGATAAATAGAGGCCACTGTGCGATTTGTCATATTGCACAGAGATATACAGTACATATGTTTTTTCTATTATTATGTGTTTAGATCACATTGTATCAATATGTTTAGATTCTTACGTATTAGAACACAGAGTTTGGTAATCAACCACCTGTGCGTTAGGGAGTTGCCTTGTCTATGATTGGGAGTGGGTGGGTATATAGGAGACTCTGAGTGCTGTCAGTATTATATGCCTGAGGAAACGGCGCGGTAGACGCAGAGAAATGCATAGCAATTAGTACTGTTGGTTTTAACCATTGTATTTTATTTTTTTACTTTTTAATCTCTAAATGAACTTTTATTGAATTAAGCACTTTTTTGAGTCTCTTTATTTTTGCCATACTAAAGACCACTTGGAACATTTATACCTGGAAATCGAATGGTTATGTGAACTGGACCATTTAAATTGTCCAGTGTGTTTCGTCTGCACCATTGGGTGCTTAACCGATTGTGAGTCCCCTTATGCCCTGGGTTCCCCATACAAGTCTAAAAATACCCTACTGTTCTGCACTAGGAGTCGCCCTTCTTGTTTTTTCTTCTCCCAGAAACTTCTGCCTCACAGTCTGCCTCCTCTAGCAGAAGCCTGGGAGAGTCTTCTGACCTTATTTGTGAATCTATACAGCAGATGTTTGAAAGGCAGAACCAAACTCTTACAAAGAGATTTGATAAGCTAGAAAGCTCATTTGAAGATCTGAGCAGGGACATCTCATCAATTACTGAGTGCACTGACACCATTGAAAGAAAGCAGGAGGATCTGATTGTGGATAATGCTAACGGTGTCAGTTATACTCAAACTTAGCAGATCAAGTATCCTCTTTAGAAGCCAAAGTCGCAGACTTGGAGGACCGTTCCCGAAGGAACAATGTTCGCATTCGGGGGATCCCTGAGGAGGTGACCCCGTGAGATTTGGAAAAATATGCCCATTCCCTTTTCTCTGCTGTTTTGGGCCCATTGGCAGGATATACCATAATATGCTGTGGGGTACTTATAAGCATAGGAGAGCTACACGTGCCAGGAAAAAAGACAGTACCAAAGACAGGCTGTCCCCACATTTTAGGAACCTGTCTCAATTTGGTCTTTATTATACAGTATATGGAGGGCGCTTCACCCGGACACTTGTGACCATACCTTCTACTCGGCTCCCCACCTATCATTCTCTAGATTTGACTACCTTTTCTGTAATTCCCAGACGTTATAGGCAATTCAGCAGTCTGTAATCATACCTGGTCGGACCATGATGCTGTCATTATGCAACTTTACCAGTCTAATATGCAGAGCCCGAAGGGGGGCTGGCGTCTACCATATTATTTGCTGCAAGACATCCATCTCCCAGAGTGGAACAGAGATTTGGTTGAGTATCTGAGGTTTAATGATACTGGAGAAGTGTCTGTTTTAATGGTTTGGTCTACCCTGAAAGCCTATATGAGAGGCCTTTTTATTAAAAGGTTAGCCCATTTTAGGAAAAATAGAGGGCAGACCTTGGCACAACTGTATTGTGAATATTTATCCCTTCACTCACAACCTGCAAAGCTTCAAAGTCTTAGGAAACAAATAGAACAATTAGAGGTTGAAAAAGCTCAGCGGAACCTGAGATACTTGAAGCTAAAATACTACCATAAAGGTAATAAAGCTTACTGATTACGCCAGAGGACTCTAATGAATAAAATTGCATGTATAAGGTGAGGTAATGTCAGCTGCTACTAAGCTGCTAAGATATTGGCGCAGCGTTCGTAGATTATTACAGCCACCTCTACTAGCTTGGGCAACATGCATGTAGGGATGCTGCTCCTAGGGAAGCTATTGTGGGTTTCTTGTCCTCTTTTAATCTCCCAAAGATCCCAGATGAGCTTCGGGAGACTTTGGGGCTGATTTATCAAGTGTAGCTGTAGCGATCATGTCCGCCGCATACGCTGTCGGCATTTATCATTACACAAGCAGTTCTAGTTCTATACATGTGGAGTTATAAAATCATGATTAGAATAAAATATACTATTTTAAAATAGAATTACACATTAAATATGTTCTTCATAGATAAAACATTTAGATATAAAATAAAATAATACATCTATCACCAAATCATTATTTCTTTAGTATATGATGAAGAGTTATAAATGAAATTAACCTAGATAGGATTAGTCAGAGTTTAGTTAGTAATGGGTTAATGCTGTTTTAAGGACAATGTATTTAGGACTGTGACATGTACATTCAGTTGCTGTTGTCAATCAAAACACTGCTACTTACTGCTAGCTAAACACTTATTATTATTAACTCCCTATAGACTGCGCATGAACAAGTTAAAATAGTATTTTCTATATGTCAGCCAAAATTATAAAGTCTTTTAAGGAAGTTAAAATATATAAAGATAGCCTTTTCATTTATGGTATGCTATAATTTGATTCGCTTAAAATGTGTATATAAGCTTTGAATTTGGATGAAGCTATTGTTATCTGTTGCCTTCAGATCTCAAGGTATGTATTAATCTTGTTGTGATTAATAAATGATTTATGTCAACTAATATTTGATAAATATGAGTATTAATTTAATCTGTTAGATAACCCAGATTGAATATTTGTCTATAGTTAGGGTTTTTTGTCTAATCAAGGCATATAATAAATCATATTAAAGAATAATTCTTACAGCATCTCTTTTTCTATCCTCTTTTGCGAGAATCATACATATACATCTGTTGCTAAATGTGAGTAAATGTGGAGTTATAAAATCATGATTAGAATAAAATATACTATTTTAAAGAAGAATTACACATTAAATATGTTCTTCATAAATAAAACATTTAGATATAAAATAATAAATCTATCACCAAATCATTATTTCTTTAGTATATGATGAAGCGTTATAAATGAAATTAACCTACATAGGATTAGTCAGAGTTTAGTTAGTGGTTGAAGTGCTGAATTTGTTTTGATTCCTGACTCCCTTTATTGCAGCTATCATATTCGGCACCTTTTTCCAGAGTGAGGGGGATGGGCTTTCATTCAAGACCCTTTGAAAATGTTAAATGGAACAAGGCAGGGGTGCCCCCTTTGCCCTCTCCTTTATGTCCTAGTGGTGGAGCCACTGGCAACAAAAATCCGACAATGTGTAAATGTCCATGGCCTGTTGATTCAAGACACACTACACAAAGTGGCCTTGTTCGTGGATGAGCTGACCCTATTTATTTCGGATCCCGAACACTCCTTACCAAAAGTTTTTGATATTTTGAGCGAGTAATGAAACTTGACATATTATATGCTTAATTATAATAAGACGGAAGCTTTGGCTTTGAATATTCCTCTCACCCAATTACAAACTATGAACCTTTACTGAAGGAGTTTAGAGCTCTAACAAACAAATGGTCAACTCTAGAGGTATCTTGGATTGGAAGGGTCCAGACTTTGAAAATTATGCTGCTTCCCAAGCTGATCTACTTTTTTCTGTGTATACCTCTCCTTGTCCCTGCTTATCTATTAAACCATTTCCAATCTATATTTAACTCATTTATCTGTCAGGGGAAACCCTCAAGAGTATCTATAAAGCAGTTACAGACATTGATTCAATCTGGAGGACTAGCTGCCCCAAACATTAGCTTATACTATAAGGCTGCAATGCTGTCCCACATTACGGCTTGGGGGGTTACCAGCAAAAACACTGCGGAATATGTTGGCGCTTCATAAATAAAGTATAATAATAATAATAGATGGCGACAACTTAAGCAGGCTATGTTGCTATATTGTTTGCAAATATATACCTGGAAGATCTTGTGTGGATTCCTCAACACGCAGAGGTCTTGACAGGAATTAGCAATCCCATTGTTAGAGCAGGCTTGAAGCTCTGGAGGGAACTTAGACATATAGAACAAATTGCCCCACACCCATCACCAATCCATTCTCTCAAGGCTTTACTATTCTGCCTTCCTGACTCACATCCCCTCCGTTGACATTCTCGGCCTCCCCGAACCGGATATTCCCAAAAAACTTTATTTTGAATACTTCAGACTAGTCTCTAAGATTAGAGCCTGGGGGTTCTCGAAACTAAGACTGCGAGAACTGACGCAGTGGGAAAGGAGATGACCCGCAGGGATACCTCTCTATAAAGCACTAACCATCCATTACAAGATGTTTTTGAACTCCCCCTCTATCACTAAGTCATATCACACTTTGGCATGGGAGATGGGATCTGACTACATAGAGCTAGATTAGCAGAAAGCTATAGTGGCCACAAAATCTGTTGTACACTGCGTCACTGTTTATGACATTTTCATTAAATTGCTTCTGAGATGGCATAGGCTCCCAGTATTACTACATAGGATGTTCCCCCAGAGATCAGGCTTATGTTGGAGGGGGTGTGGACAGCTGGTTATGCAATTACATATCTGGTGGAGCTGTAGCACAATGAGGAGACTTTGGCTGACTTCTGCGGCAGCTGAGGTTGGTTCGGAGACTAACGGTAAATATAGCCCTCTTCCACCTGGGATTGGATGGACTGCACAAGCCTGCAAAAATCTTATGTATTCTAATTCTACTTGCCACAAAACTGGTTATAGCTAAAAACTGGTTGACAAATGCTCATGTTTAATTGAGGACAGTGACAGAGACTGTGGTTTACTTGCATAACATGGAGGAATACTCCCTGAGAGCTGAGGGTAGGCTGGGACTTCACGGCCTAGTGTTGGCTGCGTGGGAGGAGTGAGAAAGAAAGCAGAAATCCAACATACTCACTCCATAGTCTATCATGTGTTTATTAACTGAGTTGTCTGCTCTCTCCTCCTGGGGGCTCCCCCTAATTTTTTTTTTTTTCTTCTTTCCCCTTCCTCTTTCTTTTCCCCCCTCTCCCATTATTTCTGATTCCCTCCTCTCCCTTCCCGCTAGCATCCTGGAAACGGACATTCAGAATTGTTTGAAGTGGCATTACGTTATGTTTACGTGATATATATGTTCTAAACTTATTGTGTTCCTGAGGTTTTATAACGATCATTATATTTCTAAACTTTACTTGTCACATGACTTTAACTTATAAGACTTTTTGTATGTTTACTATCATATATTTTAGAAGTGTTCATAAGTTGTAATCCTATTTATAATACTTAAAGGGACACTGAACCCAAATGTTTTCTTTCGTGATTCAGATAGAGCATGAAATTTTAAGCAACTTTCTAATTTACTCCTATTATCAAATTTTCTTTATTCTCTTGGTATCTTTATTTGAAATGCAAGAATGTAAGTTTATATGCCGGCCCTTTTTTGGTGAACAATTTGGGTTGTCCTTGCTGATTGGTGGATAAATTCATCCACCAATAAAAACATGCTGTCCATAGTTCTGAACCAAAAAAAAGCTTAGATGCCTGCTTTTTCAAATAAAGATAGGAAGAGAACGAAGAAAAATTGGTAAGAGGAGTAAATTAGAAAGTTGCTTAAAATTGCATGCTCTGTCTGAATCACAAAAGAAAAAATTTGGGTTCAGTGTCCCTTTAAGCTACATGGGACTTGGAAAAAGTTCTAGTGCACCATATGATTTTACATGGATATTTCACATCTATAAATTGTGGAAAAGTGGAACTGGAAGATGCAGAGTCTAGAGGAAAACAAAATGAGGATATACAGCACCACTAGGGTTATTTTCCTTTCTCCCCCACAATGAACACTGACTCTCTAATCGTCACACACATAGTGCGAATTCTAATCATTTGCCTGACATTATAGTACCTGACATTCGTCATTTGTGACAATTGTTATATGCTTGTTTCAGCTGTACTGTCATTTGGATGTTAATATGTTTGCTTCCTCAATAAAAAAAATATAAAAAAAATAATACTGGGTCTGATGACTAATGTGGATATGTAGCTGACAGTCACTACAAGGCTTTGGGTATGTTGGAGTATATAACTGGCATACATTGCAGGTGATGGAATTAGATCTGAGGTTACAAGTTGGCATATAGATGTAATTATGACAACGAAAAGGGATCTGGATCAGGACATAGGCTACTACATTCCTGAGATCTCTCACCTGTCCTACCTTATTTGTTATATGGCAAGCTTGCAATCCTCACTAGGGCGTCCCTATGATGCTAGGCACGCCCTCCAGACTGCTATCCCATCAGGGAAGCGCCAGTGGCTTCAGGAAAGCCATCCGGTTAGGACGTTGTATTCCATCCATCAGCGTTGAAAGCCCAGAAAAATTTGGACGGAATACAACATCGTAATGGCGTTAAAAGTGACTTAAAGGGACATTCCAGTTAAAATGTTTTTATTTATTCATGCATAGAAGTCACACACCAGTTTTGAATGAGATATTCAAATCAGTGGGAGACTGCTTTTCATATATGAAATAACAAACAATGACACGTTATTTTAATCACATTTTAAAACGGCTGTCAACAAATACATCTTATGAGTCTTACTCATAGATGCATACTAACCATTTAAAAAACACTTTTTAAATTCACAATTTAGCCTTCATTGGCCAATTTGTATCAAATCGTAAAAGTCAGCATAATTAAGGTGGACATACTAATAACTGGCTAGCAAACAAATACAAGCTGACCAATTAATCTAGATATCACTGAAAATTTGTTATAACAGGACTTCATCAAAACAATTATTTAGGATGAAATCTATTGATAATTATCTCATTTGAAAGGCTAAATGTGGGGGCGGAGCTAGCCAACAAGAGCGGCTAGATAGTTTAGAAGCTCCGGCCCAAAATATTAAATATAGCTGTTAAGTGGGGGCCAAATCTGGATTAAAGGAGCCTGAGTGACCAGATTCGATCCGAGAATACTAGGAGACACGGTCGGATAACCCGGGAGCCGGGTAAATTGACCAATAAAGATACTTTCGCCTGTGACACAGATTGGGGCCTATCTGTAGTCCAGAGACTCGGTCTTGCTGTACTTACCTTGTTATAGGCCATGGAGAAGATTTACCACTCCTTTCGAGCACTGATAGAGGAATCTGAAAAAATCTCTGTGAAAGGATCGATAAAGTGATTCTAACCATACAGTCCATGAGGGAGGTAGCGGTTTACCTACCACCGAAGATCGAGAGGCGTAAAGAGCTTGTTAACTTGGGGGCTGATCCACTGCAGAGAGAATCACCCAGGGAGTCAGACATAGGAGTCAAAGTCACACAAAGGACACCAACTATACCTAATTCACTACCTCATAATTCACTACCTCATAACAACTTTTCCTGGGCACCGGAGGCAAGCGCTATTGAAGAAAACAGAACTCCAACCAACCAGCAGATCTTAGGAGGGGAAGTTACAGGAAGCGCACAAGTTAAATATCAGAGCCTTGCTGAAGGTTTCAAATGGACGGCTGTGGAAGGGAGTGCGGCTGGCTCCCTGGTGCGCCTCTCCAGCACTTACCCGTACCGGAAGGCGATCTGTCTGCAGTTTTTGCTAGGGGGTGAAGGAGAGCTGTGTCCTCCATGGAGGGCCAAAATCGGCAGATTTACCAGAATGCTTGATAATTTGCGAGCCTGCACCAACTCCTCTAGGCCAGCCCAGAGAGACATGTCATTTGCTTGGAACATTCCTAGCCCTAAGACCGGTATGGGGTAAACAGTGCCGCAATTACCGTGTGTTTATCTTTAGATGCTCTACCCTACACACAACTCCTAATGACGGTGTTCCAACGTGAAATCCTAGATTGCTCCTACGTGCAGTATTACTACAGTGCTATGCTCCTGAGGACTGTTTTTAGTCAGATGTCCTATATGTATGTTAAGAATTATATCCCTGTTGTCCAAATATTATTTTTGGTGGTATGTGATATGAATGTCTCTACATTGGACAATAGACAACCACAACCACTCCTGATTTCAGATAACATTTGTGTGTTACTATTCTGTGAATTTACTGAGTTGATAGATGTAAGCTAAGGCTGTACAGTTCACTAGATAATTAAAAGCTTTACTTGTGTTATCTATTATAGAAATATACATGTAATAATTTCTCTAGAAGCCAAAAAGTAACTTGTGTATTTGTTATATTACTATTTTTGAGTGTGCTATGTACTATAACGATACATGTAACAGCTCCTCATAGTACTCCTATTATTTTAGTTTGCTCTCATAAACCAAGGTTCCAACATGTCCCTATTGTTTGCTGTTGGATGCTATAGTCTTTAACCCTTTGAGTGCTAAGCACTTTCCCACCTGGGTGCTAATATTTTCTAAGTTTTTTTTTTATTTTTGAAAAAGTTTTTTTTAACTTTTTTTTTTTTACAGACCCCAAAACATTCTGTTGGAAAGGTTAGGCGATTACCTTTCCAACAGTGGCTCTTGGGGATCTGTAGCTGCTTAGATGCCTGAGATACAGGCTTCTAAGCAGCATGCCCCCTCCTCCTATACTTAACATTGTTAAGTATAAATAAAGTTGCACGGTGACGTCATCACGTCATTTCGCGTGGCGTCACCACGCATCACGTGAAGCCCCGGCGGTGCCTGTCACTACAGGCACGATTGCCGGGGTAGGAGCCCCCATATCTCCCTCAAGGTGGAGAGTGCTCATGACGGTTCTGAGCCATCATTAGCACCAGAGTGAGAAACTCTGTGACGGCTCAGTGCCGTCATTAGCACTCAAAGGGTTAAAGAGTTATATCTCATTGCATGTTATTAATCATTAAGTATTTAAAAGTTGCCCTAGGGTTTGCTTAATGTTACAGATCCATAATTTATATACCTTTTACTTACATACAATGTGTAATTAGGTCCAATAGAGGCCTGTGCTGTTTTAAAAACCCTCCGCTTAGGCATTAGAGTTAATAAGGGTCCAAAAGTGGCCTATACTGTAGATGAGGGCAGAAAAGAAGGTGTCTTTAAAGATTTTCAACCTCTAATTTGATATCATACACCAAAATAGGTCTAAAAGGAAATATCAAGGGCAGATCAGTGGCCCTGCTATGCAGCCTACTATCATGGTACTATAAACATCTCATAACTGTTAGATGCCATAGTCTCCATAAAAGGAGGCCCTATCATATGAATCACTATAATTCTTATGTCATTTATTTGTATACAGTCTATATTAAGGCCCTCATACAGCCAGTGCCATTTGAAAGTCCTCAGATTAGAAAGCAGAGATAATTATGTTGTTTTTTTTCAGAAGTTAGTACAAAATGTTTCTGCTTATATTTAATGCAACATTTCCACACATACAATGCCCTATACAGTGTATTCTGGTACTGCTTTAGTCATAGACATAAATATTATGACTAGGTCAATAGATACATAACCACTTTATGAGAGTGTAACCTACCACGGCAATGGTTTCTAGTTTTTATTCCAACAGAGCTATATTTGTTTCTATATTATAAGTGTGCTGCTCCCGTAATATGTATAATAGTTAATAACATATGTAATCGTTTTCACATATTTGGATAGATATTTCCTGCTGTTCTGTGTACTAATACAATATGAATACAACCCCACTCTATTGTTTATACAGATTTGCACTAATGTGTTGGGTCACAGAGGGGCTCCGCTGTCCCCCAACATATCCCCCAACATTTACCTCTTAAAGGGGCAGTTTACTCAAAAAAAACTCTCCCCTTTAATTTGTTCCCAATGATACACTTTACATGCTGGAGTGTATTAAATTGTTTATAAGTATTTCCATTGCCCTTATATTGGCATTTTAAATAGTTTATGTAGTCTGTAGTATCCACACCTATCCTACGTTTTTTGCCTCGAGGACAAGCAGTGTTAACACAGCCAGTAGACGAAATTACACTCCCAGTGGGTTATAGAAGAGATAAGGTAATACAATGTTAATTTTCCATTGTTCTCTCCAAGTATTGGTGATTGGTTTATGGACAGATATAAGATAAAGAAGCAGGTATATGTACACAATGTGATAAAGTAATGAGGTCTGATTATAACCTACAAGCTTAACCCATTTTATTAGGTTGTGGCTTCAAAACACAAAATTAGCTAATTCATATACACAAATAAGCCTTAAAAAAGCAAATCTCATACATTGTATACCCTGCATCTGGTAAAAAAAGTAATTGGAAACACATTAAGGGAAAAACAATTTTATAGTATACTGTCCCTTTTAATATACTCAATTCTCGTGGTCCATGAGTGGCCAATAATTTTCAGTTGGTTTATGCTCCACCTTATTTTTCTTTATTTTAAGGGGTACACTAATAACCTTTGAATAAATACGTTATTTTGCGTAATATATATCTTGGCCCAAGAGTGCCTATACATCTTCTATTTTGTACTCCTATTTGTTATTATGCTTATTTTATTTGAAAATGGGAGAAGCTTTCTTGGTTTAAAAATGTTTCTAGAGAATATGGCACTTACTACAGCAACAAGTTATTGCCCTGCTAAGTACCCCCCCATACCTGGAACTATTGCGGATAGTGGTAACTAAAACCCTCCGCAACCCTAGGCAGAGTTAGGTAGTCTCTGCCCTATCCTAAACGCTAACTACTTTGTTTTGCTCAGGATACAAATAGTTTTAATTCCTACTGTTATAGCAATAAATCATTGGGACATGGTGAACCCAGATATTTATGGTACAGTAGGTTTTGAGTTACTGCATAATACATTATTCCATGGAAATTAAGGTACAAACTTGCATCACTATAGAATGTACAATTTTATATATCAAAAATCTATTAAAACAATGAGAGGGGGATAACAATTTAAATGTAATCCAACTGAAATATACAGAAATAATTTGTAATAAATCAAAACTCATATTACCACACAAGTCCCAAAAAGTGATTAAATAATAAGTTAAGGCCTTTCAGTACAGTCTCTAAAGTATAATCAAAAAGGTCTCCCTTTTTTTTTTCCTTTTAAATTTCTTTATTGAAAGTTATTGGACAATACAGGAAATCAAATCATGCTGTGTATCAATACAAAGAGGTGGGTACATGACTCAGAAAACAGTAAAAGAAAATGTTTGAGGTTAGATCAGATCAAAATTATTAGTCCCACCTTTCGAGTAAAAAGTCCATATGATTGGTTATTGTCCATAACATTAGTCAAAGTAGCTCAAAATAGAGGACAATCCCCTCCATGATGAGCAATACAAGCAGAAAAAAAAGAAACATCAAAATGATTATAGTAAATCCTCTAACCTGCATCTTAATAATGTATCACTTTCTTGTAATTTAATATTCATATCGTGTTATTCCACCATATGGCAATATTCTATCACTGTTTCTTTTATTTTGTTTTTGAAATTACTAAATTAACAATAATACAGAATTCAAACATAAAACATATTTTAGTTACTTATTAATAGTCTTCCACTGCTGTAGGATATTCAATAGAACATTATTATTTTTTTAACAAAACAAATGAAAATAACATGCCTTAACCTGGGCATGGAATAAAAAAAAAAAGGCTGGAATTTCCCTCTCTCTCCCCTCCGCCCGCGCCCCTCCCCGCCCACCCCAGCCCCGCGTCGTCCGCACCCTCCGTTACGCACCGGTCAGTCCTAAGCTCTATCATCTGAAAATTGTTTATTAGCGATAGCAAGCTCCATTGACACTGACCCCCGAAGGGGCGAGATCAATTGTAGTTGTATTTCCTTCGGAAAACTAGAAATTACATTCCACCATTTCAATAAGAAACAGTTAACTTGTGTTTCTGAGTTTATTGATGTGTCCATTTGTTCCATAATCAATTGATTTTTCAGTTTTTGAATAAATTCTGATAAAATTGGGGCTTTACTAGATTTCCAGTATTTCAGTATCAATAGTCTGCCGACCATTATTGCCGAGTTTAATTGACGTATATGTTTATATGTCCCTATTTTATCTCCATCTATGAAGAACATTACGTGTTCTGACTTAAATTGAAAGTGTATATGATTAATTTTATTTAACCACTCGTTAGTCTTGTACCAGAATTTCCTGATTTTGGGGCAGCTCCAAAAGCAATGACTCAGGTCAGCATTAAGAGCTTTACATTTATGGAATAAAACCTCAGAGTGGTCCCATTTCGCTTTCTTACTAGGGGTAATATATGTTTTGTTTATTAATTTAGTGTGAGACTCACACCATGAGGTAGATAGTGTTGCTGCGTCTGCAAGTGTGAAACTTTTATGTATAATTTCTGATGATACCTGCCAATTTTTAGCAATATGCTCCACATTTTCCTTCCCATATTCTGTCATAATTGATTTATATAATGAAGTTACATTGTATTTCCCTAATTTAAAAAGTTTAATAGGGAACTGAATGATATTCCATGCACATTCATCTGAAGAATCAGATGGGAATTCCTTTAAAAAATGGCGGACTTGGAAGTAAGGAAAAAAGTCCTTTTTTGAAATCTCAAATTCAGTAGCTAGATCCTGCAATGATCTACATACCCCTGAGCCCTTTTCTCTTAGCTGATCTATATATATTAGGCCCTGTTGAGCCCAGGCGTTAAAGATACGGGAGTTCAGTGCTGAAGGGAAATTAGGGTTGTCCGTTATTGTTAAATATTTTGAGAATTTATAATTAATATGGATTTTTTTTAGGAGTTTCTGCCAGGCCCTAATTATGCTATAAATACTTGGTAGCTGTTTAATTTTAGTTGGACATTTATTCACATTACAATGTAGTAAAGCTTTTAAAGAGTAGGGTCTGACTAAGGTTGCTTCCATATTCTGGTCTACAATGTATTCTGCGTCTGTTAGCCATTCAATTGCAATTTTAGAAATACATACTAAGTTATAGGTCTCGATATCTGAAAGACTTAACCCCCCATATTGTCTAGGCAGAACAAGTCTATTAAGGTCGATGGCCCTCCTTTTTCCCCCCCAAATAAATTGTGTAAATAACTGATTGAATAATTTTATATCTTTTTGCTTTATAATGACTGGAAGATTTTGCATTAGATAGAGAAGTTTAGGGAAGATCACCATCTTAATTAAGTTGATTTTGCCAGACAGGGTTAGATAAAATTTCGACCAGGTGTCTAGATCCTGCTTAATTTTATTAAAAATAGGTAAATAGTTAAGTTCATACCATTCATTATTATTTTTGGAAAGTTTAATCCCCAGGTAAACAAAGTTAGATTTAGCTTCTTTAAAATGGTGTTGCTGATGTGATTCTTTATTTTTACATAACCAGAAGATTTCTGATTTGTGAGTGTTGACTTTATAACCTGAGAATGCACTGAAATCTTGGAGGACTTGAATTAGTAATGGGATATACTTAGTGGTATTAGCTATCAGCACTAGTAAATTGTCAGCATATAGAAGTGTAGTGACTTTCCTGTGTCCCAGATTAATCCCTTCAATCTCTTTTCTTATAAATATTACAAGTGGTTCTAGTGCCAAATTAAAAAGATAAGGGGATAATGGACAACCCTGTCGGGCACCTTTATTTAGTGGGAAGTATGCGGTGGGAATGCCGTTAACCGGGACAGATGAGTTTGAGGATTTCTAAGTTGCCTGAATAAAATCGACAAACGCTCCCTCAACTCCAAATCTTGGGAGAGCTGTGAACAGGTGTTCCCAAGAGATGGAGTCGAAGGCTTTTTCTGCATCAATTGATATTAGGGCAGCATCCGATGTTGAGGTTTTTATGCAGGTAGAATTAATTTAAAATTTTATTGTAATTTCCGTAAATTCCGTGTAGCAATTCTACCTGGCATAAAACCAACCTGGTCCTTGTGTATGAAGGAGCCAATGAAATATTTTAAACGTTCAGCAATAATACTCATCAAAATGTTGTAATCGCAATTAAGGAGCGAAATCGGTCTGTATGAGGATATCTGTTCTTTGTCCTTACCCTTTTTGAGGATAAGAACTATTTGTGATGCAGCAAAGTATCTAGAGCATGGTTTCTTGTCAGAATAATAACTGTTAAAAAGAGAGACCAGAGTTTGGACAATATCATCTGACAAGATTTTATACAGTTCTATAGGGAGCTGGTCGGGACCGGCAACTTTATTAGGTGTTGCTTTCTTTATTGCATTTAATACTTCAGTGGGAGTAATTGGAGCATTCAACATAAAAAAAAAGGTCTCCCTTTTAAGGAGCAAACAAAATGTGTCTCCCCTCTCCTTGGTGAATTAATTTTCCCAATCACTGTCCATCTTAAAAATTCCATAGGATTAGAATGTTCAATAATAAAATGTTTAGCAAGCTCTGAACATTGATCATCTTTTAATATTCAATAGCTGCTCTCTAATTTTTTACCGCAACTATCTAGTTGGGCACCCTACATATTGAAGCTGGCACTGTGTGCACCAAATTGAGTAAAAAATATATGAAGATCTACAGTTCACACAACCTAATATTTTAAAGGTTTGACCTGTTTCAAACTGATCACTTCTGTGAATAAAACTACAAGGTTTACAGACTGATGTGTCACATCTAAACATGCCCTTTACCTCCATCCAAGAGCTCCTAGAGTCTCTAGGGCTTCTCAGTTCACTTGGTGATAATAGATTGCCCAATGTGACACCCCATCTGTAAGAAAAATGATAACCTTGTTGTTCCACTTCTCGTAACTTTTCATCTGCTTCAAAGCGAACATGTTTTGGATGATTGCTGTTCTCATGCAATAAAGAATTACCAGAGATTGGTTTTCTATATGTCTTGGACTTAACTCACACTGACTCACAATTGCCAAGTAATGTAACATCTAGAAAATGAATACTAATAGTATGAAACACATGTGTAAACTTTAAACCAAAATTATTATTATTTAAGATGACATAAATTCAGCTAGTACTTCTCCGGCCCACACCAATAACATATCATCAATAAATCGATGGTAAAAACAAATATAAATATTTTCAAAGTTTATATCTCCATATATGTGAACCGCCTCCCACCAACCCATAACCAGGTTGGCATAAGAGGGGGCAAACTTGGCACCCATGGCAGTTTTACACCATCGGAAAAAAATATGGGTTAATAAAAACAAAGTAACCCTTAAAATATAATACGGAAAGGTCCCACTGAAAGTCGTTTTGTACTTCGAAGTCATTTTGTGGCACCTGAGCACCCGTTTCATACACCCAGTATTACTGCAAAACTGGTTTTTAATGTTCCGGTGTAAAAGGCTTTGGTCTGTCACATGACGGTGCTGGCAACTGAGTAGCATTGACATTGGCATCTTGGAAGTGAGAGAACTCGAAAAAACAGGCAGCATGGTATATTGGAAGGCCCATCCATTATCCCAGCAAGGAGGAGTTGCAGACGGAATTTGAGTGAACTCTGCCACGGCAACCCATTGAAGTGTAGAGTTCAGGTATCCCGCAGTGCAAGGTCCATTACTAGTATGAGGATTTGGGCATAACACACAAAGGCTTGTAGCACCTGATATTTGGGTAATTACAGTCATTATTTATACTGAGCATAGGAGGGAGATTTTTGTTCAACAGGAATAACGCAAAAAATATTTTTGTTGTAGTTCTTGTTTTTTTTCCTTTGACATATAAGGGAAAAGGCCCCCTGTTTCCGCCTGCTCTGAGGCCGTGGACATCAATCCGCCCGATCCTATACGATCGGGCTGATTTACACCCCTGCTAGTGGCCGATTGGCCGTGAATCTGCAGGGAGCGGCATTGCACAAGCAGTTCACAAGAACTGCTTGGCTTGTGCAATGATAAATGCTGACAGCGTATGCTGTCGGCATTTATCGATGTGCAGCGGACATGATCCGATATATTGGATCATGTCCGCTCATACCTTAATAAATAGGCCCCATAGTGTCTTCCTTGAGCATTATTTATGTATGCCTGTGAACTATTATGTTTGTTTATATGTAAACACTAGCCCACTAGTCTGAGATGAGAAATTGAGGTGGACAAGTAAAAAAATGTGGCTTTTTTTCTTTAGCATTGAGTGGACTAGTAGCGTTTCCCCCGACTAATAAACTATAGCAATATTTTTCCACCCTTGTATGTATGTGTATGTGTATATATATATATATATATATATATAAATTGTTTAAATATATACTTTGATGTTCCTATTATATAAAGGAATGTCCCTTTAAGGCTGTGTGTTTTTGTGTTTGCTGTTATCTGTTCCTTTAACAATGTTTTTGGGTGAGCTTTAAGGCTGTGTGCTTTGTGTGAATGTGACTGTAACTTTTAGATTATGTACTCATGGTGTGAGGTGTTCCTTTAAGGTTGTGTACACTGTGTGTGTCTGTACCATTAAAGGGACATTCCAGTCAAAATTTAAATAAAAAAAGATTATCTCTTTGAATATAAACATATTTGCAATATACATGTATTAGCAAAAATGCTTCTAGTTAAACTTATCACTGTTCTAGCATTTTTCTCTGCATGTAAAGCATAGCTAGATATTGTCAGTGCACTAGAATCTTAAATACTGCAGCTGGTCAGCACAAATTGAGTCATTACCAGGTGGTACAAGCACCTTAAGCTCTCTAAGCAAGTTCTGTGTTTAAAATGCTGGTGCACATGCATACTTAACCCTTTCACTACCGGGACTTTTTATTTTATATATTTTTTAAGAAGACAACCCAAGGTATTGATCTAGGCCAAGGGGCCAGCAACCTTGGCTCTCCAGATGTTTTAGAACTACATTTCCCATGATGCTTAAAGGACCAGTCAACACAGCACAAAACCAAAAAAAACAAAATAAATATACAGCCACATAGATGATTATGTGTATAATGTATATGAGCATTCAAAATAAAAATTTAAATCATAAATTTATTATAAAACTTACTTTCTTCTGTCTGTTTTACCAAGTGCTCTGAGGCTTGACTACCTCCCATGTCTAGAGGAGGATGGGCTCACTCTGAGTGACAAGTTTTGCCTTCCAATCCAAGATTAACCTATTTGCATTTCCCCCCCCCCCCATTGTGTGCATGTGAGCGTGCACGTGACCCCCTCGCATGTGCACGTGAACCCCCCCCCCCCCTCTGTCATGCACCATTGTTTTTATTTGTTACAAGCAGGCATATATATAATATATATACATATATTTGTTTGTGTGTATATACACATACACACACATCTATCTATTTAATTGTATATTGGAGATTTTTGTGCAACTGATAGATGTAGGAGCATCCTTTTTTATAATATACATTTACCAAGAGAACAAAGAAAAATTGATAATAGGAGTAAATTAGAAAGTTGCTTAAAATTACATGCTATAACCATCATGAGCTGCAAAAGACTGAAACGTGATATTTTATATGCTACATCAGCAGTTATTTTTAATGAAATGTCTTTATTGAGAATATTACACACCCACATACATAAACACACACATACATATACTATTACACACACATACATAAACACACACATACATACACTATTACACACACATACAAATAAACACACACATACATATACTATTACACACACATACAAATATACACACACATACATATACTATTACACACACATACATAAACACACACATACATATACTATTACACACACATACAAATATACACACACATACATATACTATTACACACACATACAAATATACACACACATACATATACTATTACACACACATACAAATATACACACACATACATATACTATTACACACACATACAAATATACACACACATACATATACTATTACACACACATACAAATAAACACACACATACATATACTATTATACACACATACAAATATACACACACATACATATACTATTACACACACATACAAATATACACACACATACATATACTATTACACACACATACAAATATACACACACATACATATACTATTACACACACATACAAATATACACACACATACATATACTATTACACACACATACAAATATACACACACATACATATACTATTACACACACATACAAATATACACACACATACATATACTATTACACACACATACAAATATACACACACATACATATACTATTACACACACATACATAAACACACACATACATAAACATACACATACATATAAATATACACACACATACATATACTATTACACACACATACATATACTATTACACACACATACAAATAAACACACACATACATATACTATTACACACACATACAAATATACATACATGCACACACATTAACTGTACCTGCAGAACAGGCATAGTTGATCTGGGCTTAAACAGAACACAGGACCTTTAATTACTCCTTATATATACACCATTTCTTAGCTTACCACATCACTAAAAAAAACAACACATTCTTAAGGGTATTTTATCAAAAAATAACCTGTAATTTAAAAGCAGTTCATTTTCTGACTTTAAAGTCCCTTTAATCAGTGCAGTGCCTGGAGGTGTTACATTAGGTGGTAGCAAACTACTCAAAAAGAAACAACTTGGGTAGGCCCTCAACTTACATCTACACTATCCTTTACACTTTAGTAGAGAGCTGTCATTGGTGTGTCAGATGTATATAAAAACTAAATCATTGGATTCAAATGAAGTTCTAACCTTTTGTGATGTATGTTCCATCCTAAACAAAAAAGATTTGGACCAAGTGACATACAGAAAGGCTGCCGGTCTGGATAAAGTTCTTAGATCCGTGGCTTAGCCCATCTAAAGTTGATCATTATGGCTGAAAGCACACTCGAACTTCCCTGTTACCTTTTCATCCAGGAAGTGATCTCTATTGCTTAGTTTACCTTTTGACGATAGCGGTCCTCAAGTCAGACGGAGCTTTACTGCCATATATACTCACTGCTTACAAATAGGTCACTGTGGCTGCACTACACCCCAATTATTCATGTAATCCATCAGAGGTTTAATGTAGTAAATTGTTTTGCTTTAAACCTGACTAACTCTTGCTGCTTTGCACTGCTGAAAAATATGATGAAATCCCTGAAGCCTGAGAGGACGATGTTTTGCAATTTGTAAAGGGGAACTCTCATTGCTTAGGGCACATTTTACTGAGTGTCCTCCTCACCGCGCCTCTCTGTCAGCCTCTTCCCGGTTCCCACCCGACGCTGTGTGGAGCGTGCAGAAGCTTTTCTGCCTATGTATACAGTGCACACTGCTTTTACGTGCACTGCTCCACCAAAGAAGCGCAATCCTGTTTGCCGGTGATGTCATATGCAACGTCACTGATTCTGATTGGGCATGCGCAGAGGAGGAAAACTGCATATACGTATATGCAGTTTTCATTCGGTAACATCACCCACGTGACCCAGGAGGACGGGGAAAGAAATAAAATATACAAAATGAGTTTTCTCAATGAATATAATGCAGATTTTAAACACATGTTTATGCTGAAATCTTAAAGTGTTGACTGGTCCTTTAAGTGTCTTTAAGCTGCCTAAGCATCATGGGAAACATAGTTCTAAAACATCTGGAGAGCCAAGGTTGCTGACCCCTGATCTAGGCTCATTTTGGTATATTTCATGCCACCATTTTACCGCCAAATGCATTCAAATTAAAATAAATGGTACTTTTTCACAAACTTTAAGTTTCTCACAGAAATTATTTACATACTGCTTGTGCAATCATGGCACAAATGGTTGTAAAAGCTTCTCTGGGATCCCATTTGTTCAGAAATAATAGACATATATGGCTTTGCCATTGCTTTTTTGGTAATTAGAAGGCCGCTAATTGCAGCTGTGCACCACACTTCTATTATTTCTGGCAGTGCAGGGGTTAATTAGGTAGCTTAAAAGGTTAATTTTAGTTTTAGTGTAGAGATTAGCCTCCCACCTGACACTTCCCACCCCCTGATCCCTACCTGATCCCTCCCAAACAGCTCTCTCCCCCCCCCCCACACACACACTGGTAACCCCCATTTTAAGTACTGGCAGACAGTCTGCCAGTATGAAAATATAAGGCTTTTTTTTTAAATTATTATTATTATATTTTCTGCAGTGTAGGATCCCCCATACCCTCCAACTGCCCTTATCCCCCCCCCCCCCAAAAAAAAGCTCTCTAAACCTCCCCCCTCTATTACCCACCATCTTAAGTACTGGCAGCTGTCTGCCTGTATCTATAAACTGCTTTTTTTATTTATTTAAAAAAAAAATATTCTTTACATATTTTCTGTAGCGTAGTGTCCCCCCCACCTCCCCCCACCCGTGATCTTTAGTTAGGGGGCCACCCCAGATCCCCTTTTCTGTAGTGTAGCAGCCCCATCCCTCCCTGTCCCTTTTGTTTTTTTGTTTTCCGTAGCATAGGTCCCTCCCACTTCCTGCTGGGCCGGCCACCCGCCTCCTGCCCACACCTCCCACCGGCACCAACAGAAGATCGTTACAGACGGTGTCACACACAGTGTCACCGTCTGTAACGATCAGGCATCTGCCCTCATATGGAGGCGAAACACCGATCGTGCTTCAGCTCTATATGCGGCAGATGCCTGAAGCTTCAGGAGCTCCAGCTCTCAGCTGTAACTTTAAAGCTGAGAGTGCTGGAGCTTCCTGAAGTGGAGACGTATATATATGTCTTGCAGTACGATGGGCAAAGTACTGCAAGACGTATATATACGTCTTTTTGGGTGAAGGGGTTAAATGCACTTTTGAAACAGCTATAGCTTTTATTTGAAACATTTATGCTAATATGTGTATATTAAAAAAATGCTTCAGTTCAAAACTAAAATGCATACATGTGGAATCCAGTTTTGGAATGTCCCTTTAACTGGAAAGCACACCCAACACGCATAAAGCTTCCTATACAGATTGACATACACTATTAAATTGTTTTAATCTTGATTTATTTTTTTTAAACAATTATAAATAATTGTAAATAAATTTATATATCCTATGTGCTTTTTGTCTTTTTTTTTATATACATACAGGAGGCAATAAGAAATACCTTTAATATTAAACAAACTACTTATTGGCATCTGCTAGACTTAAAATGGAAAAGTTAGCGCTGGCTTCAGAGTGTACACTTACATACTAACAATCAGACATGTTACCACAGTATAAATGCTCACATAAACTCTTACCAAAATCAGGGGCTATAATGTGAGAGACTGCGGTAGCTAACTGACACTGAACTAAACCTCATTTCTTAAATATATCTAGAGAACTATTGCTTTAGACCTTTATGTCTTCATAGGTAGTTCCTTTTAGTAAGTAGAAGTAACCAGAGGTTCAGAGAGATATTCGATTGATGTAATCTCTGGAAATGTGACTTAGCATCTTCCCTCCATTAGTGCTCCAGAACCTTTCATAGCTAAATACGCAATAAAAGAAATAAAAGCAGATTGGAATTGTCTGGTCTATAGAAGTCACCAAATCGTAAATATACCTCTGGGTAAACATGCATGTGGTGTCACCTCACTAACCAATTCCAGACCGGAGAGTACAAGGGGCAATGTGAAGCCGGTTTCTAGCCTGGTGTGCCAATCTCTGACTTATCGTGCCCATCCAGCTTGATGACGGGACCACAAGGGGACGATGTCGCGGCTGAATGGCATTGAGACTCAACAAAATCAATTGCAGCATTGATACCTTTCATTGGTAGCTCCGGTTGGGGCTGTAGGTCTGAGCATGGCGGCTTCCTGCATCAGCACAGAGGGGCTCGTGGAAAGGTTTCGCTTTGTAGCTTAAACATGTTGTAATGTGGGCTTTACTTGGTCAGGGTCTAGGTCTCTCAAATGCAGCAATCTTTGTCTCAGTGAGGCAGGTCGAGCATCAAATGGGCATTTCTTCATGTGAGCGGCTATGTAGCCTACGGATCCAGCCAGCCATTCTTCCACTCTCTCCTGCTGATCGCCAACCACTGTCAAGTAACTCAGCCAGCTGAACAGTATGTGATTTAGTATGCATTCGGTCTTTCTATTCAGTAGAAGAGCTTACCATTTTCGGTTCTCTCTTCATTTTCTTTGGTAATGCTTCTAGGGATAATGCTTCTAGGAGTTGTGGCAGTGAAGTACTGGAGTCGGAGCCAATGAGTATAATGGGGGAAGTACACATCTTTCCCTCGCATTTCCTGGCACTCCAGTCAATTTGGGCTAGCTCTCCCTTTCCAGCATCAGTCGAAGGTGTATTCTCTCTTTTTGGGAAAAGGATTTGGGATATTTGTAGTTCCAAAGTAGAGAAATGATCATGGAGCAGCTGAAGCATTCTTGTCTCCCACGTGTCAAGTGCATCCATTTTTAGTTTTTAATGGTGGTTGCGCACTTTTCTCTCCCTGTGATAGTGGCTATTATCTTATTTCAATGAATGAACAAATAACTGTCCAGTTATAGTTAAACTGGTTTGGTAACCCATGGTCCTGGTGGGGTATGTGACAACCCCAACAGTACTGACAGTCAGGCAATAGAGGCCTCTCAACCTCGTGGCTAGTCACAGTGAAGTTAGCTGAGGAACATAGGCAGGTCTGTATTATGCTAGATATTCCTAGATTCTTACACAGGGTTGTTTAGCTTAAGTTTACCAAAAAGAAAAATAAGTAAAAGTAAAAAAAAACAACTACTAAAAGGTAGATTAAGTCCAGGAGTTCTTCACACACAAGTCCTGCCGCAACCGCTATAGGCTCTGTCTCCGTTTTTTTGTCTTTTTTAAAGTGATGGTAAATCCAAGCGTATAGCAAACGCTAGAATTTAACATCACTAAAAATAGAGTGTAAATGATCAGATATTTAAAAAAGGGTGCTAAACTCACCCTTTCTGTACCGTTGCATGTCCCTAAAGTCAGTGGCTCTGGCCGCCGATGGCACATCACTCTCCTTCAATGAGGTGATGTTTGCACATCTAAATCAATAGACGTGCATGTCAGCTGACAGTGTTCTGTGTTGTCTATTGGTTTAGAGGTACAAGTGTCACCTCATTGGTAGAAGAGCGATGTGCCATGGGCGGCCAGAGCCACTGAGTTTAACTATGTGCGGCGGCACATTCAGGGTGGTTTTAACACCCTTTTCTTCTATAAGGTACGACGAGTCCACGGATTCATCCTTTACTTGTGGGATATTATCCTCCTGCTAACAGAAAGTGGCAAAGAGCACCACAGCAGAGCTGTCTATATAGCTCCTCCCTTAGCTCCACCCCCAGTCATTCTCTTTGCCTACTCTAAGTACTAGGAAGGGTAAAGTGAAAGAGGTGATAAAATATTAGTTTTTAATTTCTTCAAGCAAGAGTTTTTTGTTTTAAATGGTACCGGTGTGTACTATTTACTCTGAGGCAGCAGATGGATGAAGACCTCTGCCTGGAGGATGATCTTAGCATTTGTAACTAAGATCCAGTGCTGTTTCCACAGAGGCTGAGGGGTACAAGAAACTTCAGTGTGAGGAACGTTTTCATGCTATATAGCAGTGAGGTATGTTCAGTCATTTTTTCTGGAGAGACTGTGTATTTCATAAAGGCTGACAGTATCCCCATGAGGGTAAGGGTAAGCAGTAATCCTAAGAGCTATAGAAAGGCATTACTAAGCTTGCATAAGGGGCTAATTACAAAAATGGTTGACACTGAGGTTTGAATGTTTGTGGGCAAACGTTTTATGAACTGGGAGTGCTGTTAACGTTTTTTGTGGGCAATAAAGTTTTTTAGGCAACTTTATTGAGGGTACACTTGGCTTTTTTGGGGGGTCTCAGAACCCACATGGCTAGTCTAAAACCGCTCTGGAGACATTGAGTGAGATGGGAGGGGCCTATTTTCGCGCCTCAGATGCGCAGTTATTTTCACTCAGCAAGCAGCAAGCTCCAACTCCTGAGGGCCCTTGTGGATGTTTTGGGCCAAATCGAACTAATATTTACTATCCCTGAGGGCAGGTAGGCGCCACAGCAGGGCTGTGGCAAGGTGCTGGGGGTGTTTTTTCTGGATTTAGGCCTAATTTCAATCCGGTTAGCACATTAAAGAGTTAAATGTTAATTTTCCTTGTGGGGCAAACTTAACTACACATATTGAGTCTGCTTGCAAAAATTTGAAAAATTTGGTGCATTTTAAAGCAGTTTTGCAGAACGTGTATGCTTTTTTTTTCTTAAAGGCACAGTACCGTTTTTTAAGATTGTTATTTTTTTCACTAAATAAAGTGTTTTCATGCTTGTTTGTAGTCATTACTAGCCTGTTCAACATGTCTGACATTGAAGAAAGTCATTGTTCAATATGTTTAGAAGCCATTGTGGAACCCCCACTTAGAATGTGTCCCTAATGCACTGAAAGGTCAATAAATTGCAAAGAACATATTTTAACTACTAAAAGTATGTCGCAGGATGATTCTCAGTCAGAAGGGAATCAGGTTATGCCATCTAATTCTCCCCAAGTGTCACAACCATTAACGCCCGCACAAGCGAAGCCAAGTACTTCTAGTGTGTCTAATTCTTTCACCCTGCAAGATATCGCCGCAGTTATGAATACTACCCTCACAGAGGTTTTATCTAAGCTGCCTGGGTTGCAGGGGAAGCGCAGTAGGTCTGGTGTGAGAACAAATGCTGAGCCCTCTGACGCTTTATTAGCCATATCCGATGTACCCTCACAATGTTCTGAGTTGGGGGTGAGGGATTTGCTGGCTGAGGGAGAGATTTCTGATTCAGGAAAGATGTTGCCTAAGACAAACTCATATATGACGACTTTTAAATTTAAACTAGAACACCTCCGCTTATTGCTCAGGGAGGTTTTAGCGACTCTGGATGATTGTGACCCTATTGTAGTTCCAGAGAAATTGTGTAAAATGGACAGATTTCTAGAGGTTCCTGCCTACACTGATGTTTTCCCGGTCCCTAAAAGGATTTCGGACATTGTTACTAAGGAGTGGGATAGACCAGGTATTCTGTTCACTCCCCCTCCTACTTTTAAGAAAATTTTCCCATATCAGACACCATGCGGGACTCGTGGCAGACGGTCCCTAAGGTGGAGGGAGCTATTTCTACCCTGGCTAAGGGTACAACTATACCTATTGAGGATAGATGTGCTTTCAAAGATAAAAAATTAGAGGGTCTCCTAAAGAAAATATTTGTTCATCAGGGTTTTCTTCTCCAACCTATAGCGTGCATTGTTCCT
Source organism: Bombina bombina (assembly GCF_027579735.1). Classification (NCBI taxonomy): domain Eukaryota; kingdom Metazoa; phylum Chordata; class Amphibia; order Anura; family Bombinatoridae; genus Bombina; species Bombina bombina. The sequence goes on along the minus strand of NC_069504.1, from coordinate 533,626,703 downwards.
GTAACTACTGCAGCTTCTTTTTGGTTCAAGGCTCTGGAGGAGGCTCTTCAGGTTGAGACCCCATTAGATGATATTCTGGATAGAATTAGGGCTCTCAAGCTAGCTAATTCTTTCATTACAGATGCCGCTTTTCAACTGGCTAAATTAGCGGCAAAGAATTCAGGTTTTGCCATTTTAGCGCGTAGAGCGTTATGGCTTAAGTCCTGGTCTGCTGATGTGTCATCAAAATCTAAGCTTTTAGCCATCCCTTTCAAGGGTAAGACCCTATTCGGGCCTGAACTGAAAGAGATCATTTCAGACATCACTGGAGGGAAAGGCCATGCCCTTCCTCAGGATAAGACAAATAAGATGAGGAACAAATAAAATAATTTGCGTTCCTTTTGAAACTTCAAAGGTGGTCCCTCTACCTCTTCCCCTGCTGCAAAGCAAGAGGGGAATTTTGCTCAATCCAAGTCAGTCTGGAGACCTAACCAGACTTGGAACAAGGGTAAACAGGCCAAGAAGCCCTCTGCTGCCACCAAGACAGCATGAAGGGGTAGCCCCCGATCCGGGACCGGATCAAGTAGGGGGCAGACTTTCTCTCTTTGCTCAGACTTGGGCAAGAAACGTTCAGGACCTTGGGCTTTAGAAATCGTAACCCAGGGGTATCTTCTAGATTTCAAAGATTCTCCTCCAAGGGGGAGATTCCATCTTTCTCAATTGTCTGTAAACCAGACAAAAAGAGAGGCATTCTTACTCTGTGTAGAAGACCTATATACCATGAGAGTGATCTGCCCAGTTCCGAAAACAGAACAGGGGCAGGGGTTCTACTCCAATCTGTTTGTGGTTCCCAAAAAAGAGGGAACCTTCAGACCAATTTTAGATCTCAAGATCCTAAACACATTCCTCACAGTCCCATCCTTCAAGATGGAGACCATTCGGACTATTTTACCAATGATCCAGGAGGGTCAATATATGACCACCGTGGACTTAAAGGATGCGTATCTACACATCCCTATCCACAAAGATCATCACCAGTTCCTCAGGTTCGCCTTTCTGGACAAGCATTACCAGTTTGTGGCTCTTCCTTCGGGTTGGCCACAGCTCCCAGAAGTTTCACAAAGGGCATAGCTGTGGCGCCTTATCTGGACGATATCTTAATTCAGGCGTCGACTTACCAACTAGCCAAGTCTCACACGGACATCGTGTTGGCTTTTCTAAGATGTATTTGTTGAAAGGTGCAACGAGAGGAAAGTAAAATACCAACACCACCTCCTTGTCTATTGCCAGACCTAGGAGTGTGGCTGAAGTGGAGACCCCCATGTGACAGTGTAGCAGTGGATGCTGTGCCTGAAGCAGAGAGCCAGGCTTCTGTAAGAGCCAGAAGGTTAAGAGAGTGGGAGATAAAGAGATCATGGATAGAAGTGAGCTTGTTGCAAGCAGAGCAAGAGTTCCAGAGTGCACAAGTGAAGGGGGGGGGTGGTGTTAGATGTAAGAGGAATGTGGTTAAGGTTACCAGAGTTTTGTTTATGAAGTCTATTGAAAGGCACACAGGGATGTGAAAGGCTAGGAGGTTGTGAGGGACCAGGATTAGGTGAGATGTCACCAGCAGCTAGTATGAGCAAGAGGGAGAGTGACATGAGATGAGAAGCAGATTTGCAGTAATGAGACTGTTTTTTGGCTGAAGTGCAGGGGGGAGAGAGTAGTTTAGGAATAGGTAAAGTCCATGAGTACAAAAGTAAGTTGAGTATAAGAGAGATGGGCTAATGAACAGTGCAGGTGGAAAGGGAGAAGGAGTAATTGAGTAATGTAGTTTGTTATAGAGACAAGAGGTAGAAAAAAGGAGTGTGAAGATATTGATCATTATTATGAAAGTGGGAACCAAGTAAACATATAAGACACAGTGTTACAGCAGCACTTGCAAAAGGATACAATGAGATACATAAAACACAGTATTACAAGAGTACTTGCCCTGTGTCTTACCTTGTGTACTGAAAGGCTCACAATTTCAGAATGGAATTACAGGAAAAGGGGACAAAATAAATAATGAAAGTATATTGCAGAGATTACTTATATATATGATTTATAGTTTTATGTTACCATCTCAAAGTGTTTAATTTCCTTTTAAGGTGGCTTAGCACTGATTCACCGTAGTTACTATTACAAACAATGCTTCTCCTATCATGATTGTTGATGAAATACTGATAATCCACCCTTTACAAACATGTGACTGCTGAGAATCTTAGCGGGGAGGTTGAAGTCAACAAAAGCTTGCACAAATTGCCTAAAAGTATTAACCGAAACCTGCCTGGTAGGAAGTAAAACAAGAACACATTTTAGATGTATTTTACAACAAAGGGCAGCAAAATAAATAATGACTGTATATTGCAATAATGTTGCACTTGCAATATTAAAACACTTTGGGCGCGATCTGATATACGGCGTAGTTTTTGGCGCAAGCGAGGGAACCCGCGTCGCCCGCAGTTTCAGCTCGCAACTCGAGCTATCCAATATACAGCGCCGTCAGTTGCTAAAGTGCCGTAAGTCGGATAAACCAGCTATGTCCTGAAATCTGCGTAAGTACAAATTTCTGGAGTCGCCAGTGACTTACGGCACTTTAGAAACTGCCGGCGCCTACAAAACCTGACTAAAGTATTAAATCTCCCGTAACTGTCTAACACGCCTCCCAAACATAGCCCGACACGTCTAACCCTCTATCCGCTATCCCCCCTCACTATCCTAACAATAAAAAATGTATTAACCCCTAAACCGCCGCTCCCAGACCCCGCCGCCACCTAATAAAGTTATTAACCCCTAAACCGCCGCTCCCGGACCCCGCCGCCAGCTATATTAAATCTATAACCCCCTAAAGTGAGCCCCAACACCGCCGCCATCTATGTTACCTACCCCCTAATGTGAGCTCCTACCCTGCCGCCAGCTATATTAAACTATATTAACCAGTATCTAATCCCCCTACCCCGCCGCCAGCTATAGTATCTATATTAACCCCTAATCTAATCCCCCTAAAATAATTATCTCTATTACCAGCCCTTAAAAGGGCCTTTTGTGGGGCTTTGGCCCAAAGTAAACAGCTCTTTTGCCCTATAACCTGCCCTCCCTACACCGCCGCCACCTATATTAATAGTATTAACCCCTAATGTAAGCCCCTTACACCGCCGCCATCTATATTAAAATTATTAACCCCTAATTTAATCTACCTACCCCGCCGCCAGCTATATTATCTATATTAACCCTAAGTATATTATAGTTAATATAGTTATTACATTATATATTAACTATATTAACCCTAATTATATTAGGGTTAATATAGTTAATATAGTTACTATAGTATTTATATTAACTATATTAACTCTATCTAACCCTAACACCCCTAACTAAATTCTTATTAAATAAATCTAATTCATAGTATAAACTAAAATATTCCTATTTAAATCTAAATACTTACCTATAAAATAAACCCTAAGATAGCTACAATATAATTAATAATTACATTGTAGCTATGTTAGGGTTTATATTTATTTTACAGGTAAATTGTTAATTATTTTAACTAGGTATAATAGCTATTAAATAGTTATTAACTATTTAATAGCTACCTAGTTAAAATAATTACCCAATTACCTGTAAAATAAATCCTAACCTAAGTTACAAATACACCTACACTATCAATAAATTAAATAAACTACAAATATCTATCTAAAAATACAATTAAATAAACTAAACTAAATTACAAAAACAAACACTAAATTAAAAAAAAAAAAAGATTACAGCAATTTTAAGCTAATTACACCTATTCTAAGCCCCCTAATAAAATGATAAAGCCCCCCAAAATAAAAAATTCCCTACCCTATTCTAAATTATAAAATACCCAGCTCTGTACCAGCCCTTAAAAGGGCTTTTTGCGGGGTATTTACCCCAAGTTAACAGCTCTTTTGCCTGTAAAAAAAAAGAACACAACACCCCCCCCAACATTACAACCCACCACCCACATACCCCTATTCTAAACCCACCCAAACCCCCCTTAAAAAAACCTTACACTACCCCCCTGAAGATCTCCCTACCTTGTCTTCACCCAACCGGGCCGAACTCCTCATCCGATCCGGGCAATGTCTTTATCCAAGCGGCAAAGAAGAAGTCTTCATCCCGGCGATGTCTTTATCCAAGCGGCAGCAAAGTCTTCTTCCATCCGGCGACATCTTCCATCAAGCGGCATCTTCAATCTTCTTTCTTCGCTCCTCCGACGCGGAGCATCCATCCCGGCCGACGACTGAATGACGAATGAGGTACCTTTAAATGACGTCATCCAAGATGGCGTCCGTCGAATTCCGATTGGCTGATAGGATTCTATCAGCCAATCTGAATTAAGGTAGGAAAAATCTGATTGGCTGATTGAATCAGCCAATCAGATTCAAGTTCAATCCGATTGGCTGAACCAATCAGCCAATTGGATTGAACTTGAATCTGATTGGCTGATTCAATCAGCCAATCAGATTTTTCTACCTTAATTCCGATTGGCTGATAGAATCCTATCAGCCAATCGGAATTCGACGGACGCTATCTTGGATGACGTCATTTAAAGGAACCTCATTCGTCGGGAAGTCGTCGTGCCGGATGGATGCTCCGCGGCGGAGGAGCGAAGAAAGAAGATTGAAGATGCCACTTTGCTTGAAGACATCACCGGATGGAAGAAGACTCTCTGCCGCTTGCTTGACGACATCGCCGGATGGAAGAAGACTTCACTGCAGCTTGCTTGAAGACATCGCCCGGATCGGATGAAAAGTTCTGCCCGGCGGGGTGAATACAAGGTAGGGAGATCTTCAGGGGGGTAGTGTTAGGTTTATTTAAGGGGGGTTTGGGTTAGATTAGGGGTATGTGGGTGGTGGGTTGTAATGTTGGGGGGTGGTATTGTGGTTTTTTTCAGGCAAAAGAGCAGTTTTCTTTGGGGCATGCCCCGCAAAAGGCCCTTTTAAGGGCTGGTAAGGTAAAAGAGCTAACTTTTTTAATTTAGAATAGGGCAGGGAATTTTTTTTATTTTGGGGGGCTTTATTATTTTATTAGGGGGCTTAGAATAGGTGTAATTAGCTTAAAAATCTTGTAATCTTTTTTTTATTTTTTGTAATTTAGTGTGTTTTTTTTTGTAATTTAGTTTAGTTTATTTAATTGTATTTTTATTTAGATATTTGTAGTTTATTTAATTTTTTGATAGTGTAGGTGTATTTGTAACTTAGGTTAGGATTTATTTTACAGGTAATTGGGTAATTATTTTAACTAGGTAGCTATTAAATAGTTAATAACTATTTAATAGCTATTATACCTAGTTAAAATAATTAACAATTTACTTGTAAAATAAATATAAACCCTAACATAGCTACAATGTAATTATTAATTATATTGTAGCTATCTTAGGGTTTATTTTATAGGTAAGTATTTAGATTTAAATAGGAATATTTTAGTTTATAATATGAATTAGATTTATTTAATAAGAATTTAGTTAGGGGTGTTAGGGTTAGATAGAGTTAATATAGTTAATATAAATACTATAGTAACTATTTTAACTATATTAACCCTAATATACTTAGGGTTAATATAGATAATATAGCTGGCGGCGGGGTAGGTAGATTAAATTAGGGGTTAATAATTTTAATATAGATGGCGGCGGTGTAAGGGGCTTACATTAGGGGTTAATACTATTAATATAGGTGGCGGCGGTGTAGGGAGGGCAGGTTATAGGGCAAAAGAGCTGTTTACTTTGGGGCAAAGCCCCGCAAAAGGCCCTTTTAAGGGCTGGTAATAGAGCTTATTACTTTAGGGATATTAGATAAGGGGTTAATAATATTAATATAGCTGGCGGCAGTATAGGGGGATTAGATTAGGGGTTAATAATTTTTATATAGGTGGCGGCAGTGTAAGGGGTCAGATTAGGGGATAGATAAGGTAGATGGCGGCGGTGTAAGGGGTTCACATTAGGGGATAGATAAGGTAGATGGCAGCGGTTTTAGGGGTTCACATTAGGGGATAGATCAGTTAGATGGTGGCGGTTTTAGGGGCTCACAGTAGGGGGCTAGTTTAAGTAGATGGCGGCGGGGTCCGGGAGCGGCGGTTTAGGGGTTAATAACTTTATTAGGGATTGCGGCGGGGGATCGCGGTTGACAGGTAGATAGACATTGAGCATGCGTTAGGTGTTAGGTTTTATTTAGCAGATCGCGGTTGACAGGTAGATAGACATTGCGCATGCGTTAGGTGTTAGGTTTTATTTAGCAGGTAGTTTAGGGAGTTACGGGGCTCCAATAGTCAGCGTAAGGCTTCTTACGGCTGCTTTTTGTGGCAAGGTGAAAATGGAGTAAGATTTCTCCATTTTCGCCACGTAAGTCCTTACGCTGTATATTGGATACCAAACTGCGCTTGTTTGGTATACCTGTCTATGGCCCAAAAAACTACGGGCGACGGCAGAAATATATATATAGGATACCAAACCAGCGCAAATATTGGCGTCGCCAGCTTTTGCGGGCGACGATTTTTATCGGATCGGGCCCTTTATGCTTTGTTGAAAAGTCAAGTTTAATGGTCCTTTATATCTTTTGGTGTTTTATTACTATTATTATTTTTTTTCATTTTGTGGGAATTTAGTGTTAGGTGTAAATGACCCTTTAAAGGGGCAGTAAACCTACACAATAATGTTATATAATTCTGCACATAGTGCAGAATTATATAACATTATCTTAGCACCAACTTTGTATAACAAAGTATTTCAGAGATATTTTATCACAAAGTAGAATTTTGCAGAATGTTGCTACTGGCTCTACTGAGTGGGTCTGTTTTTTACCTAAGCGCATCACGGCATGCTGTCTAGTCACAGCCGGCCCGATTGCGCCATTAAACTGAATGTTGTTCGCTTTGTGATAAAATAACTCTGAAATATTTTGTTATATAAAGTTGGTGCTAAGATAATGTTATATAATTCTGCACTATGTGCAGAATTATGTAACATTATTGTGTAAGTTTACTGCCCCTTTAAAGATGAAAAAAGATGACACAGATAGACATTACTACAGAGTTCTCTTTTTTTTACCTATAAATGAATGTACTCACATAGGTACTATATAATATATCACACATAAGTATAAATGAGTCAGCAAGCCTTTTATGTACAAACATTATGTTTATTAAAAATAATGCTGTTATGTTGTAATGGAAGAATAAAGCAATTTAAAATAAAAATAGGATCTATCATCTACTTTTCACTATTATATAAACATAGCATTTGGTATTCAAGAAAAATCTTTTGAACCTAATTTTATAAACATTGCCCCTGATGCACTCTACAAACTATTAAACATGCATATAGTTTCATTGTCCACTCGTCAACACTTTAAAACACAAATGTAATAACCAAAAAAAATATTTAAAGTGCTGCTGAAATGTAAATATAAGAATAGCTCAGGTCCATTTATAATTTGTTAGAGATTTGAGCAGATATGATTAAATATTAATAAAATGGCTATGATTGGAGAATGTTTAAAATGTAAAATGTCTATCTCAACACATAAAGAACATATGTGTATATATATTCAGCTTGCAAGTTTTGGAATATACTCCTTTTGAAGATATAAATAATTGTATCAGTTAATATTATAATCAGACTTATTGGCAAAAACTATGCTTTATTAAACCAACATATTGTATAAAAGTTTATAAGTTCATCTTATGATAAAATGTGTATGTTAGAATTTAAATCAAAGGCACATGTCATTTCTTGATGTGGGGGCATTTGTGCTTTCAAATATTACTTGGTTGTATCTTCTACAAGCTGCAATATATGCAGTGAAATTTAGAACATTGAAACTTGCTGGGTTCCATTTTTACATGTAGAAAGAAGACCTGTGTGATCATAGACTTGTGTCACCAGTATGTATGCGGTTTATATTAGTCCAGGGAAATTGATTTCAATTTATATTCTGATTTTTTTTAGTCATACGTTGAAAGCACCAATATTCCATGTTGCATATTTTGAAAGCACAATATGGGTGGATGCAGCCATTTTCACAGATGACTTTTCAAAGTATATTTATTCCCTTAGCACAGGGCTATCTTGTCTTTTAACTGGCTGTTTGAGATACAGTTCACTCCCAGATGAGATGATTGGCACCTTGTTTTCTACATGATACTTGATTAGATGACTCACATCTTCAAAAGTATCATCTTTAGTCCTAACCTATTTAAAACAGAATAGCACATGTATTTGTTAACAACATAACAACTAGATATAAAAAAAAACTTAGAATTGAGTAAAATGGGAGAGAGACAGAATACTTAAAGGGACAGAATACACCATAATTTTTATTGTTTTAAAAGATGGATAATCCCTTTATTACCCATTCTCCAGTTTTGCACAGCGAACACAGTTATATTAATATACTTTTTACCTCTGTGATTAACTTGTATCTATGCAACTTCTGACAGCTTCCTGATCACATGGCTTTTTATTTATTATCTTTTGACTTGCATTTTAGCCAATAAGTGCTGTGTTGTGCTGACTCTTACATAACTCCACGGGCATGAGCACAATGTTATCTATATGAATCACATGAACTAGCAGTCTCCTGTTGTGAAAAGCTAATAAAAAGCATGTGATAAGAGGCTGTCTTTAGTGGCTTAGAAGCAGGCAGAAATTTAGAGGTTTAAATGTTATAAAGTATATTAATATAACAATTTTGGTTGTGCAAAGCTGGGGAATGGGTAGTTAAGGCGTTGTCTATCTTTTTAAATAATAACTATTTTAGTGAAGACTGTCCCTTTAAGGTAAAAGATGATTAAAATAATCTCATTTAGGTTGAGTATAATATACGCAGCGTTAGAAAGAATCCCGGAAATAGAACAGGCAATATGGATGCTTTAAACACATGCATTGTATTTATGTGATATCATTTGTAATTACCTTTCCCTCAGGGTCAACCAGCAGTAAATGTTTTGGAATCCCTCTGTGTTGGCCACTTAGCACATACTGACTAGCCGATGTTGAGCTTTCTCTAACAAGAAAATCTCCGTCATTAACTAAAAGACTTTCTGCAGCCTTTCTGCTCATTTTGCCGTGATACCACTCTTCTCTTTGCATCGAGTTCCACAGACAATTTTTACTTTCTTGAAGTTGCTGGTTAGGTTCTTGAATTTCTACAAATGAGCATTAAGGTTTCCAAAAGTTATTTTGCAGAGCATTACAGGTAATGAAATTTATATATATTTTTTTAATTTAGACAGGATACAGTAAATAAACCTATTTTTCAACTATCATAATCATGTTTGCCATAAAAACTGTACCTATAATTCATTGTAGTTAAAGTTAAAAAAGTTAAAGCTGTAAAGTGAAATTAACAGGAAGTACATATTTATGTACAACTCTATGGGGCCCATTTATCAAGCTCCGAACGGAGCTTGTGGGCCCGTGTTTCTGGCGAGTCTTCAGACTCGCCAGAAACAGCAGTTATGAAGCAGCAGTCTAAAGACCGCTGCTCCATAACCCTGCCCTGCAGGTGGACAGGAATCGCCGGAAATCAACCCGATCGAGTACGATTGGGTTGACTGACACCTCCCTGCTGGCCGCCCATTGGCCGCAAGTCTGCAGGGGGCGGCGTTGCACCAGCAGCTCTTGTGAGCTGCTGGAGCAATGCTAAATACGGAGAGCATATTGCTCTCCGCATTCAGCGAGGTCTGTCGGACCTGATCCGCACTTTCGGATCAGGTCCGCAAGACCTTTGATAAATAGGCCCCTATATCTATTGCGCAGGGGTCAGCAACCATGGCACCCCAGATGTTTTGGAACTACATTTTCCCTGATGCTGAGACACCCTGTTTAGGCTGTCTGAGCATCATGGGAGATGTAGTTCCAAAGCATCTGGGGTGCCAATGTGCTGACCCCTGGCTTAATGGCAACTCCCATAGGAAAGTTTTCAAAAGACAATTCATTTATAAATACGAGAGCAAAAACAAAACTGACTGTAGCTCACCTCTTAGCATTGAAGCTGAAATATTAATAATCCCATTTTGAACTGCCACTTTAACTCTTATGCCTAAACAGTTACATTACAGACCACCTATCTTGCTGGCATAGGCTATAGACCCTGAATATACTGCTCTATGAGTGATGACCAGACAGTTTTTTCCCCAAGCAGACTTTTGCTTCTTTAAAGTAACCTAACTGGAAGTGTTACAATTTCTACAAAAATAAAATCCCACTGATGCCGCCTGCAAATTATACTCAGGTTACTGTTTAAATTCATACATGTCAGCAATTGTGCAGTCGTCAGGCTCTATATAATTGTCTAGTTTTTTTAGTCTTCAAACACAAAAGTCAAAAAAAGTTTTTGTAGACATACTTGTTTTAAGACTGGAGTTTTCAGATGTTTCATTCCTGTCTAGGTAATCCGTTTTTGGCACTGTATTTATATAACGTGGGTCATCAAAAAGTTCTCCTCTGCCATTTGGCATCTTCAGTAGTTTTTGAGCTGTCTGACCTGGGAAAAATGAAATATTTTGGTGAAATTTATTTTAATACTTTATATAAAGGTCATGTACTTTCCATAACCACTAGAATTTCTCTTTCTAGAATCAGGATGGGTGAAATATTTAGCACATTAGTGTAAAACAACAAATGTTAGCCACATATGTTCATTTCAATTGGATGCTGAATGAATGTTTGCCAGCCAGACGTTTGTTATTTTAAATTATTGTTAAACTTACTATTTAAACTGTAACATTCAATTTAATCATTAGCATGCTGATTTCCATTGGATTTTGTTACATTTAGTGTATGGGAATTAAAGGGACAGAAAAGGAAAATCATAAAATGTTTTAATGTGTTAGAACATTTTATTATTATATATACAGTAACTATGGGTTTAATCTTTGTGAACAATCCAGGATATGCAACAGGTATAGGCAGGCAGAAATATTAAAGAAATAACAAGGTTTGGAATCAAAGTTAAGATCAGCAACATAAATTAGTTCACAAAAACACCCCCAATAGCTTGAAAGACAAGTAATACACTAGCAAGGAAAATAGGGCTGCATTGCTCATTAAAGAAAAAAGTACACCAAACAAGAAATTCAGGCCATAGTAATGTAAGAATGATGCAGTTCAGCAAAGTCAAAACAATTGATGAGACAATGAAAAAGAAAAAATAACTTAGTGCCCCATTTATCAGTAGGTGTTAGGACAAGGTTATTAGCTAGCAAAATTGACTACTTGCAGTGTGCATTTATTGCTTGTGCAGTGCTGTCCATGCTTCTGCACCTGCCAACCATGCCAGACATTTGCAAGGTGATTTTACTCTGCCACTTCAGAGAGGGTGGGGAGGTTAAAAGCAATGGTCTCAGCTGCTTTATAAATGGAGACCATAGTGTTATCTATAAATACTTCAGTCTCTAACTAAATCAATAGTACTTATTTGGGCCTGATAATCCTTAAGCCCTCCGCTCAGGTGAGGTGATCTAAGAGTTCTCTTAAGTACTACAAAGCTTGAGAGCTGTTTATCTGGATTTGCAGTTTTCTGAATATGAAGGAGAGACAACTACATTATAATATTAGGTGTAAAAAAATACAAAAATCTCCATGCCAGCGAATTGTTGATCATTGGGCCCTTAGAAATTAAATAAAATAACCTCATTTGCAGCTTCCTATCTACTGTAAATACCACAATTCTTGAGAAAGATGTTCATGAACCATTGAAATGTTGAGCATTGTTATATTTAAGCTGATTGTTCACTATTGCAATTACGTGTTTGGAAATTAATGGGCTTATTGCACACATATGATGTGATATGAAATGAACTTGTTAGGAAACGGTAACAAACTGCAAATGTTCACACAATGTAGATGTCAGCAACAATGTATCATTTTAGAGTATTTGCATGATTGACTAATCCAAAATTATCACTGACCTGTATTAGGCACCCTGACAAGTTCAAATGTAAAGGTTTCACTACTGTTTTCTTTTATTAGATGGTGAGAGTCCACAAGTCATCACATGTGGAAATATCCCCCTCCTGACCACTAGAAGGAGGCAAAAGACACCCTAACACACCAGAGCTTTAAATTCCTCCCACTTCCCATGATCCTTAGTCATTTTCTTTTGCCTCTTTGATGAGGAGTGTGGTGAAAGTGAAGTGCAAGATCTACTCATCGTTGAAAGGGAATCCTCTAACCAATCTAAGGCCCAGTTCCTCCACTCAGTAACCTGTCTGCATTTAGCAAGGTCGAGCAGACATGATTCGCTACAGCGAATCATGTCCGCTCGACTATTTATAAATCTACCCCATAGACAATTTTTTTAAAAAAATAACTGAGTTTGATTATTTTTTATGATTGTTATAGTACTGACAACACATATTACTCATCTTCAAACAAAACTAACAGATCATACCTACTATATTGTGGTTCTCTGGACAGTTTTCATATATATTGACACTTTTAGAGTTATCCATCTGAAAAAAGAAATAGTTATGCAATAAAAAATATATATATAGTATAGCATTTATTGTTAAAAAAACAAAAACAAAATAACTCTAAGGGGCCGATCTATCAAGCTCCGTATAGAGCTTGATGCCCCTTGTTTCCGTCGAGCCTGAAGGCTCGCCAGAAACAGAAGTTATGAAGCAGAGGTCTAAAGACCGCTGCTCCTTAACTTGTCCGCCTTCTCTGAGGCTGTGGACAGAAATCAACACGATCAAATACAATCGGGTTGATTGACACCCCCGAATCTGCAGGGGGCGGCATTGCACCAGCAGTTCACAAGAACTGCTGGTGCAATGATAAATGCCGACAGCGTAAGCTGTCGGCATTTATCGATGTGCGGCAGACATGATACGCTACATCGTATCATGTCCTCTCGCACATTAATAAATATACCCCTAAATGTTTTTTGGACCATTTTAAACCATTTTTTAGTTAGCTTTAGCTCTGAAACAGTACAGAATGTATATTTTTCAATTATTTCATCACTTAGACAACCAGAACAACAAAGTTACTATGTTAAAGCCCAACTGCAGGCAATTTTTAAGGCTATCCCTGGTTGGGAAGATATTAGTATATCATAGTAACTCAGCCACTGATAAAATTATTTATCAGCCATGCATAACCTTAAAATCAAACTTGTCCATTGATTCTGAGGATGCCTGCTTGGACATATTGAGCTAAAATGGTGACCAATATGTTCACTTGGCAGTGTGTTCCATATATGATACTCTAAGGGTCAGATCACAAGTCAAGTGATATGGATTGTGTGAGGTGCAAATTATTGATTTGGTATTATGTACAAGTTGTTGCTCCCCCATACTTTCCACAGAAAGCACAAAGCACCGGTAGTGTGCTCATTTCACGCATATTTGAAATAAGCAAAGTGTAGAGAGGATGAGCTATCTAAAATACCACTTTCACTATTATATACAAGCCAACTAATATTAATAGGAAAGAAATACAACAAAACTCTGCTACCTGTAGGGAAGTAGTTCTACAGAACAGCTTTTTAACTTCCATGTGTTAGCTCACAAGATCAAGCCTGCAATTTACACAATGAAAATCTGCTTTCGGAGCTTGGTAAGTGGAACCTTTTTAAGCCATACACAATATCTACGTATGACTGAAAGGAATAATATTTCTCTGTGTGAAGATCAAATAAAGATGGATACCCTGTGCACTTATGTAGGACTGCCACTGCCTATAGGTTCTGGAGGGATTGATTGCCCTTGTTATGTTTTATGGGGCACATGGGTGTTTGGGGTTACACTATGGGATAATCTAGGAAAAGTAGCAGGGAGCTAATAGGGCTGATATCAGTTGCAGTAAGGTTAAGAGTGTTGGGATTAAAAGAAGCTACAGAGATTCTGAGCAGTAAGGATTCATGCAGTGAAGGCAGAATTTGGGTTATGTGCTGTTGGGGGGTTCTTTATAATTTACACATCTGTGCTTACTATATAAGGGCTATTTATTCTAATGAATGCTACAGTCAAAGAGACCTTACTGAAGGTCACTATGTCTATCCAAAACATTAGCTGATGTAAATGCACACAGACATGGAGAAGTACAGAAGTTTTGTTATAATAACTCTGCACTAGTTTATTTTCTCTGGTTAGATAAATACTCAGATGCTTATATGTGTCACACTGCTGTGCTACATTTTTGGCACTTTTTTTTAATGTGCTTCAGTAGTGTACAACAAAAAATTTTCCTATACTAATATAGTTACTTTTCATGATCTATATTTACAAAATACTATCGCCTAGATTACGAGTTTTGTCGGTAAAGACCTGCAGTGCTAACGAGCCTTTTTTTTCCAGCGCATCCTTAAGACAACGCTGGTATTACGAGTTTTCTGAATGGCTGCGTTAGCCTCAGAAAAGTGAGCGTTGAGCCAAATTTAGCACCACTTCAACCCTCAATACCAGCGTTGCTTACGGTAGCGGTAAGCTGGAAAAACGTGCTTGTGCACGATTTCACCATAGGATACAATGGGGCTGAGCTGGCTGAAAAAAACCTAACACCTGCAAAAAAGCAGCGTTCAGCTCCTTACGCAGCCCCATTGTTTCCTATGGGGAAATGAAATTTATGTCTGCACCTAACACCCTAACATGAACCCCAAGTCTAAACACCCCTAACCTTACACTTATTAAACCCTAATCTGCCGCCCCCGCTATCGCTGACACCTGCATTATATTATTAACTCCTAATCTGCCACTCCGGACACCGCTGCCACCTACATTATCCCTATGAACCCCTAATATGCTGCCCCTTACATCGCTGACACCTATATTATATTTATTAACCCCTAATCTGTCCCCCCCCCCCCAACGTCACCGACACCTACCTACACTTATTAACCCCTAATCTGCCGACCGGACATCGCCGCCACTATAATAAATGTATTAACCCCTAAACCGCCACACTCCCGCCTCGTAAACAATATAATACATTTTATTAACCCCTAATCTTCCCTCTCTAACATTGCCGCCACCTACCTACAATTATTAACCCCTAATCTCCCGCCCCCAATGTCGCTGCTACTATAATAAAGTTATTAACCCCTAAACCTAAATCTAACCCTAACACCCCCCCTAAGTTAAATATAATTTAAATAAAACGAACTAAAATTACTATAATTAAATAAATTAATCCTATTTAAAAATAAATACTTACCTATAAAATAAACCATAAAATAGCTACAATATAATTTAATAATTACATTTTAGCTATTTTAGGATTTATATTTATTTTACAGGCAACTTTGTATTTATTTTAACTAGGTACAATAGATATTAAATAGTTATTAACTATTTAATAGCTACCTAGTTAAAATAATTACAAAATTACCTGTAAAATAAATCCTAACCTAAGTTACAAATACACCTAACACTACACTATTAAATAATAAATAAATTAATAATAATAAATGAATTAAATAAATTAACTACAATGATCTAAACTAAAATACAATTAAATAAACTAAACTATAATACAAAAAAAACAAACACTAAATTACAAAAAATTAAAAAAATCTTATAAGAATTTTAATCTAATTACACCTAACCTAAGCCCCCTTAATAAAATAAAAAAGCCCCCCAAAATAATAAAATTCCCTACCCTAAACTAAATTACAAAGTAATCAGATCTTTTACCAGCCCTTAAAAGGGCTTTTTGCAGGGCATTGCCCCAAAGTAATCAGCTCTTTTACCTGTAAAATAAAATACAATCCCCCCCAAAATTACAACCCACCACCCACACACCCCTACTCTAAAACCCACCCGATCCCCCCTTAAAAAAACCTAACACTACCCCCCTGAAGATCACCCTACCTTGAGCCTTCTTCAGCCAGCCGACCACCGATGGGACAGAAGAGGACATCCGGACCGGCAGAAGTCTTCATCCTATCCGGGCAGAAGAGGACATCCGGACCAGCAGACATCTTCATCCAGGTGGCATCTTCTATCTTCATCCTTCCGGAGCGGAGCCATCTTCTATCCAGCCAACGCGGAGCCATCCTCTTCTTCTGATGTCCTAACGCAGAATGAAGGTTCCTTTAAATGACGTCATCCAAGATGGCATCCCTCGAATTCCAGTCGGAATTAAGGTAGGAAAAATCCGATTGGTTGATTTAATCAGCCAATCGGATTAAAAGCCCTTTTAAGGGCTGGTAAAAGAGCTGATTACTTTGTAATTTAGTTTAGGGTAGGGAATTTTATTATTTTGGGGGGCTTTTTTATTTTATTAGGGGGATTAGGTGTAATTAGATTAAAATTCTTGTAAGATTTTTTTTATTTTTTGTAATTTAGTGGGGGGGGGTTGTATTATAGTTTAGTTTATTTAATTGTATTTTAGTTTAGATCATTGTAGTTAATTTATTTAATTATTTTATTGATAGTGTAGTGTTAGGTGTATTTGTAACTTAGGTTAGGATTTATTTTACAGGTAATTTTGTAATTATTTTAACTAGGTAGCTATTAAATAGTTAATAACTATTTAATAGCTATTGTACCTAGTTAAAATAAATACAAAGTTGCCTGTAAAATAAATATTCATCCTAAAATAGCTACAATGTAACTATTAGTTATATTGTAGCTATATTAGGGTTTATTTTATAGGTAACTATTTAGTTTTAAATAGGATTAATTTATTTAATTATAGTAATTTTAGTTAGTTTTATTTAAATTATATTTAACTTAGGGGGGTGTTAGGGTTAGACTTAGTTTTAGGGGTTAATAACTTTATTATAGTAGCAGCGACGTTGGGGGCGGCAGATTAGGGGTTAATAATTGTAGGTAGGTGGCGGCGATGTTAGGGAGGGCAGATTAGGGGTTAATAAAATTTATTATAGTGCTTGCGAGGCGGGAGTGCGGCGGTTTAGGGGTTAATACATTTATTATAGTGGCGGCGATATCCGGTCGGCAGATTAGGGGTTAGTAAGTGTAGGTAGGTGGCGGCGACCTTGGGGGGGGCAGATTAGGGGTTAATAAATATAACATAGGTGTCGGCGATGTTAGGGACAGCAGATTAGGGGTTCATAGCTATAATGTAGGTGGCGGCGGTGTCCGGTCGGCAGATTAGGCGTTAAATAATTTTATTATAGGGTTTGCGATGTGGGGGGGGCCTCGGTTTATGGGTTCATAGGTAGTTTATGGGTGTTAGTGTACTTTTTAGCACTTTAGTTAAAAGTTTTATGTTCCGGCCTTAGCCCATAAAACTCTTAACTACTGACTTTTTTTTGCGGTAGGAGTCTTGACAGGAGAGGGTCTACCGCTCACTTCTTCCAAGACTCGTAATACCGGTGTTAGGCAAATCCCATTAAAAAGATAGGATACGCAATTGACGTAAGGGGATTTGCGGTAGCCTCGAGTCGCGGAAGAAAAGTGAGCAGTAGACCCTTTCCTGCCTGACTCGTAATACCAGCGGGCGTTAAAAAGCAGCGTTAGGACCCCTTAACGCTGCTTTTTAAGGCTAACGCAGAACTCGTAATCTAGCCGAATGTGCCACAAACTAGCATATGGTGCCATATGTGCCACACAAAGAATACAGATATGGAGGAAGTGACTAGTGCAATGGATATCCAGTTTGCATTGCTCTTTAAAAACAATCGGCTAGATTACAAGTTTTTTGTTATGAGCTATGTGGTGCTAACGAGCAGTTTTGTCTCACCGCTCACTTACCTGCAGCGATGGTATTACAGGTTTTTACAAACCCGGCGTTAAAAGACAAGAAGTGAGCGTAGAGCAAAATTGTGCTCCTTACCGCACTTCAATACCAGCGCTGCGTAAGTCAGCGGTGTGCTGGTCGTACGTGCTTGTGCGCGATTTCCCTATAGGAATCAATGGGGAGAGCCGGCTGAGAAAAAGTCTAACACCTGCTAAAAAGCTGCGTAAAACTCCGTAACGCAGCCCCATTGATTCCTATTGGGAAACAAATTTTATGTTTACACCTAACACCCTAACATGAACCCTGAGTCTAAACACCCCTAATCTTACACTTATTAACCCCTAATCTGCCGCCCCCGACATCGCAGACACCTACATTATTCTTATAAACCCCTAATCTGCCGCTCCGGACACCGCCGCCACCTACATTATACTTATGAACCCCTAATCTGCTGCCCCCATCATCGCCGACACCTACATTATATTTATTAACCCATAATCTCCCTCCCCCAATGTCGCTGCAACCTACCTACACTTATTAACCCCTAATCTGCAGCCCCCAACGTCGCCGCCACTATAATAAACATATTAACCCCTAAACTGCCGCACTCCCGCCTCGCAAACATTAGTTAAATATTATTAACCCCTAATCTGCCATCCCTAACATCGCCGCCACCTACCAACATTTATTAACCCCTAATCTGCCGCCCCCAACGGCGCCGCCACTATACTAAATGTATTAACCCCTAAACCTAAGTCTAACCCTAACACCCCCTAACTTAAATATAATTACAATAAATTTCAATAAGGATTGAGCTTGCATTCTATTGGCTGTTCCAATCAGCCAATAGAATGCAAGCTCAATCCTATTGGCTGATTGCATCAGCCAATAGGATTTTTTATACCTTAATTCCGATTGGCTAATAGAATTATATCGTAATCTAAGGGTCGCCATCTTGGATGACATCACTTAAAGGTACCTTCATTCAGTAAGAAGACTCCGAAAGAAGAGGATGCTCCGCGTCGGATGGATGAAGATAGAAGATGCCGTCTGGATAAAGACTTCTGCCCGTCTGGAGGACCACTTCGCCTGGCTTGGATGAAGACGTCTCCCGGTAAGTCGATCTTCAGGGGGTTAGTGTTAGGTTTTATTAAGGGTGTATTGAGTGGGTTTTATTTTTAGGTTAGGGTTTGGGCCTGCAATAGAGCTAACTGCCCTTTTAAGGGCAATACCCATCCAAATGCCCTTTTCAGGGCAATGGGGATCTTAGGTTTTTTTAGATAGTATTTTATTTGGGGGGTTGGTTGTGTGGGTGGTGGGTTTTACTGTTGGGGGGGTTGTTTGTATTTTTTTTACAGGTAAAAGAGCTGATTTCTTTGAGGCAATGCCCCGCAAAAGGCCCTTTTAAGGGCTATTGATAGTTTAGTTTAGGCTAGGGTTTTTTTATTTTGGGGGGCTTTTTTATTTTGATAGGGCTATTAGATTAGGTGTAATTAGTTTAAATATCTTGTCATTTGTTTATTATTTTCTGTAATTTAGTGTTTGTTTGTTTTTTGTACTTTAGCTAATTTAATTTATTTAATTGTTTTTAATTTAGTTAATTTATTTAATTGTAGGGTTAGGTTAGGTGTTATTGTAACTTAGGTTAGGTTTTATTTTACAGGTACTTTTGTATTTATTCTAGCTAGGTAGCTATTAAATAGTTAATAACTATTTAATAACTATTGTACCTAGTTAAAATAAATACAAACTTGCCTGTAAAATAAAAATAAACCCTAAGATAGCTACAATGTAACTATTAGTTATATTGTAGCTAGCTTAGGGTTTATTTTATAGGTAAGTATTTAGTTTTAAATAGGAATAATTTAGTTAATGATAGGAATTTTTATTTAGATTTATTTAAATTATATTTAAGTTAGGGGGTGTTAGGGTTATACTTAGATTTAGGGGCTAATGAATTTAATATAGTGGCGGCGATGTTGGGGGCGGCAGATTAGGGGTTAATAAATGTAGGTAGGTGGTGGCGATGTTAAGGACGGCAGATTATGGGTTAATAATATTTAACTAATATTTGCGAGGCGGGAGTGCGGCGGTTTAGTAGTTAATATGTTTATTATAGTTCCTGCGATGTCCGGAGCGGCAGATTAGGGGTTAATAATTTTATTATAGTGTTTGCGATGCCGGAGGGCCTCGGTTTAGGGGTTAATAGGTAGTTTATGGGTGTTAGTGTACTTTTTAGAACTTTAGTTATGAGTTTTATGTTACGGTGTTGTACCATAAAACTCTTAACTACTGACTTTTAAATGCGTTAGGACTCTTGACGGGGTAGGGTGTACCGCTCACTTTTTGGCCTCCCTGGACAGAATCGTTTGTCGTTTTGTGGTAAGGCCAAAAAAGTGTGCAATTACCCTAAACCTTCAAGACTCGTAATACCAGCAGGCGTAAAAAAGCAGCGTTAGGACCTCTTAAAGCTGCTTTTTTACCCTAACGCACAACTCGTAATCTAGCCGTATGTGCTTTGGGGTCTCTGTGTGAAAATGTATGGTCATTCCAAGGCCTTGGTTTAAAATACTGATTGTTGTCAGGCACCAGGCTGTTGTTGTTTGGGGGAATTTGAATTTATAATCTTAATTTTGAATTGGATTTTGGTTAAAGGGCCATTATACACTGATTTTTTTCTTTGCATAAATGTTTTGTAGATGATCTATTTATAAAGCCCATAAAGTTTTTTTTTTTTTTTTTAAATGTATAATTTTGCTTATTTTTAAAGAACATTGCTCTGATTTTCAGACTCCTAACCAAGCCCCAAAGTTTTATTTGAATACCGTCAGCTACCTACTCCAGGTTGCTCCTGTTTGTGTAAAGGGTCTTTTCATATGCAAAAGAAGGGGGAGGGGGGAGTGTCTTATTTCCCACTTGCAGTGGGCTTTCCAACTGCCTTTTCAACAGAGCTAAACTGAAAGCTTATAAGTACGATTTTAAACCGTTTTATACTGGATTTTTATATCAGTATCTGTGCATCTTATTCTTTATAGTAGTGTCTATTGTATAAAGTTATATGAAAATGAGTGTATACTGTCCCTTTAATGTTGGCAAATAATATACTCAAATACTTTCCTGAGTCTATATATGCATATTTACTTTACTTTAGTGTTATATATTTTTCAACATACAATTTATTTTCAGTATCAGCTTGGTGTGTTTACTTGCATTCATTTTAAGTATGCATTGTTTGTTGTGTAGATTTTTAATCCTTAAACAAACATTTACTGTATAAAAGTGATAGAATTCTTTATACAAGATGGACTATTTGATGACATTATAAATAGTTGCTTGCACTCGTACTTCCTATTGTGATTTTTAATTCTTGTAGCTTTTGTGGCTGTACTTTGTTATAGCTTGTTCTTATTTGTAATGGTAGTTCTTGTCCTGATATTGCAAAACAGTTCTTTTTTTTTAGCATACTTAGGGGGCGATTTATCAAGCTCTTCGGCAGGCTTTTGCCTGCCTACGAATGCAGGTTCTCACAAGAGAACATGCACGCTGTATTTAACAAGCAGCGGTCAGACCTTCACTTTCAATCTCCCCAGTCTAGTCTGACAGCTCCTGCCCGCACGTGATTGGCTGTGCGCGGGCAAGGGGCAGGATTGCACGCAAGTGCAAAATAGCACTCGTGTGTAATGCTGAATCCTGCCAGGGGAATTCAGCCCACCGGAGGCGAGCTGCGGCAGACAGGGGCGCGTATGTTCGCCCCTGTCCACCTCAGCTTGATAAATCGCCCCCTTAGTGCTCTACACAATAGAAGGAGATAAAAGCAGAAGTAAGTAGGTTAAAAGGGAGATAGAGTGTACAGTTGTGTTTTTTAAATTTACTTCTATTATCAATTTACTTTTGTTCTTTTGGTATTCTTTTTTCAAGAGCATACCTAGATAGCCTCAGCAACCCTATAGTCAACAATGCTTTTAAAAATTATATGCATTGTGCAAACAATTCTGTTCTAGTGCTCAAAAGTGTATAACACTGTTGAAAGCATTGGTGCAAATCTGTTGCTATATAGTACTGCAGACACATGCACGATCCTGAGCCTACTTAGATATGTTCTTCAACAAATTATGCCAAGAGAATGAAATAAATTTAATAATAGAGGTAAAATGGAAAGTTTTTTTAAAAATCATTCATCTGAACAAAGAAAAAAAAATAGTTTAATTTCCCTTTAAATGAGGAGAGGAATACAATGTAGAATACTGCAACTTTCAACTGTTCTACCCTCCACTGATGCTATTCATCTTTGTGTTTTCCTTTGTTATTATCCACAAATGTAAAAGTCTAGAGAAACCCATGCAAACTTGTTTTCAAAATGCATTTCTTCTGTGTAATGAGTTTCAAGAATGTCTTTGTAGAGAGCTTCCTTGCATGGGAATGAAATGTCTTGCGGACCTGATCCGACAGTGCGGATCAGGTCCGCAAGACATCGCTGAATGCGGAGAGCAATACGCTCTCCGCATTTAACATTGCACCAGCAGCTCACAAGAGCTGCTGATGCAATGCCGCCCCCTGCAGACTCGCGGCCAATGGGCCGCCAGCAGGACGGTGTTAATCAACCCAATTGTACTTGATCGGGTTGAATTGTTGCGATTCCTGTCCGCCTGCTCAGAGCAGGCGGATAGGGTTATGGAGCAGCGGTCTTTGTGACCGCTGCTTCATAACTGCTGTTTCTGGCGAGTCTGAAGACTCGCCAGAAACACGGGCCGTCAAGCTCCTTTCGGAGCTTGATAGATAGGCCCCAATAGATAGACTAGGTGTACCGCTGCCTATAGATAGACTAGGTGTACTGCTGCCTATAGATAGACTAGGTGTACTGCGGCCTATAGATAGACTAGGTGTACTGCGGCCTATAGATAGACTAGGTGTACTGCTGCCTATAGATAGACTAGGTGTACTGCGGCCTATAGATAGACTAGGTGTACTGCGGCCTATAGATAGACTAGGTGTACTGCTGCCTATAGATAGACTAGGTGTACTGCTGCCTATAGATAGACTAGGTGTACTGCTGACTATAGATAGACTAGGTGTACTGCTGACTATAGATAGACTAGGTGTACTGCTGACTATAGATAGACTAGGTGTACTGCTGCCTATAGATAGACTAGGTGTACTGCTGCGCTGCCTATAGATAGACTAGGTGTACTGCTGCGCTGCCTATAGATAGACTAGGTGTACTGCGGCCTATAGATAGACTAGGTGTACTGCTGACTATAGATAGACTAGGTGTACTGCTGCCTATAGATAGACTAGGTGTACTGCTGCCTATAGATAGACTAGGTGTACTGCTGCCTATAGATAGACTAGGTGTACTGCTGCCTATAGATAGACTAGGTGTACTGCTGCCTATAGATAGACTAGGTGTACTGCTGACTATAGATAGACTAGGTGTACTGCTGCCTATAGATAGACTAGGTGTACTGCTGACTATAGATAGACTAGGTGTACTGCTGCCTATAGATAGACTAGGTGTACTGCTGACTATAGATAGACTAGGTGTACTGCTGCCTATAGATAGACTAGGTGTAATGCTGACTATAGATAGACTAGGTGTACTGCTGACTATAGATAGACTAGGTGTACTGCTGCGCTGCCTATAGATAGACTAGGTGTACTGCTGCCTATAGATAGACTAGGTGTACTGCTGCCTATAGATAGACTAGGTGTACTGCTGACTATAGATAGACTAGGTGTACTGCTGCCTATAGATAGACTAGGTGTACTGCTGCGCTGCCTATAGATAGACTAGGTGTACTGCTGCCTATAGATAGACTAGGTGTACTGCTGACTATAGATAGACTAGGTGTACTGCTGCCTATAGATAGACTAGGTGTACTGCTGCCTATAGATAGACTAGGTGTACTGCTGCCTATAGATAGACTAGGTGTACTGCTGACTATAGATAGACTAGGTGTACTGCTGACTATAGATAGTCTAGGTGTACTGCTGCCTATAGATAGACTAGGTGTACTGCTGCACTGCCTATAGATAGACTAGGTGTACTGCTGCCTATAGATAGACTAGGTGTACTGCTGTCTATAGATAGACTAGGTGTACTGCTGCACTGCCTATAGATAGACTCGGTGTACTGCTGCCTATAGATAGACTAGGTGTACTGCTGCCTTTAGATAGACTAGGTGTACTGCTGACTATAGATAGTCTAGGTGTACTGCTGCCTATAGATAGACTAGGTGTACTGCTGACTATAGATAGTCTAGGTGTACTGCTGCCTATAGATAGACTAGGTGTACTGCTGCGCTGCCTATAGATAGACTAGGTGTACTGCTGCCTATAGATAGACTAGGTGTACTGCTGACTATAGATAGACTAGGTGTACTGCTGCACTGCCTATAGATAGACTCGGTGTACTGCTGCCTATAGATAGACTAGGTGTACTGCTGCATATTTTATTAATGTGCTTACCAAACTGTGCTGTCCATCAGTTACAGACAAGTTTTCCACGGTCTCTATTCTCATCTTCTTATCAAGTAAGCTGCCAGCTGGTGGTTCATTTCTTAGCATCTCATTGTAATATTCGTGGACCTCTTGATCTTCAGTTTTCAGAGACGCTTTAGCAGGATTTAATGCCAAACTAGATAAAAATATATCGGAATATATACATATTACAATTCCTATATTATTAAATATGATATTGATAATTCTAGACTTAAACCAATTTCTTAACAACTAGCCTCATATAATATGGCCTACTGCAATTCTGAATCAGAGCAAGTGTTTGAAGGACATATAAATGGATTCTCAAATTAGTTAAATTAAATCCTGCCGTCATGAAGAGAAATCACACAAAATCTTCTTTGTTTGTTTTGTTTTTCTTTGTTAGCATTATGTTGTAATGTAGGTGTCAATACGTCACGTCTAGGACCCTGCATAGCTTAATAAACTGATCTCAAGCTAAAATACTTTGAGGAACCTCGCTGTACTGCTGAGACTGCTTAGATAATCTCACAAGAGCAGAGAACTTTAGATAATTAGGCCCTAAGTATTCATAAAACAATGGCTGCTGGCAAGTTGTGACCTAGATTTCCGCTATATAATATTGACTGTTGAGACCAAGGGGCCGATTTAGCATGGCCCGA
Organism: Bombina bombina; assembly: GCF_027579735.1. Taxonomy (NCBI): domain Eukaryota; kingdom Metazoa; phylum Chordata; class Amphibia; order Anura; family Bombinatoridae; genus Bombina; species Bombina bombina. The sequence goes on along the minus strand of NC_069504.1, from coordinate 533,601,893 downwards.
ATTGGCCAGATACATATTTTTCTGCGCGAGCCTTCAGGCTCGCCGGAAACCAGAGTTAAGAAGCAGTGGTCTTAAGACCGCTGCTCCTTAACTTGTACGCCACCTCTGAGGCAGCGTTCAGCAATAAGCCCGATCACATATGATCAGGTTGATTGACACCCCCTGCTAGCGGCCGATTGGCCACAAATCTGCAGTGGGCGGCATTGCACAAGCAGTTCACCAGAAATGCTTGTGCTATGATAAATGCTGATAGCATATGCTGTCGACATTCAGCGATGTCGGGTGGACATGATCATTACAGCGGATCATGTCTGTCCTAAACTTAATAAATCAGCCCCCAATTATCAACTGCTGTAAATGAATCACTATTGTGTGAAAAGAATGGTTATATGTAGAAGTGTTACGTCTGGAGTCTGTACTTTCAGTTCTCATAGAAATTAGAAAGCACACATTTTTATAATTAAAATACATTAAAGGGGATAAAATAAATATAAGTATAAAACTTTTATTTTACTACTTATAATTAAACATTTTACAATTATACCTTCACCTAGGCTATTTTGACCTGTATGGAGCCAGTGACATTAATGAAAACATTACAAAAACAAAAATGCACTGTATTTTAAGTCCAAGGTGTTAATCTTCCTCCCTCCTCTCTCACATGGACTAATTTGTAAACCCACAGGCAGTCATGGACATAAAAAAACACATTTTAAAAAGTTTGTACAGATTCAGCAACACTGTGATTTTTGAAAGCCCTGGTGTAGTACTACACTTCACCTCCACCCACAGGGGCACCTAAGACAACCACCTATGTTTGTGCTATGGAAGTACTAGCCCTAGATCAATCATCTACCAAGTATTATTTATGACATTAATAATATATAATAAATATGTTGCTATTATTATTATATTTGGACTGTGTAAATGTATATGAAAAGTATGGTCAAAAGATCATGCAGCTAATTAGGAGAATGTCATTATGACAAATGAACAAGTTCACAGTCTGATACACTCCTAGGATATTTATATGTTGATGTGCCTGTAACACACAGGCACATCAACATATAAATGTCCTGACTTTTAGAATGGTTTTCTGGAGGATCCAAGTCCAACACGGGCTTGGTACCTCCAGAAAACCATAATAAAAGTCAGGACTTAGGCAAACTTTTAAAGTAATAATAAACATTATAAAGCAGAGTTTTAATTTGTTCATGTATCCAAAAGATCTTCAATCTGGAGTGGATCTTTATAGCCTAAACATAAATGATGCTGTAAGGAAGATACATGGTAAATACAAGTGAAGGTTAAAGTGCAACACACAAAGATCTGTATTTGCACAGATCTTTGTGTGTTGCACTTTAAAACTAATATATCCAGCACCGAAAAAAAACAAATGCTGCTACCTGTGACCATATTTGGAATTTGTTTGGTAAATGAATATCCGAATAAAGAATTTTGCTCATACCTAGTGGTTTAAGGGAAGGAAACATAAGGTGTGCGGTAGCTTTGCACATGAATTGTCTTTGGAGCAGCGAGACAGAGCAGTTCAAGATTTATTTTGTCGCTTAGGATGAAGAGACTTGGAGATAGCATGATGGAGCAAGGTAGAGAGTTCCAGCACATGCGATGTCTTGAAGGTGAGGAAGTAAGTATTAATAATAGAAGCGTACAAACAAAGGTTACAAGTTAAACTAAAAGAGAGGGGTACATGGAGTATTTGGAAAAAAGTGAGGAAATTTAGTTGGCTATGAGGGTAGTAAGAGCATTTTAGTTTAGAGTAAATATTTTGAACTGTATTCTAAAGCATACGAAGAGCCAGTGTAGGAAGAGGCAGAGCAGGAATCTGAAGTAGATCATGACATTTGGTGGATGAGTCTAGCTGAAATATTCATGTTAGAGTGTCGGAGGGAAAGGCTGTTATTGGGAAGGGCACTTAGGAGTAGATTGCAGTAGACAATAGAAGACAAAAGTGAGTGAATTAATTATTTTGTTCTTACTGTCTTGGGTAAAGAAAGGGCAAATGCTAGATATGTTGCTTAGGTGCACATAGCAGGATCAAAGGCCAAAATGATCATCTGGGGTTGCCGTTTTCCTTGTTCAGAGGAGAATTGCCTGGTATTTCGGGCTGGACTGACCATGTCGGCGGGATCAGACTGATATGCTACAGGAAAGTTTTCCTCTTTGAAAAGCACAATTGGGCAGAAAGAAGCTACTTCTAGGTGGTAACCGGGTCATAGAACAAGCTATTGAAGCTGCTGTCCGTTCCTGGCAGACTGCTTCTCTTTCTGTTTTGCATAGTAAATAAGAGTTCAGAGACCACTGTGATGCCAAGACAGCAGATCCAGGTAAATGTTTTCAGTACAAAGTCTCCTACAATGCGAGAGATAATAGGTTAAGGGGAGTGGGAATAAAAAGAACCTCAGTTTTTGAGAGATTGAATTGGAGGTAACGGGAAGGCATCCAGAAGGACATTGCAGAGAGGCAGTTGGTGACCTGGTTGAGCAAACAGAGATAGATATGAGGAGAAAAAAGAGAGATTTGGGCATCATCAGTATAGAAAGGGTACTGGAACGCAATTGAACGTAGACATTTCTTCTGTTAAGTGTGATCAGTCCACGGGTCATCATTACTTGTGGGATATTAACTGCTCCCCTACAGGAAGTGCAAGAGGATTCACCCAGCAGAGTTGCTATATAGCTCCTCCCCTCTACGTCACCCCCAGTCATTCTCTTGCACCCAACGACTAGATAGGATGTGTGAGAGGACTATGGTGATATATTTAGTTTTTATATCTTCAATCAAAAGTTTGTTGTTTTATAATAGCACCGGAGTGTGTTATTCCTTCTCTGGTAGAATTTGAAGAAGAATCTACCTGAGTTTTTTTCTATGATTTTAGCCGGAGTAGTTAAGATCATATTGCTGTTTCTCGGCCATCTGAGGAGAGGCAAACTTCAGATCAGGGGACAGCAGGCAGATTAATCTGCAAAGAGGTATGTAGCAGCTTATTATTTTCTGACATGGAATTGATGAGAAAATCCTGCCATACCGTTATAATGTAAACCCAGCCTTGAATGCAGTAGATGTAGCTGATATCAGGCTGTCATGTATGTATATTTTATACTTCTCTGGTTTTTAGACTGTATACATAGACTTAACCTAATTTGCAGGGACTTGCAATAGGTTTTAAATGACAATTAATTATTGAGGTAAAACGTTTTTTTGCTGGCATGTAAAAACGTTTTTTTCTCTGAGGTACTGGGTGAAAAAATGTTTTGGGCACTATTTTTCCACTTGGCAATAGTTTTGATTTAAATTAGAGCAGTTCACTGATCCCTCTCACTGTTATGTGTGTGGGGGAGGGGCCATTTTGGTGCTTTCACTATGCATCAGAAAAAACTCAGTCAGAGATTCATTTTCTTCCTGCATGATCCGGTTCATCTCTACAGAGTTCAGGGATCTCCAAAGCCTTTTTTGAGGGAAGTAATCATTACAGCAGAGCTGTGCTGATTGTATTGACTGTGATAAAAAAAAAAAAAAAAAAAAGTTTATTTGTGTATTTTTTTTTTTCTGCTGCCTGGGTTAGTTATCATTTGCTGAGGGGAACAATCCTTTGCTAAAACTGTATATTCTGACAAAGATTGATGCTATAACTTAATTATTTTAACTGTTATAATATTTTTCTGTGCTTCTTAAAGGCACAGTTCGTTTTCATATTATTTGTAAATTACTTTGTAAAGTATTTCCAAGTTGCTGTTTATTTGCTAGTGTGTTAAACATGTCTGATTCAGAGGAATATCTCTGTGCTATATGTGTTAATGCCAAAGTGGAGCCCAATAGAAATTTATGTACTAAATGTATTGATGCTATTTTAAAAAAACAGTCAATCTGTACAAATTGAACATATTTCACCAAACAACGAGGGGAGAGTTATGCCGACTAACTCGCCTCACGTGTCAGTACCTGCATCTCCCGCTCAGGAGGTGCGTGATATTGTAGCGCCGAGTACATCTGGGCGGCCATTACAAATCACATTACAAGATATGGCTACTGTTATGACTGAAGTTTTGGCTAAACTACCAGAACTAAGAGGTAAACGTGATCACTCTGGGGTGAGAACAGAGTGCGCTGATAATGCAAGGGCCATGTCTGATACTGCGTCACAGTTTGCAGAACGTGAAGACGGAGAGCTTCATTCTGTGGGTGACGGTTCTGATCCAAATAAACTGGACTCAGACATTTCAAATTTTAAATTTAAGCTTGAGAACCTCCGTGTGTTACTAGGGGAGGTATTAGCGGCTCTGAATGATTGTAACACAGTTGCAATCCCAGAAAAAATGTGTAGGTTGGATAAATATTTTGCGGTACCGACGAGTACTGACGTTTTTCCTATACCTAAGAGACTTACTGACATTGTTACTAAGGAGTGGGATAGACCCGGTGTGCCTTTCTCACCCCCTCCTATATTTAGAAAAATGTTTCCAATAGACGCCGCCACACGGGATTTATGGCAAATGGTCCCTAAGGTGGAGGGAGCAGTTTCTACTTTAGCTAAGCGTACCACTATCCCAGTGGAGGATAGCTGTGCTTTTTCAGATCCAATGGATAAAAAATTAGAGGGTTACCTTAAGAAAATGTTTGTTCAACAAGGATTTATATTGCAACCTCTTGCATGTATTGCGCCTGTCACGGCTGCAGCAGCATTTTGGTTTGAGTCTCTGGAAGAGACACTTCAATCATCCACACTAGATGACATCACACACAAACTTAAATTCCTTAAGTTAGCTAATTCATTTATTTCAGATGCCGTAGTACATTTAACTAAACTTGCGGCTAAAAATTCAGGATTCGCCATTCAGGCACGCAGAGCTCTGTGGCTGAAATCCTGGTCAGCTGATGTTACGTCTAAATCTAAATTGCTTAATATTCCTTTCAAAGGGCAGACCTTATTCGGGCCCGGCTTGAAAGAGATTATTGCTGACATTACAGGAGGTAAAGGTCATGCCCTGCCTCAGGACAAGGCCAAAGCCAAGGCTAGACAGTCCAATTTTCGTTCCTTTCGTAATTTCAAAGCAGGAGCAGCATCAACTTCCTCTGCACCAAAACAGGAAGGAGCTGTTGCTCGCTACAGACAAGGCTGGAAACCTAACCAGTCCTGGAACAGGGGCAAACAGGCCAGAAAACCTGCTGCTGCCCCTAAGACAGCATGAATTGAGGGCCCCCGATCCGGGACCGGATCTAGTGGGGGGCAGACTTTCCCTCTTCGCCCAGGCTTGGGCAAGAGATGTTCAGGATCCCTGGGCGTTAGAGATCATATCTCAGGGATACCTTCTGGACTTCAAATCCTCTCCCCCAAGAGGGAGATTTCATCTGTCAAGGTTGTCAACAAACCTAACAAAGAAGGAAGCGTTTCTACGCTGCGTACAAGATCTTTTATTAATGGGAGTGATCCATCCAGTTCCGCGGTTGGAACAAGGACAAGGGTTTTACTCAAATCTGTTTGTAGTTCCCAAAAAAGAGGGAACCTTCAGGCCAATCTTGGATTTAAAGATCCTAAACAAATTCCTAAGAGTTCCATCGTTCAAGATGGAAACTATTCGAACAATTTTGCCCATGATCCAAGAGGGTCAGTACATGACCACAGTGGATTTAAAGGATGCTTACCTTCACATACCGATTCATAGAAGTCATTACCGGTATCTAAGGTTTGCCTTTTTAGACAGGCATTACCAGTTTGTAGCTCTTCCATTCGGACTGGCTACGGCTCCAAGAATCTTCACAAAGGTTCTGGGCACTCTTCTGGCGGTACTAAGACCGCGAGGAATTTCAGTAGCTCCGTACTTAGACGACATACTGATACAAGCTTCAAGCTTTCAAACTGCCAAATCTCATACAGAGATAGTACTGGCATTTCTAAGGTCGCATGGATGGAAAATGAACGAAGAGAAAAGTTCTCTCTTTCCACTCACAAGAGTTCCCTTCCTGGGGACTCTGATAGATTCTGTAGAAATGAAGATTTACCTGACAGAGGACAGGTTAACAAAACTTCAAAATGCATGCAGTGTCCTTCATTCCATTCAACACTCTAAATCTGAATCAAGAGACCAGAAATTCTCTTCTATGGTGGCTTTATCGGCCACATCTGTCCAGGGGAATGCCATTCAGCAGGCCAGACTGGTCAATTGTAACAACAGACGCCAGCCTACTAGGTTGGGGCGCTGTCTGGAATTCTCTGAAGGCTCAGGGACTATGGAATCAGGAGGAGAGTCTTCTTCCAATAAACATTCTGGAATTGAGAGCAGTCCTCAATGCTCTTCTGGCTGGGCCCCAGTTAACAACTCGGGGGTTCATCAGGTTCCAGTCGGACAACATCACGACTGTAGCTTATATCAACCATCAGGGAGGGACAAGAAGCTCCCTAGCAATGATGGAAGTATCGAAGATAATTCGCTGGGCAGAGTCTCACTCTTGCCACCTGTCTGCAATCCACATCCCGGGAGTGGAGAACTGGGAGGCGGATTTCTTAAGTCGTCAGACTTTTCATCCGGGGGAGTGGGAACTTCATCCAGAGGTCTTTGCCCAAATACTTCGACGTTGGGGCAAACCAGAGATAGATCTCATGGCGTCTCGACAGAACGCCAAGCTTCCGCGCTACGGGTCCAGATCCAGGGATCTGGGAGCGGTCCTGATAGATGCCTTGACAGCACCATGGACCTTCAGGATGGCTTATGTGTTTCCACCTTTCCCGATGCTTCCTCGATTGATTGCCAGAATCAAACAGGAGAAAGCATCAGTGATTCTAATAGCGCCTGCATGGCCACGCAGGACTTGGTATGCAGATCTGGTGGACATGTCATTCTGTCCACCTTGGTCGTTACCTCTGAAACAGGACCTTCTGATTCAGGGTCCTTTCAAACATCAAAATCTAACTTCTCTGAAGCTGACTGCTTGGAAATTGAACGCTTGATCTTATCAAAGCGTGGTTTTTCTGAGTCAGTTATTGATACCTTAATACAGGCTAGGAAGCCTGTTACCAGAAAGATTTACCATAAAATATGGCGTAAATACCTATATTGGTGCGAATCCAAAGGTTACTCTTGGAGTAAGGTTAGGATTCCTAGGATATTGTCTTTTCTACAAGAAGGTTTAGAAAAGGGGTTATCCGCTAGTTCCTTAAAGGGACAGATCTCAGCTCTGTCCATTCTGTTACACAAGCGTCTGTCAGAAGTTCCAGACGTTCAGGCTTTTTGTCAGGCTTTGGCCAGGATTAAACCTGTGTTTAAAGCTGTGGCTCCACCATGGAGTTTAAACCTTGTTCTTAACGTTTTACAGGGTGTTCCGTTTGAACCCCTTCATTCCATTGATATAAAGTTGTTATCTTGGAAAGTTCTATTTTTAATGGCTATTTCCTCGGCTCGAAGAGTCTCTGAGTTATCAGCCTTACATTGTGATTCTCCTTATTTGATTTTTCACTCGGATAAGGTAGTTCTGCGTACTAAACCTGGGTTCTTACCTAAGGTAGTCACTAACAGGAATATCAATCAGGTGATTGTTGTTCCATCCTTGTGCCCAAATCCTTCTTCGAGGAAGGAACGTCTTTTGCACAATCTGGATGTAGTTCGTGCCCTTAAATTTTATTTACAGGCAACTAAAGATTTTCGACAAACGTCTTCCCTGTTTGTCGTTTACTCTGGTCAGAGGAGAGGTCAAAAAGCTTCTGCTACCTCTCTCTCTTTTTGGCTTCGTAGCATAATTCGTTTAGCTTATGAGACTGCTGGACAGCAGCCTCCTGAAAGAATTACAGCTCATTCCACTAGAGCTGTGGCTTCCACTTGGGCCTTTAAGAATGAGGCCTCTGTTGAACAGATTTGCAAGGCTGCAACTTGGTCTTCGCTTCATACTTTTTCCAAATTTTACAAATTTGACACTTTTGCTTCCTCGGAGGCTATTTTTGGGAGAAAGGTTCTTCAGGCAGTGGTTCCTTCTGTATAAAGAGCCTGCCTATCCCTCCCGTCATCCGTGTACTTTTGCTTTGGTATTGGTATCCCACAAGTAATGATGACCCGTGGACTGATCACACTTAACAGAAGAAAACATAATTTATGCTTACCTGATAAATTCCTTTCTTCTGTAGTGTGATCAGTCCACGGCCCGCCCTGTTTTTTAAGGCAGGTAAATATTTTTTAAATTATACTCCAGTCACCACTACACCCTTGGCTTCTCCTTTCTCGTTGGTCCTTGGTCGAATGACTGGAGGTGACGTAGAGGGGAGGAGCTATATAGCAACTCTGCTGGGTGAATCCTCTTGCACTTCCTGTAGGGGAGCAGTTAATATCCCACAAGTAATGATGACCCGTGGACTGATCACACTACAGAAGAAAGGAATTTATCAGGTAAGCATAAATTATGTTTTTTCAAGGGAGGATGTATTGTTAAAGAAAAGTAAGGGACCCAAGACAGAGCCTTGGGTTACCCTAGTGGTTTTAAATCCATTAATAGGCTTAGCAAAGGGACCAGGTCTGAGCTATGATAGTTGTATTTTAATCTTATAATTCTAGACACCCCTTTGTGTTTGTTTGTTTTCTTTTTGTTAGACATATCATGTGAGTGCTAGGCTAATAAGTTTGATCACTGTCATCTGACATCATTGTTCTATGAGCATATTAATCCAGTTTCACTTTTTTGCTTGAGATTACAAGTTTGCAGTGTTCATATTTGATTGTGGCCTCTGCAGGTAATTTCCTTTCAGTAGTAGTCTCTAACTTACCTGCTTTATGTACTGTTTATGTAGAATTTATGACATTTGCATGGGACAAAATAAGATTAGGAATTTAAAATCAGGAATAAGAAAATGGAGGAGGGCAGATGCCTTCCCCTGAAATCGTACTCCTATAATGTAAACATAAATACTTAAGTCACTCTTTTGATGCCATTCACATTTTAAAAAATATGTAGTACGTGTGTACAACAAGCAACTCCTTCCTGCTGCCGCTGATAATGTTTGGAGCATTTTTTCCTGTTTCCCTCAGCCCCCTGGAGAGATTTGTATGGATGCTCACGTATGACACCCCACCATCCCTATTATCACCTTCCAGCTTGTAGCTTTGTGGCAGGGTTTGTTACCATTCCTACATTTTAAGGTCTAGAACCATCCCTGGGCAAGACAAAAGATACACGTGTGTATAGGGTTCTTACTAATGTTTTCATGCAGTATATTCATAAATAATGTAATCTTGTTTTGTTCTATGGCTAAAATTTTGCTTATTTTTTCACTAATTGACACATCTGGAAGGTATCATGTAAAACTCCTTATCTGCTTCCCTTACAGCATTTTACAGCCTTTAAGGCTTTCTCATTTTTCCTGCAATCTTCATGGGGAGATAAAGTTCTTTCGTTATGAGATAAAACAAAACATAGTTTATTTTAATTGGCAACTAATATGAAAGCTTTCAAAAAAAGCACCCCAGCGGAAAATAATCTGCATTTTATTTCCCATAACTACTAGGGTAGAGAAAATATTTCCTTTCTGTTAACTTGTGAATGTTTTTCATTTTTTAGAACAGAGAGAAATTTCATGATTTGTTGTTTTTTTGTTTTTTTTTTTTAACAATTTCATGACTCATCAGATACACAAAAAGGAAAACATATAAAATACCAATTGTTACATTGATAATATGCAGTTATATAACATTATTTCATTATTTAACAGTTTTCTATATCACTCAGGAGATGTATAAAAAAATACTGAGTATTTTATGCCTAATTTGAACAAAATATAGCATTAGATAGATTTTATCTCCATTAATCCCATCACTATTATTATTATTATTATTATCATCGGTACATTGTTATTTGAGTTCCAACAGATTCCGCAGCGCTATAAACAAATGCGGAGTACAACAAAACAATTATAGGGATCAAATGGGTAGAGGGCCCTGCCAAGAGTTGCACTGTTGTAGTCAGCTCTTAAGAAGGTGATCTACAAACAGCTGGACTCTTAGGCTTACATGCTAAGGGAGTTCAGGGGATAGCAATGGAGGAGAGCAACTGGTATAAATTAAGGTTAGCGTAGGTTGTATGCATCCCTGAACAGTAGAGTTTTCCAAAACTAGGGGAGAGTCTTGTGGGGTGAGGCAGAGAGTTCCACAAGATGGGAGCCAGTCTGGAGAAGTCCTGTAAACGGGAGTGCGATGAGGTAACCAGAGAGGAGGAAAGTAGGAGGCCATGAGCAGAGTGAAGGGGACGGGAGGGAGAGTATCTGTAGACAAGGTCTGAGATATAGGGGGAGCAGTGCAGTTGAAGGCTTATATGTCAGAGTGAGAATTTTGTGTTTGATCCTAGAGGCAAGAGGAAGCCAGTGAAGGGATTGGCAGAGAGGAGCAGCAGATGAAGAGCAACGTGTAAGGAAGATGAGTCTGGCAGAGGCATTCATTATGGATTGTAAAGGAGCTAGGCAGCAGGTGGGGAGACCAGAGAGGACAGAGTTGCAGTAATCGAGGAGGGAAAGAATGAGAGAGTGGATTAAAATCATAGTTGCGTCTTGTGTCTAATTTTAGAGATATTTTTAAGGTGGAAGCGGCAGGCTTTGGCCAAGGACTGAATGTGAGGAGTGAAAGAAAGATCTGAGTTAAATGTAGTGCTCTTTATTATTTTTTGAGATTGGAAAAGTACATCTATATAAAAATATTTTTAGTATTATACCTATACCTAAATATAATGAGCTAACGGAGCTAAAATTAATTTTTTTACGAAAGGGTCCAAAGTACTAATAAACTTGCCTCATTTTTTTAACTCTTTAAGTCTTGTTTCTTTATCGTATAATACATCAATTATTTCTATGTTCATTTGATCTAGAAATATAGGGGCCTATTTATCAAGCCGTCAACTTACTTGCATTCGACTGCACCAATAGGCTCGCCTAAGATGCCTAACATCGCTGCCGCGGAACTGAATACGCTCTCCAAAGTTACCAAAAAAGCTGTCAAAAAGCCGTGCAGCAAGTACCGTGCGATGAGCAACAGACTGTTGTTAACTAACAGTCATCGATCTCGCTGCTCTTCGGCTTTTTCCCAGCTTTATTGGTATACTGTCACTAAACACCCACACTATACTACACTGTTTTACCCCTATACCCGCTGCTCCCGGACCCCGCCGCAACTAAATAAAGTTATTAACCCCTAAACCGCCGCTCCCGGAGCCCACCGCCACTCTAATAAATTTATTAACCTCTATCCTGCCGCTCCCGGGGCCCACCGCCACCTACATTATGTTATTAACCCCTAATCTGCCCCCGACACCTACATTATGTTATTAACCCCTAATCTGCCGTCCCCGACACTGTCGCCACCTACATTATACTTATTAACCCCTAATCTGCCGTCCCCAACGTTACTGCCTCTATATTAAATTTATTAACCCCTAAACCTAAGACTAACCCTAACACCCCTAACTTAAATATAATTAAAATAAATCTAAATAATATTACTATCATTAACTAAATTATTCCTATTTAAAACTAAATACTTACCTATAAAATAAACCCTAAGCTAGCTACAATATAACTAATAGTTACATTGTAGCTAGCTTAGGGTTTATTTTTATTTTACAGGCAACTTTGTATTTATTTTAGCTAGGTATACTAGTTAGTAAATAGTTATTAACTATTTATTAGCTACCTAGCTAAAATAAATACAAAAGTACCTCTAAAATAAAACCTAACCTAAGTTACAATAAAACCTAACCCTACACTATAATTATATAAATTAACTAAATTAAATACAATTACCTAAATTAAATTATCTAAAGTACAAAAAAAACCAAACACTGAATTACAAAAAATAAAAAAACAAATTACAAATATTTAAACTAATTACACCTAATCTAATAGCCCTATCAAAATAAAAAAAAAGCCCCCCCCCCATATAAAAAAACCCTAGCCTAAACTAAACTACCAATAGCCCTTAAATGGGCCTTTTGCGGGGCATTGCCCCAAAGTAATCAGCTCTTTTACCTGGAAAAAAAATACAAACAACCCCCCAATAGTAAAACCCACCACCCACACAACCAACCCCCCCCCCAAAAAAAAAAATAACTAAAAAAACCTAAGCTCCCCATTGCCCTGAAAAGGGCATTTGGATGGGCATTGCCCTTAAAAGGGCAGTTAGCTCTATTGAAGGCCCAAACCCTAACCTAAAAACCCACCCAATACACCCTTAAAAAAACCTAACACTAACCCCCTGAAGATCGACTTACCGGGAGACGTCTTCATCCAAGCCAGGCGAAGTGGTCCTCCAGACAGGCAGAAGTGGTCCGCCAGATGGCAGAAGTCTTGATCCAGACGGCATCTTCTATCTTCATCCATCTGGCGCAGAGCGGGTCCATCTTCAAGACATCCGACGCGGAGCATCCTCTTCTGCCAACGACTACCCGACGAATGAAGGTTCCTTTAAGTTACGTCATCCAAGATGGCGTCCCTTAGATTCCGATTGGCTGATAGAATTCTATCAGCCAATTGGAATTAAGGTAGGAAAAATCCTATTGGCTGATGCAATCAGCCAATAAGATTGAAGTCCAATCCTATTGGCTGATCCAATCAGCCAATAGGATTGAGCTTGCATTCTATTGGCTGATTGGAACAATTGGTTTTATTGTAACTTAGGTTAGGTTTTATTTTACAGGTACTTTTGTATTTATTTTAGCTAGGTAGTTATTACATAGTTAATAACTATTTAGTAACTATTCTACCTAGTTAAAATAAATACAAACTTGCCTATAAAATAAAAATAAACCCTAAGCTAGCTACAATGTAACTATTAGTTATATTGTAGCTAGCTTAGGGTTTATTTTTATAGGTAAGTATTTAGTTTTAAATAGGAATTATTTAGGTAATGATAGGAATTTTAATTAGATTTAAGTTAGGGGGTGTTAGGGTTAGACTTAGGTTTAGGGGTTAATAAATTTAATATAGTGGCGGCGGCGTTGGGGTCGGCAGATTAGTGGTTAATAAGTGTAATGTAGGTGGCGGCGGAGTCGGGGGGCAGATTAGGGGTTAATAAGTATAATGTAGGTGGCGCCGGTGGTGGGGCGGCAGATTAGGGGTTAATAAGTATAAAGTAGGTGGCGGCGATGTCGGGGGCGGCAGATTAGGGGTGTTTAGACTCGGAGTACATGTTAGGGTGTTAGGTGTAAACATAACTTTTATTCTCCCATAGGAATCAATGGGATATCGGGCAGCAGCGAACATAAGCTTTCGCTGCTTTCAGACTCCCATTGATTCCTATGGCATCCGCCGTCTCCAGGTACGCTGGGCCGGAATAGTGGCAAGCGTACCTTGTAGGTATTTGATAACTTGCAAAAGTAGTCAGATAGTGCCGAATTTGCATTCGGAACATCTGTAGTGACATAAGCATTGATCTGTGTCGGACTGAGACCGGCGGATTGTATGTTACGTCACAAAATTCTACTTTTGCCGGTCTGTAGTCTTTGATAAATAAGGTGAATCAGGCTCGTCACAATTACGCTGAGGAATTCCAGCATATTTGCGGTTGATGGCTTGATAAATAGGGGCCATAGAGTGAAAAACATGCATACTGGGTCCTTCCTTCAACAACATTTTTTTTATTATACACTTTCTTGCCACCAAAATTATCATTGCCATCAGTCTAACATTATCATGTTTTATTTGTCTATTTTCGGCAAGCAACATGTTAAAAAAACTTACGTTCACCTTCATTTTAATCACTTTTGAAGCCCAAAAGCTAACTTTTGCCCAACATTGATTCATTTTTGGGCATTCCCAAAGAAGATGCTTCAAATTAGGATCATAGAAGTTACATTTAATACATCTCCTCTCACAATTTGACCACCTTGCCGCCAATGTCGGAGTAACATAGAATCTATGTAATAGTTTAATCTGCGATTCCATAAAGTAAGAATTTTGTGTAGCTAACATATTTTTAATACCATTGTGCATCTCTTTAGTATCTAAAAATATCAAGGCTTCTTGCTGCCATCCAGTTATATTTTTTCCCATTGTCTCACTTGACCTTGAGTTCAAAAGAGCCCTGTAAAGGGCAGAATAAGAAAAAAATCCTTTATGAAAGCTTTCTATCATGCCCTGTAATGGATGAGGATCCCATAGAGAAGAGGGTGAGGCTTTTACAATACTCTTTATATATTGTGATATTTGAATATAAGCATAAAAATGTGATTTAGGTAATTCGAATCTGTATTGCAGTTCCGAAAATGTTCGCAATGAGTTGTTCACTCTAATTGGTAAATAAATTGAGACATTGTTTGGGCATTTCAGTATCCTATTAATCTTAAACCATACTATCAAAATTCCTTTATACATGATATTATTTTTCACTGAGGAGTCAAACTCCTTCATTTCTGTGTGTAATGCAAGTGCCATTTTCACTCCCTTTAATCAATTTGTTTCCAAAGAGTTCACATAAAAATACTGTGTTCCAGCTAACCAATCTATGGCAGCTTTTGCTAATGATGCAAGATTGTACAAATGAATATCTAGCTAGTACCCCCACACCACCTCCTAATATTGGTTGTTTAATTTTATCTAAAGTTATACAGGTCTCGCCCCCCCCCCCCCCCCCCCCCCAGGAAACCTATTAAATATCCTATTTAATCTCTCAATATCTTTCCTTGGGATCAATAATACAAGATTTTAGGTAAAATCATCATTTTAATTAAATGTACTTTCCCCATCAATGAAATGAGCACATTATACCATCTTTTAAGAATTTGTTCTATGGATAAATGTATTTTTTCATAATTAAGATTATACCATTTATCCGGGCTAGTGGAGATATTAATACCCAGATATGTTATAAAGTTAAAACAAGAAGGGAGTACAGGGGCGCACACTCCTCTAAGCGTAGTATGTTTTAAAAATGACAGATTTTATTTGAACACAAGACAAATGAACACTCACATGTTCAAACCTCAAACAATTATGAGGCATGATAACAACATATGGAAAATCATTGATTCTCAAGGCTCTGCTTAGGTATCTACCGTAGTGTCCCAGAGTAGTTCTCTTCACTTCTAAAAGTCAAGATTTCCGGACTCGGATTGTCTCAGCTGGGCACTTGTAATACATAGATTTAGTAAAGCAAAGTCTCACAAGCACTAAAGATAACATAAAGTGCTACAAATCTGTAAAAGAAGCGTCACAGAAAATCTCACAGCCGTTCAAAAGAGCTCTAGCCGGATTGTCAAACAGCTGTGGGTGACGCGTAGATGGTGGGCGTGTGTTATCTTTAGTGCTTGTGAAACTTTGCTTTACTAAATCTACGGATTACAAGTGCCCAGCTGAGACAATCCGAGTTGAGAAATCTGGACTTTTAGAAGTGAGGAGAATTACTCTGGGACACTACAGTAGATACCTAAGCAGAGCCTTGAGAATCAATGGTTTTCCATATGTTGTTATCATACCTCATAATTGTTTGAGGTTTGAACATGTGAGTGTTCATTTGTCTTGTGTTCAAATAAAATCTGTCATTTTTAATACATACTACGCTTAGAGGAGTGTGCGCCCCTGTACTACCTTCTTGTTTTTACTTAGTTTGATCCGGTTGCCAAAACCGTGCTGTCAAGGGGCTGCAACTGACTCTGAGATTCGTGCACCTTAAAGAGATACCATCCACTTGGGAGTACTTATCCCTCAGGACTTATACGAAAACCTTACACATATCCTTTATTATAAGGTTTTTACATGTAGATCTACTTATATATGTTTTAAAATTATTTTATTTTATTTTACCTTATTTTACTTAATTCGATTCTATATAGGGCGCTCCTTTTTGTTCTTTTTTCTTATGTTATAAAGTTAGGAGGAGTTCTAAACGAAAATTGACTAATATGACATTTTTCCTTTTTATTTAGCCATAAAACTTCCGATTTACTTCTATTAATTTTAAATCCTGAAAATTGGCCAATTTCATTAATAATTTCAAATTTTTTATATGTTTTTCTCTGGGTCTTGCATAAATAATAACATGTCATCCGCATATTGAGCAAGATGGTATCTCTCCCCTTCTACTATTATCCCTGGGTATATATTTCTCAATTTAGCCACACACCTAGGCCAGGTGAGAGACACGGTGGTGGTGTTGGCATCTTACTCTCTCCCTCCTGCACCTATCAGTACCTAATCCCCATTTCCCTCTCTCCTTTTCTTCCTTTGAAGTCCTGTTCTCCCCTCTCTCTCTCAGAGTGGCAGTTATCTATCGCCCCCCTGGACCAACCTCCCAATTCCTTGACAACTTTGCTGCCTAGCTTCCTTACTTTCTCTCTGCAAATACACCTGCTCTAATCCTAGGGGACTTCAACATCCCTATTGACAACCCATTTGCCCCTGCTGCCTCTAAACTCCTCTCACTCACTAACTTTTTCGGCCTCTCACAATCCACCCTATTCCCTACCCACCGCAATGGACATTCTATTAATCTGGTATTCTCCTATCTCTGCTCGCTCTCTCTGATGTTGCCTGTCGCCCATTTCCCATCTCAGACCACCATCTACTCAACTTTAATCTTAATATACAGGCTAAACCTACTTCTCCCCCTCGCCCCCGCACCTGTAGAAATCTGTAGAAATCCGCAGAAATCTGCACACTGTGGACCCTCCCCAACTCTCCAACCTTATTCAAACACACCTCCCCCAAACTTCCACAAAATCCTGCCCTGACCTTGCTATAACCCACTCTCGCTCCGCCCCAACTTCACAAAGCCCCACATCATCAGCTCCAGCCATGGCACTCCCAGCAAACTCGCTACCTACTAAAATGTTCCCACACTGCTGAACGTGCCTGGAGGAAATCCCACTCTGAACCTGATTTCATGCACTATAAGTTCATTTTTTACTCTTACACCTCTGCCCTTTACTTAGCTAAGCAAACCTACTTATCTTCTCTTATATCCACTTACTCCTCAAACCCTAAAAGACTCTTCTCCATTTTCAACTCTCTCCTCTACCCACCTGCACCATCCCCCTCATCTGCATTCAGTGCTCAAGACCTGGCTGACTACTTTTTCAATAAATATAAAAAGAGAGAGAGATGCACTCAGCTGAGACAGAACAAAAGCTAGAAAAACTTCTGTGCCTGTTCATTTTAGGGTGCCCCTCAGGGTGCATACTCTTTTAGCACACTATGCCCCTTCACAGAGAAATAATATCCTGTAGCATATCAGTCTGACCCTGCCCAATGACAGTCCAGCACCGAAATACCAGGCAATTCTTCTCTGAACAAGAGAAACAACAACCCCAGACGATCGTTTCGGCCTTCTGTGGGCCTCGTCAGTGAGGTGCAGTCGCATCTCTCTAAGGGCATGTGTGCAAGGAGTCCACGTCTGGTTTCCCCTTTTACTCTTAGGGAGACCCAAGAGCAATTTGCATAAATATAAAAAGAGAGAGAGATGCACTCAGCTGAGACAGAACAAAAGCTAGAAAAACTTCCGTGCCTGTTCATTTTAGGGTGCCACTCAGGGTGCATACTCTTTTAGCACACTATGCCCCTTCACAGAGAAAAAATATCCTGTAGCATATCAGTCTGACCCTGCCCAATGACAGTCCAGCACCGAAATACCAGGCAATTCTTCTCTGAACAAGAGAAACAACAACCCCAGACTTTTTCAATAAAACTCTTACCATCCGAAGAAACATCCCAACACAAGCCTGCAATCTCCCAACTTCGCTCCCAGTCACCCCTTCTGCCGCTGTCTGCACCCTCCTCGCACCCTCCTCCCAACTACTGATAGTGAAGTGGCTTCCCTATTGTCTTCCTCACACCTCACTACCTGCCCACTTGACCCTATTCCTTCACATCTAATACCTTCTCTGTCTCCCACCCTCACTCCGGCTCTTACTCATATATTCAACCTATCCCTTTCTACCGGCTCATTCCATGCCTTTTTCAAATATGCAACGGTCACCCCCATCCTCAAAAAACCCTCCCTCGACCCTAACTCTCCTGCAAACTACCGCCCCATATCACTGCTCCCGTTACCTTCAAAAATCCTTGAAAAAATAGTTTTCGATCGCCTAACCCACTTCCTATCCTCCAACTCATTGCTCGACCCCCTGCAATCTGGCTTCTGTCCTCAACACTCAACTGAGACTGCCCTCACCAAGGTTACTAACAATCTCCTTTCTGCTAAAAACAAAGGCTACTACTCTATACTGATTCTATACTGATCTTACTTGACCTCTCTGCTGCCTTTGACACTGTTGGCCATCCCCTTCTCCTACAGACTCTCAGCTCTCTTGGGCTCTGTGACACTGCCCTCTCCTGGATTCACTATTATCTCTCTAACAGATGCTTCTTAGTCTCTATTGCTGGTGACTCCTCTCTATTGCCTCTGTCTGTTGGAGTACCTCAAGGCTCTGTCCTGGGTCCTCTACTCTTCTCTATTTACACTTCTTCACTGGGTAAACTTATCAACAGCTATGGCTTCAACTATCACCTCTATGCTGATGATACCCAGATCTACCTTTCCACCCCTGCACTCTTTCCTTCTGTCAATTCTCACATCATCGACTGTTTATCTGGCATTTCCTCCTGGATGGCCTCTCACCACCTAAAAATAAACATGTCCAAGACCAAACTACTTCTAATCTCCCCCCTCCTCTAACTCTACTCCAGTTTACTATTTTTTCCATCACTGTTGGCGACACCACTATCTCCCCATCACCCCAAGTTCGCTGCCTTGGAGTCACACTTAAGTCAAATCTGTCCTTCATTCCCCACATTCAATTGCTCTCTTCATCCTGCCGCAACCACCTACGCAATATCTCCAAAATGTGTCCGTTTCTGAGTGCTGAAACTACTAAACAGCTAATCCACTCCCTGGTAATTTCCTCACTTGACTACTGTAATAACATGCTAACTGGCCCCCCTCTCTCCCGCCTCTCTCCCCTTCAATCAATCCTAAATGCCTCTGCCAGGCTATTCCACCTCTCTCGACGCTCTGTTTCTGCTGCACCTCTCTGTTAGTCCCTTCACTGGCTCCTCATTCACAGCAGAGTAAAATACCTGTCCTCACTCATCAACAAATATACTCCAGCCCACCCTCTAAGATCCAACAATGACCTGCTCCTTGCGTCCTCTACCATCACCTCCTCTCATGCTAGACTACAGGACTTCTCTCGTGCGGCACCAACACTCTGGAACGCACTTCCTCGAGCTGTCAGACTTTCCCCTAACCTCTTTTCCATTAAACGTTCCCTAAAGACCTTTTTGTTCAGGGAAGCCTATCACCCTACTCATTAACAAATTAACTTCACTTACATAACAGTTGCCCTCATCTATCTCCTCACTAATATCATTCTCACCTTTGTAGTCCCCACCTCCTGTTTCCCATCCTACTACCCATCTAGATTGTAAGTTCCCACGGGAATAGGGCCCTCAATACCCCCTGTATTTGTCTGTAAAATTTTGTCTTTTATTGTATTGTTTCTAAAATTGTACTTTTATCCTTGTACCCATGGGCAGCGCTGCGGAATCTGTTGGCGCTTTATAAATAAAGTATAATAATAATAATAAAAAAAGAGGTGAATGCCCTTTTAAGGGCAATGCCCATACAAATGCTTCTTTAGGGGCAATGGGTAGTTTAGGATTTTTTAGTGTTAGTTTTTTTTTATTTTGCAGAGGTTTGGTGGGTCGGGGGTTTTACTGTTAGAGGGGGGGACTTAGTATTTTTTAAGGTAAAAGAGCTGTTTAACTTAGAGCAATGCCCTACAAAAGGCCCTTTTAAGGGCTATTTGTAGTTTAGCATTAGATTAGGGGGTGTTTTTATTTTGGGGGGCTTTTTTGTTTTCATAGGGATTAGGTTTAATTTTTTTATTTTTGATAATTTGGTTTATTATTTTATGTAATGTTAGAATTTTTTATTTTCTATTTTTGTAATCTTAGATTAATTTAATTTTAGGGTTTTTATTTTTAAGTAATGTTAGCTTTTTTATTTTAATTGTTTGTAACTTAGTATTTTTTTATTTAGGTAATTGGGGTTTTAATTGTGTTGTGGGTGTTGGCGGTTTAGGGGTTAATACTTTTATTATTGGTTCCGATGTGGGTTTGATGGCGGATATAGGGGTTTTATGTGTCAGTTTATTTTTGGGAGGCGGGTTAGACTTTTATGGGAGATTTGACATTTTTTTTTTTATTTTCTTAGGCACCGGCAGTTTCTAAAGTTCCGTACGTCACTGGCAACTCCAGAAATGTGTAGTTACGCACATTTCTGGACATCGCTAGTTTATCCGACTTACGGCACTTTATGAACTGCCGGCGCCGTATATGTGATACCCCGATGTGCAAGGTGAAATTTCAGACATACTTTGTTAGATGCTTTATATATATTTTGTTCATTGTCCCATTTTAAAAAGAAAAAAAAAATACATTAAATTATTATAATCTGAACAGTGAATATATAACTTTAATAGGTACGTAACTTGATCTTACCTTTCATGGGAATCTATCAAACAAGATGGACTTTTCAAGTACTGTTTGAATCGCTGTTCAAAAGCTTGTCCGATAGAACTTATCACCTCTTGAGCTGTGTTGTTTGAGCACTCTAGTATATGGCACGCTGAAGTAATGACAAAAACACAACTGTAAATCAGTGGTAGCAATTAGACATTCTATAGAAACTCTTAAAACAGGTACTTTATAAAGAAAAGTAAATAGTTTTGCAAGTGACACACTCAAGATAGGGTTGCCACCTCGGCCATGCAGGGTGTGCAGAGGGACACATGCATTGTGCTTCTGGACAGCACTGTTCATGTTCCTCCCTGAACACCCTGCAACATGTGTAACTCATAGGTGTCCAGGAAAACATGGCCGAGGTGGCAAACCTAACTCAAGAGCAGCGCTTCTTAAGTCCAGTCTTCTGGACCCCCAACAGTCCAGAGTTTTGTGATACCTGAACTAGAGCACAGCTGAAATAATCAGCTGATAGGTGAGAGAAATTTAATAACCATGGTTACTGATCAGCTGATTATTTCACCTGTGATCTAGATATCATGAAAATCTGGCCTGTTGGGGGTTCTGAAGACTGGACTTAAGAAGCACTGCTCTTGAGTGTGGCACTTGCAAGACTATTTTCTTTTTTTTAAAAGTAAATGTTCTAAGATCTTTGCGTTTCTGTGGGTTTAAGATTTCCAGAGCTAGCGCATTATATTTAGTATTAAGATCTTTTCACACAAGACAATGTTTAAAGCATAAAAAGAGGGTTATTCAGCTAAAATCACTAATAGGTTTGTCCAACTCTGGAACTTGACAGTCCTCATTAGGTTTACTAGTTCATGTGTCATTCTATACGGCTGTCATGTATCAGCTGCTAGAGTAAACCAGTGAAGCTGAAGAGACTTGTCAAGCTGGAGAGGTTGGAAATGCCCCCCAAGTGATCTCCCCAGCATCATCAGCTTCATCAGTCCCCATCTTATTCTATGCAGCTGACTCCTTTCTTCATTCATTTAGTGAATCAGCAGCTTAGGATAATAGGTGAACTGGTAAAGCTGATTGGAAAGCCCCCTTCAGGGAACTTAACTTGCCCACTGTTTTTAAAAGAAAATGGACAGCCAAAAACACCAACATAATAAAGGAATTATACAAATAATAGACATTTAAATTGGATGTCCATTACTCCCCCTAGGAAAAATGACTACTGGCAACTACAATCCATTTGTTCCCATCTTCCATTAGGGATGTGTTATGGCTTTACAATGAAAGGTGTTTTTGTGTATGATTAAAGGACATAAAAATGCAAAAAGAAAAAGCTCCAATGTATTAGTTTATTTTATTATTGCATTGATGCTTGTAAGTAACTGTGTTTAACCCCTGCAAAATAGGTTAAACACAGTTAAAGTAAACACCAGAGCAGCAATTCACTACTGGGAGCTAGCTGAACACATCTAACAAGCTAATGTCAAGAGGCATATGTATCCACCAATCACCAGCAAGCTCCAAGTAGTACATTGATGCTTCTGAGCCTATCTAGGTTATGCTTTTCAATCAAGGATACAAAGGGAACAAAACTAATTTCATATTAGAAGTAAAATAAGTATTTTAAGATTGCATGCTCTATCTGAATCATGAACGTTTAATTTTTGCTTTCATATCCCTTTAAGCACCAACAAATTATAACACAAATTTAATATTTGTTTCAGAATCTTGCAGAGTTCATATTGCAGATGATTTTTTTAAAGTTAAAAAAAGATGTCACTTATTTGTACACAGGATTCACTTAATCTTTCCATAACTTAGCAAATACAGCCAGTTTCCCAGAAAATATTTTGACAGATGGGTGTAATATAAATGCATACTTTTACCATTAGATGGCAGTGTTTTACCATTTTAACAAATGCATTTGACTACAAAATCTAACACTGGGTAACTTTAGCATAAGAGAATTTAGTACATGATGTGTATCTAACAAAAACTAAATGGTAAGAAAGTGTTTCTGTTTATCAGAAGGAAATAAGCAATTACTACACCAAATTCTGCATTTAAAAACAATAGTTATTAATATATTTTTGATCATCTATTTATAAAGTTAAAATTATATTCAAGAGTATTAGGGTATAGGTGAAGTATTATAAGGTAAAATAAAAACACATTTACATGAATGATAAAGGGGTAGAGTCTCGTGTCCATGTGTTTATCATTTGCTAACATTTTTATAAGATGTTTTCAATACAGATATGTTAAAAAGGGTGTTTAAAGGGACATGAAACCCAATGTTTTTGTTTCATGATTCAGATGGATCATATAATTTTAGGCAACTTTCCAATTTACTTTATTAGTTCTCTTGGTAACCTTTGTTGAAAAGCATATCTAGGTAGGCCCAGGAGCTGGGAGCAAGCTGTTGATTTGTGGCTGCACATATATAACTGTTGCCATTGGCTTACCAATGTGGTCAGCTAGCTCCCAGTAGTGCATTGCTGTTCCTTCAATAAAGGATACCAAGAGAATGAAGCAAAATTGATAATAGAAGTAAATTGGAAAGTTGTTTAAAAATGTATGTTCTATATGAATCATAAAAGAAACAATTGTGGATTCATGTCCCCTTAATTTATTTTAAATTAGAGGATTGGTAAAATGATATACATTGAAATAATAATATATACCTCTATAGAAAGTAAATTCAAAACATGCTTCTATTAAAAAGTATAATGCTCTTATTAACATTTACATTTTGACTGTTATGTCCCTTTAACAGTTGCAGAATAACAGTTAAAAATTGCTAATTTAAAAAATAATAATAATAAAAAAAATGCTGCCATATAAAATGTCACAGATAAGGGCTAATGACTTGGCTGACTAAGCTGACAAAAGAAAACAAGAAAGAAAACAAAAAACTAACTGTCAAAGTAAAAAAAAATAAGATCTTACATACTAAACATGATTTTAAGTGCAAATAGCAACATTTCATTGCAGTTTTATTAGTAAATTATTATGGCTGTAGGGAAGGATAATGGGGAAAGGAAAAATACATTGCGGAAACTAATAAAAAAAAACTGAGGCAGAAAGCCAGAAAGGAAAATATTATGGTGCAATTGGTGGCAATATGCATGGAATGTAGTATATGAAAACACAGGGCAGAAGATATTAAGGAAAAAATTAAAACAGAAAAAAAATGTAAGGTGTGCACAACAAGAACATAAATACATTACACATAGCAAAAGCTGGAAACCTTATTATGGGACATACTTAAAGGGACATCACACTTGAAAAAAAGATGCAGCATAGCGTTAAAAAGCTGACAAGAAAATATCACCTGAGCATCCCTATGTAAAAAAAGAAGATATTTTACCTCAAAATGTCTTCAGCTCACCAGAGTAAGTGCTGTGTAAACAGTTATACTTCAGCTTTTGTCCAGCTGCAAGTTGAAAAAAAAAAAAAAACAATAGCCAATCAGCATCAGCAATGCTGAGGTAATGCTTTGCCTTTGCTGTGATCTCATGAGATTTCACTGGGGTGTAAATACTTAGGAAAGTTGAGGTAAACTATCTTCCTTTTTTACATAGAGATGTTCATGTGATATTTTCTAGCCAGCTTTTTACAGCTATACTGCACCACTTTCATGTGCTTCAGCATTTGGGTATTGTGTCCCGTTAAAGAAAATGGAGAGAAGTACTCAGCTGAGATTGAACAAAAGCTGGACATTTGGTGCCTGTTCAGTAGTTGCCACTCAGGGTGCAGCCTCTTTTAGCTCACTAGTGCCTAGTTTTTATTCCTGTAAACTGGTGCTAACATAAAACATCTCCATAGACTTTAATAGAGATACTTGTTAACACCAGTTTGCACAGTTCACAACTAGGCCTATATCTTTCACAGAGGAGAAATATTCTGCAGTACATGAGTGTGATCCTGCCCTAAAAGACATTCCAGCCCTGAAACACCAGTGATTCTCCTCTGAACAAGGGGAACAACACACCCTGGATGTACGTTTTGGCCTCTCAGACCCATGTCAATGAGGTACAGTACATATTCTTACCATGCTTAGATCTACATATGTTAAGTATAGAATACTTAAAGGACAATAAAACATAATAATGTGCAGCATCAGAAAGCCCTCTGCACTCCTCAGTATCCCGAAAAGTAAAAAAAAAAAACAAGTAAGTTAACAAGGTGCTCATAAAAATGTAAAAAGATTTATTAGAAACGATCTAAAGTAATGCAATAAGTCTGATCATCAAAACGAGTAAACGGGTTATAAAGACTGCAACCACGCAAGCTGACACGTATAAGCTAGATGGTCATTGGAAAAGAAAGGTAAAGTGAACTTTCATTCCTTAGATAGAGCATGCCGTTTTTAACAGCTTTCCAATTTATTCTATTATCAAATTTGATTTGTTTTCTTCGTATTCTTTGTTGAAGAATCAACCTAGGTAGTCTGATAGGAGCTCAGAAGCGTGCACATGTCTATAGCAGTCTATGGCAGTAATGTTTGCAACTATGCATGACATTGCAATAAATATTGTTGCAAGCACTGCTTCCAGATTGCTAAAGACACATGCACTCTCCCAAACTCACCCAGGGTTATTTTTTAACAAAGAATACCAAGAGATCTAAACAAAATTCGTAAGAGAAGTAAATAGGAAAATTGTTTACAATTTCATGCTCTAGTCAAATCATTTAAGTTTAACTTTGACTTTTCTCTCTATTTAAATCTCCAAGAAGAAATCAGATCATCTAACGTGCAAGAACATGTGTGAGATGTCCATGACTTATGTTCTGTGATGATTTCCTGGCATGTTCATTTTCCCACATGCATTACACAGTTCTGTGGTTGGCTCATGAAATTCTACTACAAACACTGCCCATGTCAGCACAAGTAAAATAAAATATTTGTGAAATCAAAGGCATTAACAAACATTTTTTTTTTTTAACAAAGTTGTACCTTTAATCATGATTAACTGTTTTAAGATTATGTTTGTAATTTGTAAAATGTTACTACAGATTCATGAAAATATGCATTGCTTTGCCCTACCTCTTTGGTTAACTGGATCCTTTGCAACATATGCCACATAGTCTGTTGTATCCTACAAAAATAAAATAAACACTATGAAATTGTATCCATACATTACGCATAAATATTCAGGCTGTACAAAATAAAAATGCATATTTCAGTAACTACTACTAATTTGTTTATGTTCCTATGTAAATTAAAAGTATAAATGATGTAAATGGCCCACAGACATTGCATATTCCTTTGTATTTATTATTCCATTTATGTTTTTGTCCATGTGATCAAAAACTGCTGACAAGTGCCCTACATATTTAGGAATTAGGAGAATTTTTTCTGCTCTAACAAAATAAATACAAGAAGTGCTTACATAAAATCATATGAATTTGAAAACAACAAAATAAAAAAGAACTTTTTTTTTAACCAGTTTTAGTTAACAAAACCTCAGTTTTATTCACATAGCTATATAAATTAGGAAGAAGAAAATGCCTGTTGAAGCAACTGGAACTTTAGTCTATTACCAAAGTTATGCCTAATAGTTCAAATTCATTGCTTATTAGTTTACACTGACTAGTAGCATTTATTCTATGTACTTTGTGGCTAGCGGTATAATGCCCCAATTTTTTTAAAATTTGAGGTGTAATAAAAAAACAATGTATGAACCACAAATGGTGCTAAGGAGACAAAAACAAATAGATACACCTTTTGAAAATACATTGTCCTACCTGAGAAACTGAACTGCGAATGAGAGTAAAGTTGCCATCTGTCATCCATAAAAATACTTGAAAATTAGAGGGTGTCCTGCGAGCAGCAGGTGGGTTTGTGATTCAACATAGGTTTAAGCAATTGTGTCAGACATATACTTACATCAGACCTTAGTTCAAAACACATAACCTTGCAGCTTGTTTGTCAACCGCATACCCTCATCATTCCTTAGTTTAAAAACCTCAAACCCAGAAGCCCCTATGCCAGCCATGTACCCATATCAAACCCCTGCAGCTCTTATCAGACATATATCTACCACAGGAGATCTCAGATCCGCAGGCCCCTTTAATCTTGCTGTCATCTACATACCCAGATAAGATTTAATATCACACCAATGACCATGCAGCCTCTGTTAGAAACGTTCCCATATCAGACATACATCTGGGTCTGCAGCCTTTCTATGAGCTATTTATATAGATATACACACACATAGATACATAAGACCTATGATCCTGAACCCTTTAGTCCATCTGTATAAGGTGATTAGGTTATTACCTAGTTTAATGACTAGAGCCAATGAGGCAGGAGATGGTTTAGAGGCACACACAGGTGAAGCAGAAGCGTATTCAGTAGAGAAACCAGAGGTCAACACCAGGAAATCTGTGAGAAGCTGTGCAACAGTAGGAGAAACTACGCTCACAAACCACAATACAGTTCCAAGGGTCTTTAGTCAATAAATCTGTCCACAGGTTGCAGTTACAGGTAAAGTAAGCCAGGCTAATTGCCAGTCAAAACCAGGAGGACAAGCAGCACATACCACACTGCAGCCACACGAGGCAGAAGACTTGTTAATGTGGTCCCTGTGCCTCTGCTGCCTCTGCTCTTCTTAGGGTAGCATGTCCACCGGTCCTATCAGCCCAAACAGCGCGGCTCCTAGTGTTGTCTGTGTCCAACACAGAGTAATTGTAGCGCAGACTTTACAGTGCCTTGGGGCTTGACAATCTCAGTTCTTTTGACAGACCTGCATTTTAGCAAATCAGTGCTGACTCATAAATAATTCAACGAGAGTGAGCACAATGCTATCTATATGACACACATGAACTAGCCCTCTCTAACCGTGAAAAACAGTCAAAATGCACTTAGAAAAGAGGCGGCTTCAACGGTTTCGAAATTAGCATAGGAGCTCATTTCAACAAAGAATACCAAGAGAACAAAGCATATTTAATGATAAATGTACATTGGAAAGGCATTTAAAATTACATTCCCTATCTGAATCATGAAAGTTTAATTTTGACTTGACTGTCTCTTTAACTTTTGTTGGCATCTGTGGCTACTTTTTCATGGAGTCTGCTGGGCCTTTCTGCGCAGAGAGAATTAGAGGAAAACGCTAAGCCTGTCAGCTACACTGCATAACAGTCAGGAACAAATGGTGAAAAGCAGCAAAATGCAGCCCACAAAGAGAAGGAATACCAACATCTACACCACCTTCTCATCCTACAGTACAGCACAAACCAGCAGACTGGGAAAGTAGATTAAAAAAATATATGTGTCATTTCAACCATCTTAATATAATAGTGTATGCAAAGGTGATATAATGTAAAAGTAATACACACATTATAAAACAGGTAGTACAAAAAAGGTTAAACATTTAAGAGGAGCACACAAAAGGATACTATTTAGTTAGAATGTTGAAGTCAGGGGTCAAGTCGGCTGAGAACGCATGGGAACGGAGTTCCTGCACTATTTTTGCAGGAAGAACTAAGTTCCCTCTGGACAGAGAACAAAAATGCTTCAGTAAACACTGCTGCTGGTGGAAGGAGCTAGAAAACAGTGGGGTTAGAGGGATAGTGAGATCCTCTAGTAATGGGCAGTAACACTTCCTAGAATACACTAAATGCAAGCCTGTCAGCGGTCCTGCTGTGTGATCACTCAGCAGTGGGATCAATTTATCAAGCTCCGTCGGAAACAGAAGTTATGAAGCAGCTCCATAACCTGTTTGCCTGCTCTGATTGATGCCCCCTGCTAGCAGCCGATTGGCCGCAAATCTACAGGGGCCAGCATTGCACCAGCAGTTCACAAGAACTGCTGGTGGAATGATAAATGCCGACAGCGTATGCTGTCGGCATTTATCGATGTGCATCAGACATGATCTGCTATATCGGATTATGTCCGCTCGCACATTATTAAATTGACCCCAATGTGTTTAACACATGATGCTTACATTTTTGTGTGGCTTGCTCTGGGGTTATTTAGCTCCCCTCAGCAGAAATAGGACTATTGCACCTTAAGTGGGTGAGACTCTGTGACAGAGGAGGATTCTCAGGCAACCATTCAACCCTTCATTGGATTTAATTTGCTTCCATTAATAAAATTGTATAGATTATACATATAAATACAGTGTGTGTATATATATATATATATATATATATATATATATATATATATATATATGTATATTCATTTTGAGGGGTGGTAGAAGTCTTGGTGAGTTCCCACACTTTTTTTTGTAGGACTTGACCCCTGATTGAAATACACCCCTTCACAATTAAACAGGAAGGGAATCTCCACCAAAGCTGTTTTTGCTTATGAGAAGATAAGTACTATTAATTTAAAAAATAAAGATAGGTTGGGAAAAAAGACACTCTCTCTCCCCTTTCCATCTTCCCCACTCACTTAGGTCCAGCTAGCAGATATAAAATAAGTGGAAGCATCCTGTCATGGGCTACAGAGGGTCTAGTGCTCATTATCTATAACTATACTCATGGGTTGACGGCAAGATAGGCATCCCATGGGACCCATATCCGGGCATATGTTACACAGTGAGGTATATATGTATTCCCCTATCACTCATATTTAATTATTTGAAGGACTTGGTAATCTCTTGTAGTCAAGCTCTTGCTAAGGCAGGTTTACATGCAGAGAGGAGTACAATATTGAGGATTCTCTTAAAGGGGGCCAAATCTCCCGACCTATGATGAAACAAGGCTATAGCGAGGTCTAAGATGAGCTTACCACTATGGGAAGAGCAAACTGTGAATACTTGTTGCCATAATGGTCTAATAACTAGGCATTCCCACCAAATGTAAAGGTTAGTACCCTATTCCCACCAATTATGCAAGGCTGTGCCTACATGTCCACAGTTTTCGCCAACACATCTGGGACTTTTTAGGAAAAATCTTGTGCAACTTTTGAGGGACCATATGCCACCTGACCTAAAGTTTGCAGTTGCACTTGTAGAGAGTAACACAATGGATGGTTTTCATTGTGTGTTTAATAGCTTTTTGCCAGATCAGCATGGGGATTTTAAATTGCAGGACCTTCTTCCACTGGCAGATGTAGTTTAACTTTACATAAAGGCAGATGATTGAGTAAGAAAAGGCAATGGGTTGATAAGGGTTTCAAGCAAATGATCCAGACCGGCTCCTTACGCAGTAAAAAAGGTGGGTTTCTTTATTAGATGTTAAACAACAACCAAACAGACCCCATGAATAGTAAGCAAGTGCTAAGCGAAGTGCAGACTGCTATCATTTAAAAGGCTAGCAAAAAGCTACAACCGAGGGGCCGTATGATGTTACTGATGCGTTCCGGGTTTCCCTGTAATCATAGATAGTCGTATTATGTATCCCTCTGGCTTTTACACCTTGTAACAGGTGTAAGGCTCGTTTTGGAGTCTCCTACCATTTTATACATTAAAGAAACTGTGTATACACTGCCTTCAGAAACATTATCTTAATAGGATATACGCTAAACATATTACGAATTGATTATTAAGTGTTCATACTTATTAACACATGTTAGCTACTGTATATTAGTGGTGACAGCGTTAACTAAATGCTACAGATCTAATACACGGTCAAACTATTCCATAAGTAAATGTAACATAATTCCTAAATGAACACCTTCTATAGCTACTACGCACAAATCCTTAATATATGCACACGTTTAAAAACTAGGTTTTCCTCCCCTATCTTACTGTCTATAATTTCTATGCTATCTAGTAACAAAACTAGCTACGTATCAAAAATTCCACTAACAATCAGCAATTCTCTTTTATAAATTCTTCATTTTAATTCATGTTACCCTGTCTCATTGGGACTAAAAACATCATTCCCAGTGATTGATAAGGTCAAACACTGAATTAAATCCTTTAGGCAAACATGTCTGTAGCTTAAAAATCCAGAATGCTTCTCTGCGATAAAGAAGTTTAGTTTTATCACCCCCTCTTTTAGGGCTAAGCACTCTCTCAATTGCCTGCCACTTAAATGAATCTACATTTTTACCATGTTTGTTCATAAAGTGGGTAGCCAAAGCTTAAAATTCACTACCCTTACTAATGTTAATTAGATATTCCCTGATTCTAGATCTCACCTCCCTAGTGGTGAGACCGACGTATTGCATCTCACAGCAGGTACAAGAGACCAGATATACCACGTAACTCATGGAACAATTTACACATTGTAAGTTGGTATATTCATTACCTGTAGAATAAGAGACCAATTTACTTGTAACTTGAACATGCTCACAGGCCTTGCACCGTGAGCTACCACACCTAAAAGTGTCATTATGTCTTAACCAAGAGCTTATGACATTTTTACTTCTTGAGGGTAGCTGGGTAGGCGAGAGAATATTCCCTAGGGATACTCCTCACCTGTAAGAGAATCTACAGCCTTGCTTAACACATTACTTTAAATGAATAAGGAAACAAAAAATGCAGCACATGAGACGTCTCAAGCAGAGTTACTTTTTTTAAAATGAGTGGTTAACATGATCCTCTGTCATGTAGTTGATTTGAAAATAACAACAAAAAACAATTATTTCTATCAGTCTGTATTTTTTCCTTTATATCTGGCTGTTCAGCTCCTTTTATTAAAAGTCACAAGCCTGAAACGCTGAGGCCCTGAAGACACAACCTCAGCTTAATAAATGGGGCAATTAATGTTTTTCTTTAGTTGAGCAGAATGAAAAAGAATAAAAAAGCTATGCATTTACTATAGTTTATTTTGTCTGCTTTTCCTGTAATGCTGCACAGTAATTGGTTAATATGTGCAGGGATTTCTTTATATCTGTCCCTAAATGGCCACAGCAAAGGAAATAAAATAAACTACATATAAGCGGCTTTTCAAGGGCTGTGCCTTGTGCCTGCGAAAGAATATTTTTCTTACAATATATACATTTTTTTTAATACTAATCTTTTGCAATGTAGTGAATAACTTCTGATGTATAAATAACAACTGACTTTAGAGTCCCTATAATAAATTCACAAGTGATGAGGACACAATATAGGCAGGATCTTGAGATGCATGCTACATGTTTGACAAGGCACATTCGTAGATTAATGGGATATTAAAGGGACAGTATAACCCAAAAATGACGGCCTTATTTAGTGAAAACTACGATTGCAACCTTACTATAGAGTTAAACACATAGGTAAATGTCACTTGGGAGCCTCAAGCCTTGTACTTTATTAGCAGGCCACTATTGATCAGCCAGGAAGCTGCAAAGCGTGCACCTCCCTAGTATCTCTTTACCCCTTGTAAGCCTAAATCTCTATTGCAAAAAGTGCATATTTGAAAAAGCCTGAATAGGCAAAACTAGTCAGGTGTAGGGATTTAGTAGTTGGCACCTTATAATGATATATATTCAACAGTATTATGTGGTTCAATGTGAATACTATACCAGTATACGGATGACAAACTGTGTTATTTAGGTCAGAATTTGATAACACCAATAGCAACATCATCACATGATGTTTTCATTTAATACTATTTATTACAGTTAGAGGATTAGCAGATTAACAAATTGGACTTTGCAAATGATTAATGTATTGTTTGTGCTAATTAGTATTCTGTTAGGTGTAAAATATAGATATTATTTGTGAATATTCTTGTGTTTATTTTATTCAGTCACTAGATGGCAGTATAGCTTTAATCAGCATAGACTGGTCTTACTATTAGAATTTAATTAATTATTGCTACCTTGTGGCTACTGATTCTGCAACAGTTTAAGGTGACACAGAATACTTTCTCTAATTGGTAATTTAAAGGGATATTTTCTCATTTACTTGTATTATCAATTTTTCTTCTTTCACTTGGTATCTTTATTTGAAAAGCAGGAATGTAAGCTTAGTAGCCGGTCCATTTTTGGTTCAGAACCTGGGTAGTGCTTGCTGATTGGTGGGTAAATGTAGCCGCCAATCAGAAAATGCTACCCAGGGTGCTGAACCAAAAACGGGCCAGCTTCTTATCTTATATTCCTGATTTTTCAAATAAAGATACCAAGAGAACGAAGAAAAATTGATAATTGAAGTAAATTAGAAAGTTGCTTAAAATTGCAGGCTCTATCTGAAAAGAAAAATGGGTTTCATACCTCTTTAATTTTTGAGTTAAATATAATACAATGGATATGATACATAATCACTTGTGCACAGATAAGTTAATATATAAGTGCTTAATTTAAGCATATAAGTGTGTTTTTTCTTATTTGAGACACTCTCAGCCAGGGCCGTCACTAGAAATTTTGGGGCCCCTGACTTAACCATTGATCAGGGCCCCCCCCCCCTCCTTTGACATGTGCAATTTTTGACCAAGTGACTAAAACGTATATGCACTTTATTCTTAAGTGTCTATTTAAATTGGAATTGTTGTAAAGATAGTAACATACAAACACACAGACACACTCATACACTGAAACACACACACACACATAAGGATTCACATATAGACACTCTAGCAGACACGCAAAGAAACACACTCAGACACAGACACTCAGCACTTGTTTACATTGACCTGACAAGTAATGAGGCAAACTACAGTTTTGTGAAAAAATGAGATTTAGAAAACAAAATATGGAGTTCTGATTATATTTTTTGCAAAGGAAGATGCCAACTAAATGATGCCAACAGCATGCAGTGGCTGAAAGGAAGGGCCCTGAACTGCCTAAACAATAATTTAAAGGTTAAATGGTGGATTGGTGACTTTCGGAAAGGTCTTGTAAGTCTCAAAGTCTGTAGAAAGATGTGAATAATCAGTAGTAAGGTCAAAATGTCCTAAAAAGGAACAGACAATGTTTATGTGCATAGTGGTTTAGTGCACACTCAGAAATCCTCTCAAATACTAATACTTTACTCCTTGTAATAACAATTCCCATGCTCAATTAGCACTCTGCTGCCAAAATGTAAAAAAAATTTTTTTTATTTTTTTTTTAGTTCTTGCCTCAGAAGTCACCCCTGTCACCCCCTGATGGCGGCCCTGCTCTCAGGTATGGTTTGGTGCTTTATGTATAATGTGCTTTATGTATAATGTGCTTTATGTATAATGTTAATTTAAAGTTTTAAATATATGTATTTTACTTCTATTTGCCATGAGTCAGTTCTATGTATATTTCCTTTTGCAGACTGTCAGTTTCAGTTTGGGAAGCATGTTTAGGAAGTTATTTTTTCTTACCTGGCGTATAGTCCTTTTTTTCAAATTGACTGTTTTTTCTTTCGCGGGCAAAATTAGGCTTGCGAGGGCGCAAAATGCTGTTATTTATTGCGTCATTCTTGGCGTGAAGGTACGTCTTTAATTCATTCCCGGCATCTTAGTTGACGCCAGGTTTTCCTTGCACGAGGTTGCGTCTGTTATGATGCGAGTTGCGTCATTTCCGGATGTTGTTTGGCGCCAACATTTTTTTCCAACTTTCTTTTGCGTCGTGAGTCATACTTTCTGTCAAAAAATGTAGTTTATTTTTCACCCCACTTCCTATATGCCTCTTGCCTTCTATATGCTCAGAGGGCTATGCTGTTTGCATTTTTTCCCATTCCTGAAACTGCCATATAAGGAAATTGTAAATTTTGCTTTAATGTTGTTTTTTCTTTTACATTTTGCAAGATGTCTCAATCTGATCCTGTCTCAAAAGCAACTGTTGGAACCCTGCTGCCTGATCACAGTTCTACCAAAGCTAAGTGTATCTGTTGTAAGTTAGCTGAGATTATATCTCCAGCTGTAGTATGTAACAGTTGCCATGATAAGCTTTTGCACGCAGAAAATGTTTCCATCAGTACTAGTACAGTTTCTGTTGTTCCTTCAACATCTAATGTACATGATATCCCTGTTGATATGAAAAATTATATTGCTTATGCGATAGAAAAGGCTTTGTCTGCTATTCCACCTTCTAATAAACGTAAAAGGTCTTTTAAAACCTCATAAATTTGATGAAATTTCTAATGACCGACAACATACTGAAATATCCTTCTCTGATGAGGATCTCTCTGATTCAGAAGATCCTACCTCAGACATTTACACTGACAAATCTACTTATCTTTTCAAGATTGAGTATATTTGTTAATTATTGAAAGAAGTGTTGGTAACTTTGGATATTGAGGAGACTAGTCCTCTTGATATCAAAACTAGTAAACGTTTAAATTCTGTTTATAAACCTCCTGTGGTTACTCCTGCGGTTTTTCCAGTTCCTGATGCTATTTCTGATGTGATGGCTAAGGAATGGATTAAGCCTGGTACTTATTTCATTCCTTCTTCTAGGTTTAAAAAGTTGTACCCTTTGCCAGTGGCTAGAATAGAGTTTTGCCAAAAAGTCCCCAAAGTTGATGGGGTTATTTCTATTCTTGCCAAATGTACTACTATTCCTATGGAAGACAGTACTTCTTTTAAAGATCCTTTAGATAGGAAACTTGAATCTTATCTAAGGAAAGCTTATTTATTTTCTGGCTATCTTCTTAGGCCTGCCATTGCTATGGCTGATGTTGCGGCTGCATCAACCTTTTGGTTGGATAGCTTAGCGCAACAGGAAACAGATCCTGATTTGTCTAGCATTGTTCGTTTGCTTTAACACGCTAATCATTTTATCTGTGATGCTATTTTTGATATCATCAAAATTGAGCTATTTTTTTAGCTATTTTAGCTAGAAGAGCTTTATGGCTCAAATCTTGGAATGCTGACATGGTATCTAAGTCTAGATTACTATCTCTTTCTTTTCAAGGTAACAATTTATTTGGTTCTCAGTTGGATTCAATTATTTCAACTATCACTTGAGGGAAGTGAGTTTTTTTGCCTAAGAATAAAAGATCTAAGGGTAAATCTAAAGCTTCTAATCGTTTTCCTTCTTTTCGACAGAACAAGGAACAGAAAACCAATCCTTCCCCTAAAGATTCTGGTTCCAATTGGAAACCTTCTTCAAGTTGGAATAAATCCAAGCCTTTTAAAAAACCAAAGCCAGCCCCCAAGTCTGCATGAAGGTGCGGCCATCGATCCAGTTCAGCTGGTGGGGGGCAGATTGAAATTATTCCAAGATATTTGGGCAGATTCTGTTCAAAATCAGTGGATTCAGAGTATTGTCTCTCAAGGGTATCGAATAGGATTCAGAGTAAGACCTCCTGTGAGAAGATTCTTTCTCTCTCACGTTCCAGCAAATCCAATGAAGACTCAGGCTTTTCTGAAGTGTGTTTCAGATCTAGAGCTTTCAGGGCTAATAATACCAGTTCAGTTTCAGGAACAGGGTCTGGGGTTTTATTCAAATCTATTCATTGTCCCAAAGAAAGAAAATTAATTCAGGCCGGTTCTTGATCTGAAGTTTTTGAATCATTTTGTAAGAGTCCCAACTTTCAAGATGGTGACTATAAGGACTATTTTGCGTTTTGTTAAGCAAGGTCATTATATGTCCATGATAAACTTACAGGATGCATATCTTCACATTCCGATTCAACCAGACCACCATCGGTTTCTGAGATTCTCTTTTCTAGACAAGAATTACCAATTTGTCGCTCTTCCATTCGGCCTAGCAACAGCTCCAAGGATCTTTTTGAAGGTTCTCAGTGCCCTTCTATCAGTAATCAGAGGACAGGGTAGTGCAGTGTTTCCTTATTTGGACGATATCTTGGTTCTAGCTCAGTCTTTGCATTTAGCTGAATCTCACACAAATCAACTAGTGTTGTTTCTTCAAAGACATGGTTGGAGGATCAATTACCCAAAGAGTTTCTTGATTCCTCAGACAAAGGTCAACTTTTTAGGTTTCCAGATAGATTCAGTGTCCATGACTCTGTCCTTAACAGACAAGAAACGAATGAAATTGGTTTCAGCTTGTCGAAACCTTCAGTCTCAATCATTCCCTTCAGTGGCTATGTGCATGGAAGTTTTAGATCTCATGACTGCAGCATCGGACGCGATTCCCTTTGAGACCTCTACAGCTTTGTATACTGAATCAATGGTGCAGGGATTTTTTATTTTTTTTTTAAATATTTTTTTATTGGGTATAGCCATTCCAAACAAGACAAAGTAACATAATCTCAACATAATCACTGTCACGCAGGACAAACAAAAAATTTGCCAACAATATCTCTCAAAAAAGCAAAGGTAAAAAGAAACAAAAACCATACAGAGAAAAAAAAATGTCAAACTACATTTTGTCCTTATAAGTTTACCCATATCCGGTAACATTGTAATGGCTAATATTTACCACATATACGTAGATAAAAACAAAAAAAAGAAACCAAAACTAAAAAAAAAGATCCAACAACATAATAGGGAATAATAAAAAACAAACAAAGGAAGAGAAAAAAAAAAAAAGGGGGGGAAAAGAAAGACCCCCCTACCAAAATCGAATATAACATTGCATATTGATCACCCTTCTTAATCTATATCACCCCCATTCCTTAACCAGGTATCCGGAAACACCTGAGGTATAACAAACTCAGCAAAGCTTACCGAGACCAAAAAGGGCAGTAAGATCTGCTTCTGGAGGCAGGAAGTATATGACTTAATAACCGGAGCCCAGCCTTCCAAGAATTTTCTAATTCTTTTTTCCGATAACTGCTGTAGATGAAAAGATTCAAAAATAATCTGAGCTTGGATGTCCCTCAGTACTGACGAGAGAGAAGGAGGTGTCTTTGATATCCATTTTTTAAAGATATTATATCTCACAATTAATATGATAGTATTTAGGATGTGCAGGGTCAGATTGGCTCTCTCATCTGGAAAAAGCAACACTATGTCTTTCAGAGAAAGGGAAATAGTACTTTCAAAAACTCTATTATACCAATATTGAATCTTCTGCCATAATTGAGAAATTTTAGGGCAGGTCCATAACATATGGCGAATATCAGCCTGAACATACGAACAGTGTTCACACTTAAAGGTTTTACCAGGAATTTTTTTTAGCTAGTCTCGCTGGAGAATAATAATAGTTATTTAATAGTTTTAAGTGAGATTCTTTCCAGCTTACTGCTATCGGATATCTAGCCACTGTCGCCAGGCTGTTGATTAAGATCTCCTGGTCTATCGACAGAATATAAGGTAACCAGGATCGGATTAATTTATCCTCCTCCAGAATACCCTGTTTCGTCAACATAATGTCATAGATTAGTGAGATTTATGCATCACCAGCATTAAATTTTCTAATACAGCTCTTGATCTCGGGCCACTCCCATCTTCCCTTTGCATACCATCTTTGACAACTAAGAAAATGACGAATTTGGAAGTAAGCAAACCGATTAGCACTCGGAAGAGAGAACAGCTCCCTAAAGTCTCCCAAGGTAATATCTGACGATCAATATTAAGGAGCTGATTCAAATATACCAACCCCCCAGTCTGCCAAACCTGAAAGCATTTTTGATCTAACCCCGGTAAGAATAAAGGGTTCCCTCTAATGGGTAAAAAGTCAGAAAAAAAGGATCAACTTTACACAGCTTGCAAAACTTATGCCAGATCACCACTATATTCCTTACTGAGATAAGGGAAAAAACCCTTATCGGTAGAGACTGCGGTGCACAGTGAAGGAGAGCCGTCAAAGACCAAGGTTTGACCAGATGTGATTCCAGATCATATGTAGTGACCAGGTTAGCCTGAGCAATCCAGTCAACTGCTATTTTAATTAATGATGCCCAATTATATAATCTAATACTGGGCAGAGCCAAGCCTGCCCCCGTAAATTTCTGCATTAATCTATTATTCGAAATTCGGGATTTTTTAGATTTCCACAGAAACTTTGAAAACCCCGAAGACAGGTTCTTTAAGTCCTTATTAAGGATCATAAGGGGTAAATTTTGAAGATAATAAAGAATTTTAGGAAAAATTATGGTCTTTATTAAATTAACCGAGGCAGTAAGTGACAGTGGAAATACAGCCCAAATCTTAAGATCTTCCTGGATTTTCTGGAAGAGAGTCGTGAAATTTGCCTAATACCATTGTTTCGGATTTCTATCTATCTCCAACCCCAGATATTTAATCGCATTGACATTACGGAATATTGTACTGGGGCGATCCCCCCTCTGGCGTCCAAGCCACATCAGGTCGCTCTTTTCCATGTTAATTTTATAGGCGGCGAATGTACTAAAATGCTTTATCGTATCAACCACTCTCGGGATAGTAACTGCTGTTTTATTAAAAAATAATAAAATATCATCCGCGTATAGGAGAATTTTCAAGTTCTGCCCGCCCAACTGGATCCCAGGCAGGACCTCTCACAGTCTAATTGCCAAAGGTTCCAAAACAATGTTAAACAGAAGAGG
This sequence comes from Bombina bombina, assembly GCF_027579735.1. NCBI lineage: Eukaryota > Metazoa > Chordata > Amphibia > Anura > Bombinatoridae > Bombina > Bombina bombina. The sequence goes on along the minus strand of NC_069504.1, from coordinate 533,563,205 downwards.
CGAGAGAGGGCAACCCTGTCTCGTACCTCTGTGCAGTAGTAAGCTGGGAGAGATCCTACTATTTACTAGCAAATACGACACCGGATTCTGATATATTTTTTTAACGAAATTAAAGAAACTACCAACAAAACCAAATTTAGTTAATGTAACAAAGAGATGCCTCCACGAGATGCAGTCAAATGCTTTGACCGCATCTAATGTAAGGACCGCTAAATCCCTAAGATCAGTCCTATCTTCAAACTGCTCTGTATTCCAAACAAAATCGACTAAGGTTATTAATTTCCTTATATTTTTCGATGAACTACGCGTTGCCATAAAACCCACCTGGTCCGGGTGAATCAACCTATCCAAACAAGAAACTAATCTCTGGGCTATAATTGAAGCTACAATTTTGTAGTCCGCATTCAGGACCGAAATAGGCCTATAAGAGGCCGGATCTTCTGGATTTTTCCCTTTTTTTAATATCAGCGAAATATTAGCTGCTGAAAAGAGGGTAGAAATAGCATTATCTGTTACAAAATACTCATTAAATAATCTTTCTAAAATTGGTATAACCTGGCCAGCTAGACTTTTATAGAATTCAACAGGTACCCCGTCCGGCCCTGCTGCTTTATTAAGTTTGGCCCGTGATATAGCTTTACTTATCTCTTCAACTGAGACCGGTGCGTTTAGCATATCCAGTTCTTCTTTTTGAATTTTAGGAACAGAGATCGATGACCAAAATTCTATCTGATTATCTTGGTTGAATTCTCCTTCCGAATATAGTTGATGATAAAATCGGAAAAAAGCTCTTCTACCTGGATTACTGGGATAAGGTTCTTCTTGTTCCTAGCTTTAACCAGTCTGGCTAAGTGTTTAGCAGAGCTACCATGGATACCTCTAAATCGTAGGTTAATTTTTGTCTCCTCTTGCTGATGTTTTTGTAGAAAGAAAGCGTCTCTTTCCTTTCTGGCATCTATATACAGCTTCCAGTTGGTCTTTGAGCGGTCACTACAGTATTTCCTAAAGGCATTTCTGACTTGGTTGGACAATTGAGTATCCCTCGCCCGGGATTTCTTATTCCGTGCCGCCATATACCCCTTAATATCTCCCTTCAGCACAGCTTTGGCCGCCTCCCAAAAAACCTCTATTTTATGCATATACCCAGAATTAAACCTAGAATACTCCTGCCACTTATATTCTATCCAGGACAAAAATCTAGGATCATTATAAAGAAATCTCGGATAGAAGAATCTAGGAGACTTGACGTCCCTTTTATCCTGGAAGAACAAAACTAGGGAAATAATTGCGTGGTCCGAGACTGAAATCTCACCAATCTCAGCTTCTAATTTCGCCACGGGCAAGGACTCTGTGACTAGGAATAGGTCTATATGAGAAAACGTCCTATGCGCCTTAGATTCACATGTAAAATTCTGAGTATCTGGATTTAACCTGCGCCATATATCATAGACCTGTAATTTCTGGCAAAATCGTAAAAAGTACTTTGAACTTCTCCTATTCTCTAAAATGTTTTTACCTGCAAGTCGATCTAATTCTGGATGTAATGTCATATTAAAGTCACCTCCAAATCACCAAATTTTCTTTAACCAAAGGAAACAATTTGCATTTGATCTTATCCCAAAATACCCTATCCAGTTTATTAGGACCATAGATATTACAGATAACAAATTTTATATCATTTATATAAATGTGTAGAATAATAAATCTAGCTTCTGGGTCTAATTCTGCCCAGACAATTTTATAGTCCAAGGTCTTATTTATAAGGATCGCTACCCCACATTTCCTGCCTCCAGCAGAAGAAGAGACCACCTCACCTACCCATTTAATCTTGAGTTTTTTAGCCTCGTGATCTTCGAGGTGGGTTTCCTGTAGAAAAGAAATATCAGGTTTGTTTCTAGCTAAAAGTTTAATAATTAATTTGCGTTTTGAGGGAGAGGAAATCCCCCCCACATTCCATGAAGTTATCTTCAATTCCATGTCCTATTATACAGTAGGTATTCTAGACGACCAGTAGGGGGGGTGGGAGAGAAAGAAAAAAAAAAAAAGGAAAATAAACAACATACAGGTTTGTAATACCAAACCGCACTTGTATAATCTGGGGTAAAAGGGATTGAGTAAAACCTTATTTATCTTTAAGGAAATCTTTCACTTCCCCAACCTCGATAAAGACCTGGCGAATTCCTCTGTACTCAACTATTATTTTAGCAGGATAAACCATCTGTGCATTGATTCCTTTGTTAATAATTTGAGTACAGAGAGGAGCCATTATCCTTCTCTTCATCGAGGTTTCAACTGAAAAATCTTGAAACAGTAATACTTTACCATTACCAAACATTAGAGGTTCATTTAGTTTCTTAAACAATTTCAACATTTCAATTTTGTCCTGAAAATTTAGCACCTTGCATATGCACACCCTACTCCTACTTTGACCTGAATCCGTATTTTTTTTAGGACCAATTCTGTGGGCTCTCTCAATCATAATAGATAACCTCGATTGTGGGACACCCAGCTTCTGCGGGAGTATGACAGACGTAAACTTCAGTAGATCTTCAAATTCAACATCTTCCGGGAGACCCACAATTCTGATATTATTTCGTCTAGCCCGATCTTCAAGATCGTCTAGTCGCCCCTGAAGATTAGTGATTTTAGTATCTTGTTGGGATATTATGGTTTCCTGAGAATTGACTTGGTCTTCTAAATCGGAAATTCTATTTTTAGCCTCTTGCATTCTATGTGAAAACTGCCTTACTTCTACTGCCAAAGTAGTAATTTCGGCTGAAATAGATCCTAATTCCTTTCTGATCATATCGAATTGGGGAGAGAATAGCTCAGACAGCTGTGAAAATAAAGAGTGAGTTAGATACCGGTTCTACCGAAGTGTCGAGGGCAGGCTCCGACACTTTAGCTTTTTTATCTTTCGCTTTAACCGGCATTTTGGGAGAAGATTTCCCCTGTAGAAATTTATCCATAAAACCTTATGTAAAGGGTGCGTGCCCAGAAAAACCACCCGTGAACGAGAGTAACAAGAGAAAAAAAAAAAAACACCAGGTGTGAGTATATATATATTATATGTGTGAGAAATTAAGAAAGAAATCCGACCCCTCTGATGAAGGAGACGAAACCCTTATTATTTATTGAATATGGCCCAGACTGGCCTTGGAGTTTTACAGGTGCCAAGAAAAACAAAAAAGAAAATCTCTGAAGGGGGGCCCGTGCCCCTCCTGTGAAAGCTGGGCCCTTGGTTTTTAGGAGTATGCACCGCGCATACACTGTGAAAAAACAGTATAGAAAGAGCAAGACCCCATAAAGGAGAATTATAATATTAGGAAACTCCCTGATATAGATCACTCAAAAATCACTCTTTTCTCTTATTTTCCTTTTTTTCTTTCCTCTCCTTTTTCCTTTTTAAGCATAAACCATCATTGCATTTAGCATATACACTCTCTGCAAAGCTATCTCTTATCCCTGACACATGTAAGATCTGGAGAATTTAATAAGATTTTTATGCCCAAAAAGTGACTATCTAGCTATCGGATACAATACATCTACAAGGAAAAACCTGCACAAAACTACAAACTGGAATTAATACTTGGAGCCCTTAATCTAAGATTAAGAGAGTCCTATCTAGTGCAGGGATTATACTCGGATATCACAATTAATATACTTAAATCCCAACATTCAACTCTCTCTGACTTGGTGGTTAGACCATCATTGTTTAATTCAGGGGGGCCTCTTTTGTTCATTCTACCTGGACTGTGATCACAACAGATGCAAGTCTTTCAGGTTGGGTAGCTGTCTAGGGATCTCTGACAGCACAAGGGGTTTGGAAACCTCAAGAAGCGAGGTTACCAATCAATATTTTAGAACTCCGTGCTATTTTCAGGGCTCTTCAGGTTTGGCCTCTGTTAAAGAGAGAACCATTCTGTTTTCAGATGGACAATATCACAACTGTGGCATATGTCAATCATCAGGGGGGGACTCGCAGTCCCCTAGCTATGAAAGAAGTATCTCTGATACTTTCTTGGGCAGAATCCAGCTCTTGTCTAATTTCTGTGGTGCATATCCCAGGTGTAGACAATTTGGAAGCGGATTATCTCAGCCGTCAGACCTTACTTCTGGGGGAGTAGTCTCTCCATCCAGATGTATTTTGTCAGATTGTACAGATGTGGGGTCTTCCAGAAATAGATCTGATGGCTTCTCATCTAAACAAGAAACTTCCCAGGTACCTGTCCAGGTCCAGGGATCCTCAGAGGGAGATGGTGGATGCTTTTGCAGTTCCTTGGTTTTACCAACCTGCTTATATCTTTCTGCCTCTAGTTCTTCTTCCAAAAGTGATCTCCAAAATCATTATGGAACAATCGTATGTGTTTCTGATAGCACCAGCGTGGTCTCACAGGTTTTGGTTTGCGGATCTTGTTCGGATGTCCAGTTGCCAGCCTTGGCCACTTCCTCTAAGACCAGACCTTCTGTCTCAAGGGCAGTTTTTCCAATAGGATCTCAAATCATTAAATTTGAAGGTATGGAAATTGAACACTTAGTGCTTAGTCATAGAGGTTTCTCTGACTCAGTGATTAATACTATGCTACAGGCTCGTAAGTCTATTTCAAGAAAGATTTATTATCGAGTTTGGATTATTTCCTGGTGTTCTTCTCATAAATTCTCCTGGCATTCTTTTAGAATTCCTAGAATTTTACAGTTTCCTCAGGATGGTCTGGATAAAGGTTTGTCTGCAAGTAGTTTGAAGGGACAAATCTCTGCTCTTTCTGTTTTATTTCATAGAAAGATTGCTAAGCTTCCTGATATTCACTGTTTTGTTCAGGCTTTGGTTCGTATCAAGCCTGTTATTAAATCAATCTCTTCTCCTTGGAGTCTTAATTGGGTTTTGAAGACTTTACAGGCTTCTCCTTTTAAACCTATGCATGCTTTGGATATTAAACTACTTTCTTGGAAAGTGTTGTTTCTTTTGGCTATCTCTTCAGCTAGAAGAGTTTCCGAATTGTCTGCTCTCTCTTGTGAGTCTCCTTTTCTAATTTTCCATCAGGATAAGGCTGTTTTGCGGACTTTGTTTAAATTTCTTCCTAAGGTTGTGAATTCTAACAACATTAGTAGGGAAATTGTTGTTCCTTCCTTGTGTCCTAATACCAAGAATGCTCTTGAAAGATCTTTGCATTCTTTGGATGTTGTAAGATAGCACAATTATTATTTCCAGTTCCTCTTTTTTGTATGCTTTTTTACTCCTTATTTTATCACCCCACTACTTGGCTTTCATCCCATACGTCACTATCTCATGGACTCTTGCCAATATGAAAGAAATTAATTTATCAGGTAAGTTCTTACATAAATTATGTTTTCCCATTGTGGTATACTGTTTAAACTGAAAGCTTACTAGTTATCATCATTTTTCAGAATCTTTGTTCTGATACAATGTATTTCTTAAGAGCACCCTATACTTTCAATGGATAGCGAGGCCATGCTAAGCATAGTTCATATTACAAGCGTTGAGCTATAACAGATTATAAATGGAGCGCAATATATCGTTTACGCTGAAGCCATATTTGCACTTCACTTTTTAATACCATCAAACACTAATGTGCACTGGTATTACACGTTGCACTCATGAGAGACACATCAGAACTTTGCGCAGTGAAGGAGTAAGTAGCGCAGCGATGGCAGCTATATACATATATATTTATGTGTTCATATGTGTATATACACATATTCATAACATCAATATAAGCCCTTTAAGATCATTTTTACTTCACAATTTTTTGTGGCAGAGTGCTTGTATAGTGTCTGGAATAGGCTCCCTATTAGAGCCACTATCTGAATGGGTAGACACCATCCTGCAGCCATTGGTATTGAGAGTACACAGTTATTTAAAAGATACTACACATGTATTAAATATTTTTGACAATTTCAGATGGGATACAAAGTACAGCTGGTTTACAGTAGACGTGGTCTCCCTCTACTCCTCAAGCCCACATCAGTTTGGGTTGAAATCTATAAAATACTACCTGGAGTATGAAACTAATTATTGTGACAAGCTAAAAGGGTACATTGTGGAAGCTATTAAGTTCTTGCTAGACAATAACAACCTGATGTTTGATGGGTGAATACTACGTGCAGGGACAGGGCACTGCTATGGGGGCAAAATTTGCTCCCTCATACAACCAACCTGTTCATGGGTTGGTGGGAGCGTGCCATGGACTATGGAGATAGTAATCCATACAGAGAGAACATTATACTGTACAAGAGGTTCATAGACAACCTAATAATAGTCTGGGGAGGTAATGAGGAGGTAGCACACAGATTTTTATCATTTCTAAATGCAAGTTATAATGGCATTAAATGGATACTAAACCCAATTTTTTTTCTTTCATGATTCGGATAGAACATGCAATTTTTAACCAACTTCCTAATTTACTTCTATTATCAATTTTTGTCCGTTCTCTTGGTATCTTTATTTGAAAATGCAGGAATATAACATAAGAAGCTAGCCCATTTTTGGTTCAGAACACTGGGTAGCGATTGCTTATTGGCGGCTACATTTAGCCACCAATTAGCAAGCACTACCCAGGTTCTGTACCAAAAAAATGGGCCGGCTCCTAAGCTTACAGTCCTACTTTTCAAATAAAGATACCAAGTGAAAGAAGAAAAAATAATAATACAGCAGGAATGAAAGCTTAGCAGCCGGCCCATTTTTGGTTCAGCACTCTGGATAGCACTTGCTGATTGGTGGCTACATTAAGCCACCAATCATCAAGCAGTACCTAGGTGCTGAACATAAAATGGGAAGGCTCCTAAGCTTTTTTATTCCTGCTGTTCCAAATAAAGATACCAAGAGAAGGAAGAAAAATTGATAATAGGAGTAAATGAGAACGTTGCTTAAAATTGCAAGTTCTATCCAAATCATGAATGAAAATATTTGGGTTTAGTATCCCTTTAAGCTGACCTATGAATGGTACAGAAAATGAGTCAACTTTTTAGATCTAGAAATAAAATCTGAACCCTCAAAAGAGAAAGTTGAAATCGATCTTGATTGTAAACCTATAGCAGGGAATGCACTTTTGCACACCACTAGTGATCAAACCAGACACGTAGTAAAGAGAATAGTTAAAGGTCAGTTACTGAGAATTAAAAAGAATTGTTCTGAACAGTAAAGTTATGCAAAAGCAAAAAAAGAACTAAAGGTAAGGATGAAAGTATGAGGCTATCCAGTAAAAACAATAGAAACTATTGAACAGGAAGTTGACTCTATGAACAGAAATGAGCTACTAAACAATAAGGGTACTAGGAAAAAGGATGATAGACCAGTATTCATAACCCAGTTTTCTAATCAATACCATCAATACCATGACATTTGTGACACAATAAAAAAAAAATTCTCCCGATGCTGTATGGAGATAATGCATTGAAAAGTATAGTAATTTTGTCATTGGCCATTAAGGGGTTTAAAACATTGTTAACACCACTTTTATTTATTTTTTAAAACCAAAGTAGGTAAAAATATTTTTTCTTCTCAGAACAAAATATTGTGTTTATAAATATATATATATATATATATATATATATATATATATATATATAATATATATATATATATATATATATATAAACAGTATTTTAGATATTTTAAATAAATATATAAATAGTATAAATAATATATATTATCATTATTATTTCATTTATTTTATAGTACCGCAAAATTCTGTAGCCCTGGTATATATATAATTAATTGCTTAGGCGCACTTTGGCTTAGCACACCTTTGCTTACTGCTCTAGAGCGAAAGCGAGAACAGAGTTTGTAGAGCGCCCTATAGAAGTAATGAGGGAAATAGCATGGCATATAGCTGTTAGCAAGACTGAGGCATTTGCTAAAACACTACCATTTGACTTACATTTTGTAATATGAACACAAGAATAAGAGCGCTATTGATTTAACTTGAGTGGTGTTAGCATTCAACAGTGCTAATATTCTTGCCCTCCATTTGTAATCTAGGACAGTTTGATGTTCATTTAAACTGATATTATAGGATCATCCATTTTACCAGGAACCTTTATATCCTATCTGTAAACAAATACTATTTTTATATTTAGCATTGCGTCTGAATAGTTATTATATTGATTGTAATTTGTGAGAAAAATGCTGAAAATGTTGTATATGTATATGGTTTATTTGTCACTATTTATTTGGACTTTACATGGTATTTTTAGTGTCCTATAAAATGTATTATGGAACTTATGAAGCAAAAATAGCAGTTTTTTGCAACCATTTTTCCACTCAATATAGCAAAGTTAATAAAATATCAGAAGAAATATACAGGGGACAATTTATGAATGTGTGGACGGACATGATCCGCTGTGAACTGCTTGTGCAATGACACCCCCTGCAGATTCGTGGCCAATCAGGTGCTAGCAGGGGGTGTCAATCAACTTGATCGTATGCGATCAGGCGGATTGCTGTCCGCCGCCTCAGAGTCAGCGGACGAGTTAAGGAGCAGCAGTCTGAAGGCTCACGCGGAAACAGCCCCTAAGGCATTGATTTGAAATTAAATGGTATCTTTAACAATTTGTACTTACTGGATCTCCACCTGAAGCAAATGAAATTGACTGCATATGATGATTTGCCACTACCTTAAAGAAAAGAGATAAAATAAAAGACAGTAAACATTAGTGATAGGATTCACTGAAATATACTGGTAACATGCTTACAAACCTTTAATGATATTTTAGTATGTAGTAGTCACATGGAGATCTGAACTATAATATATGTTTCTGTTAAGTCTAAAGCAAAATTGTCCACTGCATAGCCCTTTAGTAAATCGAGACAGATATCTAACAGATTCCCAAACCATTCTACTACTGTTATAAAGCTTAATGCACAAAGTAGAAATCCTGATAGATTTTAAATGATTTTTTGGTAAAAAAAAAAAGAATGTTGATTGTTTTTCAGCTTACAAGGGGCTTAGGTGATCTCTATAAATACTTTATACTGCTGTGTGCACAATTACAGTAGAAGGGTTATTGCTCACCATCGTATTTTTATTCTTCTGGGCCTTCAGCTCTCGTTAAAGCTGTTTCTCTTATTAAATTCCTACTGGTGCTGGTTAAGCAGCGGCTCATGCCCTTTGGATATTTTAGCAACATTGATTCTTGTAAAAGATCCCCACTCTAAAGATCTGGATTTGCACAGATCTTAATGTGGGGATATTTAAGGGGAATCAATCTGGCTATGAAAATATCTGAAGGACACGAGTCACTGCTTACTTCTATATTCAGATCCTCACAAAGGGGTCCGAATGTAAATCCCTAGTGCTGGTTGTTAAGCTCTGCATCTTCACACTGGGAGTTGCCAGCTTGGAACTTAAATTCTTGCAGACTGTGACAGAATTGGTGATCATTCACAGCTCAGTGACGTTGTCTTTTTGACAAGCCGTATCATGCACTTTAGTATAGCTTGCACAGAGCATTAGCTGTACGCGTTTGCAGTGACTGCATTGCTCTATTTTATTCCTGAGGAACTTTTTATATTTTTATGCAACTTTTAAACTGCAAAAAATCTTCTGCTCTCTATTGTGTGGTACATCTGTCAAAGGGCAGCAATGTAACTGATCTGTCAGTGTGCACTGCTTCTGTAACAGGACAGTGATTTGCCCTCCCTTGTCTGCCAGTAGCACACACATAGCAATGTTTTACACCCCATGATTGACAGTAATAACACAGAGCAGAGATTTTACCCCAGTGGCTCTATGTAACACACACAGCGGTGTAACATCCTCCTTGACTGCCAACACAAATTTCAGGGCGCATGCAGTGTCAGACCTTTCTGTTTTGCATAGAGGCATAAGGGCCATTTTAATATTGTGCAGGCGGACATGATCCACTGTAGAGGATCATGTCCGCCACACATCGATAAATGCCGACAGCAAAGGCTGTCGGCATTTATCATTGCACAAGCATTTCTCATGAAATGCTTGTGCAATTCTGCCCCTGCACATTCGCGGCCAATCAGCCGCTAGCAAGGGGTGTCAATCATCCTGATCGTATATGATCAGGATGATTGTTGTCCACCACCTCAGTGGTAACCACAACAACAGTGTTGTGGTTACACTGAGGGGCGTTTGCAGTGGCCCCCTACCACCTGCACCAGGTATAGTGCTGTTTGTCTACATTGGACCACCTCAGAGGTGGCGGACAAGTTAAGGAGCAGCGATCTGCTGCTTCTTAGCTCTTGTTTCCTGCGAGCCTGAAGGCTCAGGCGGAAACTGCAGCATACGGGGCATGATAAATTGGGCCCATAGCATGACTCAGGAGACCTAAAAAATGTACATTATGTACATTATAGTGTCCAGTATATTTGTATAGATTATGCTGGACAACCACGTATTAAGTACTGGACACCTGGCAGTCCTATATGTAAATCTAATGAAGGTATGCTGAGCAAATACTGAGTACAAAAAGATATGTGTAATGTATCTTCACACTCCATAATGATAATATAAGCAATAACCCTACAAAATACAAGTAAACATGTGATTGGAGCGAGTAAGCAAATGTTATGTGTGTTGCTTTCTTGTGTTTTTCTTTTTTTTTAAATATTGTTAGGTGTGAATATTGTTTTGTGTGCAATATTTGTACAGTATACATTTTTATTACTGTATTATATAGTCTGCAATCTCACCCCAACATATCTACTGACTTAGTTTAACCCCTTGCGCCAATTGGACGTAGGTACTATATCACACAGTACTTTGCCCAGCGTACTGTGTTGACGTAGTACCTACTGTATGTCCAACCCAGAGGCACATGCTGCAGTCCCCACTGTCAGCTTAGACAGCAGAGACTGCAGCTGGAGGCAGATGGCATCAGCCTTCATATAGTAAAGGAGCACTTATCTAGGAGGTGGGAGGATGAGGGTGGCCCCTACACTACAGAAATCAATCAATAAATATATTAAAAAAAATATATGGTGGTGATCAAGAGGGGAGGGAGGAGGGATGAGAGCTGTTTGGGAGGAATCATATAGAGATCAGGGGATGGGAGTTGTCAATGGGAGTTGTCAGGTGGGAGAGTAATCTCTACACTAGAACAAATATTAACGCCTTCACTGCCAGTTATTTCAGAAGTGTGGTGCACAGCTGCAATTAGTGGCCTTCTAATTGCTAAAAACCACTGGCAGAACCATATATGTCTCCTATTTCTGAACACAGGGGATCTCAGAGAACCTTTTTACAACCATTTGCCTTATGACCGCAGTAATGTGTATAAATAATTTCAGCGAGAATACCACATTTTGCAAAAAAATTAAAGAGATACTAAACCCAAATTGTTTCTGTCACTCCTATTATCAATTTTCTTCGTACTCTTGCTATCTTTATTTGAAAACCAGGATTGTAAGTTAAGGAGCCTGCCAATTTTTGTTCAGCACCTAGGTGGTGCTTGCTGATTGGTGGATAAATGTAGCCACCAATAAGCAAGCGCTATCCAGGGTGCTGAACCCAGCTCCTTAGCTTAGATTCCTGCTTTTTCAAAAAAGATAGCAAGAGAACAATGAAAATTTGATAATAGGAGTAAATGAGAAAGTTGCTTAAAATTGCATGATCTATCTAAATCATGGACGAAAAAATGTGGGTTTAGTATCCCTTTAACAATTTTTTTATATGATCATATTTGGCCTCCAAATGGTGTCATGAAATGTACTAAAATGGGTCTACCCTAGATCAATACCCTGGGTTGTCTACTTTTAAAATAAAATTATTTTTAATCGGTAAATAAAAAAAACAAAGGCTCTATTCTTTGAAGCTGAGTGATAGCAAATTTGCTAAAAATTCTCTGGAAACGAAGGGCAGTTAAAGGGACACTGACCCAAATTTTTTTCTTCCGTTATTCAGATAGAGCATGCAATTTAAGCAACTTTCTAATTTACTCCTATTATCAATTTTTCTTTGTTCTCTTGCTATCTTTATTTGAAAAAGAAGGCATCTAATCTACTATTTTTGGCTTCAGACCCTGGACAGCACTTGTTTATTGGTGGGTTAATTTATCCACCAATCAGCAAAAACAACCCAGGTTGTTCACCAAAAAATGGCCGGCATCTAAACTTACATTCTTGCATTTCAAATAAAGATTCAAGAGAATGAAGAAAATTTTATAATAGGAGTAAATTAGAAAGTTTGCTTATCTGAATCACAAAAGAAAATATTTGGGTTCAGTGTCCCTTTAAGGGCCTAACAACATAAATGCCTAATAACTGTTATTATGTAACTTGTTTTATATTTTATAAGACCTACTTGGGTCCTTCATAAGTGTAATAGCAATATTAAAGGGACATACAGTAAATGTATAGAAATTAAATACACTATTGCTTACATACAACTGTGAGGTGTTAAATACATATTTAATGTCAGTCCCAGAACAGCAATGCACTACTGGGAGCTATCAAACACATCTGGTGAGGATTGGGCCGCCATCAGGGGGTGACAGGGGTGACTCCTGTCAGGGGCCCAATGGGCCAGGGGGGGCCCATGAGCAAGAACTAAAAAAAAAAAAAAATTTTTTTTTTTACATTTTGGCAGCCACCAGTGGGTACTACAGCAGAGTGCTAATTGAGGCATGGGAAATGTTTATTACAAAGAGTAAAATATTAGCATTTGAGAGGATTTCTGAGGTGCGCACTTACCACTATGCACAGTGTGAGACAGACTTGGGCACTTTGTTTGTACAGTGTGTGGCTGAGTCAGACGGCAGATCACTTTCATTTTCAGAGGAGGTAGGGACTTACTTAGCAAAAGTTTTTTATTTCTTTGTGCAATTTCGGATTGTAAACTTCAGTGTGGTAGTAGTTGTATGGTGGGGCCAGGGGTCCATAAAAACAATTTTTTTAGCAGCAGGTGTATTTATGATTAATTGACAATGCTGTAGAAATTCTACAGGAGAGTGCACGAATTATAGGCAAATGAGTATTTTGACCACATCATCCTCTTTATGCATGTTGTCTTACTCCAAGCTGGTATAGGCTCGAAAGCCTACTACCATTAAGCATATTAGGTGATGTGCATCTCTGTAATGAGAAGGGTGTGGTTCTAATGACATCAACACCCTTATATCAGGTGTGCATAATATTAGGCAACTTCCTTTCCTTTGGCAAAATGGGTCAAAAGAAGGACTTGACAGGCTCAGAAAAGTCAAAAATAGTGAGATATCTTGCAGAGGGATGCAGCACTCTTAAAATTGCAAAGCTTCTGAAGCGTGATCATCGAACAATCAAGCGTTTCATTCAAAATAGTCAACAGGGTCGCAAGAAGCGTGTGGAAAAACCAAGGCGCAAAATAACTGCCCATGAACTGAGAAAAGTCAAGCGTGCAGCTGCCAAGATGCCACTTGCCACCAGTTTGGCCATATTTCAGAGCTGCAACATCACTGGAGTGCCCAAAAGCACAAGGTGTGCAATACTCAGAGACATGGCCAAGGTAAGAAAGGCTGAAAGACGACCACCACTGAACAAGACACACAAGCTGAAACGTCAAGACTGGGCCAAGAAATATCTCAAGACTGATTTTTCTAAGGTTTTATGGACTGATGAAATGAGAGTGAGTCTTGATGGGCCAGATGGATGGGCCCGTGGCTGGATTGGTAAAGGGCAGAGAACTCCAGTCCGACTCAGACGCCAGCAAGGTGGAGGTGGAGTACTGGTTTGGGCTGGTATCATCAAAGATGAGCTTGTGGGGCCTTTTCGGGTTGAGGATGGAGTCAAGCTCAACTCCCAGTCCTACTGCCAGTTTCTGGAAGGGACACCTTCTTCAAGCAGTGGTCAGTGAAGAAGTGCTGCATCCTTCAAGGAAGAAACATGATTTCAATGGCAGGACAATGCTCCATCACACGCGTCCAAGTACTCCACAGCGTGGCTGGCAAGAAAGGGTATAAAAGAAGAAAATCTAATGACATGGCCTCCTTGTTCACCTTATCTGAACCCCATTGAGAACCTGTGGTCCATCATCAAATGTGAGATTTACAGGAGGGAAAACAGTACACCTCTCTGAACAGTGTCTGGGAGGCTGTGGTTTGCTGCTGCACGCAATGTTGATGGTGAACAGATCAAAACACTGACAGAATCCATGGATGGCAGGCTTTTTGAGTGTCCTTGCAAAGAAAGGTGGCTATATTGGTCACTGATTTGTTTTTGTTTTGATTTTGATTGTCAGGAAATGTATATTTGTGAATGTTGAGAATGTTATATTGGTTTCACTGGTAAAAATAAATAATTTAAATGGGTATATATTTGTTTTTTGTTAAGTTGCCTAATAATTATGCACAGTAATAGTCACCTTGCACACACAGATATCCCCCTAAAATAAGCGTATAACTAAAAACAAAACTAAAAACTACTTCCAAAACTATTCAGCTTTGATATTAATGAGTTTTATTTGGGTTCATTGAGGAACATGGTTGTTGTTCAATAATAAAATTAGTCCTCAAAAATACTACTTGCCTAATAATTCTGCACTCCCTGTATATTTAAAACCATGCAGAAATGTTCTTCCTCAATACAAAAATGGTAGGTGCCCTTTTGGCAGATATGTAATATATATAATATATATATTATATATATATATATATATATTACATTCCAGTTTTACTGCCCCTTTATGCAAGGGACTTTCCAGATGCAAGGAGGCATTTTATCTAAGATTTTTTACATCTGTATAAACCTGTTATACTCTCAGACTAAGATTTGCTCAGTGTTTGAAATGAGACAGGCTAACTTAAAACTGTTCAGTTACACTACAGCTGACTTAATTTGAAATACATACCAACAAGCCTAAATGCTGCATTTAACAGATCTAATGGTATGAGTACCACAGCTTATGGTTCCACCAAGACATATAGAGTACAGCATTTTCAAATCCATAAGTACAGCTGACAGATGGGAACATTTGTACACTATATTTGAAGTGGTGCTCTTGTTTGGGATAATGGGGGAAAAAATCAAACAAACAAATGTCAACCTTTTAAAAGTACTTTTCTTCATCTAGCCATCTAGCCAAGATCATTAATGTACCATTTTGAATTCACAGAATTATTTTTGTTTGCACATTTACAAATATGATTCTTTAAAAGTGATCTCTTAATTTCTGCAAATTTTTTAATCATGCATGTCACACACTGTTGATTTAGGGGATGCAAGGTGCATAAATATTTCCTCCTGTGAGTGTTTCTGGTGGGTGTCTGTGTTTTATGTCTTTGTGCTTTGGTTTGTGTCTCTATGAGTGTGTATGTATTTTTTTTCTGTGGGTCTCTCTGTGAGGGTGGGTGTGTATGTCTTTGTGCATTTTCTGTGGATGTCTGTGAGGGTGTGTGCATATGTCTTTGAGCTTTTTCTATGGGTCTCTGTGAGGGTGTGTGTATGTTTGTATTTGTGGTATTTTCTTTGATGCATCTGTGAGGGTGGGGTGGTGTATGTATGTCTGTGTTTGCTGGGTGGGATGTCTCAGTGAGGGTGTGGTTTGTCTTTCTGTGTTTTATGTGGTTGTCTCTCTGTGTGTCTATGTCTTTCTGTGTTTTCTGTGGGTGTCTCTGTCGGTGTTTCCTGGGTGTATGTGCAAGTTTGAGTTTGTGTGTGTGTGTGTGTGTGTCCATTGTCTGTTCCTTTTTAGGACATTTTGACATTACTACTGATTATTCCCATCTTTCTACAGACTTTGAGACTAATGAAACCTTTGCGGAAGTCGCCAATCTACCATTTAACCTTTAAATTATTGTTTAGGCAGTTCAGAGCCCTTCCTTTCAGACACTGCATCATTTAGTTGGCATCTTCCTTTACAAAAAGATAATCAGAACTCCATATTTGGTTTTCTAAATCTCCTTTTTTTTACAAAACTGTAGTTTACCTCATTACTTGTCAGGTCAATGTAAACAAGTGCTGAGTGTCTGTCTGGGTGTCTGTGCCTGAGTGTGTTTCTTTGTGTGTCTGCTAGAGTGTCTATATGTGAATCCTTATGTGTGAGTGTGTGTGTGTGTTTCAGTGTATGAGTGTGTCTGTGTGTTTGTATGTTACTACCTTTACAACATTTCCAAGTTTAAATAGACACTTAAGAATAAAGTGTATATACGTTTTGCACGTGTCAAAGGGGGGGGGGCCCTGATCAATGGTTAAGTCAGGGGCCCCAAAATTTCTAGTGGCGGCCCTGGGAATATAACAAGAGGCATAGGTGCATATCATTCAATGAATATATAAGAGAAGTCACAACTAAAAATAATAGCTGTGAGAAAGAATGACAAGGCAGCACTCAAATTTCATAAATAACAAGTGTAACAACACTTGTTATTTATGCAATTTGAGTGCTGCCTTGTTATTCTTTCTCACAGCTATTATTTTTAGTTGTGACTTCTCTTATATATTCATTGAATACTATTTTATGACTGCTAGCACCAAATTTGTTTTTGTTTGTAACAAAGGTAGAGTGCACACATTTAATATATTTGAAAAAAAGGCAGAGGTGCATAGTTACAAATGAGCAGCTAGTTCCTAGCAGTGTATTGCTGCTTCTGAGCCTACCTAGGTATGCTTGTCAGCAAAAGATACCAAGAGAATGAAATACATTTGATAATAGAAGTAAATTGAAAAGTAGAAGTAAAAAAAGTCCCTTAAAATATCATGCTCAGCCAGAACCATGAGTATAAACAAGTTTAAATTTGACTTACATGCCCCTAATTTATTTTTGGCTAAAGGTAGGTACTCTAGGGATTAATGCAACATAATGTTTGTTGTACATATATAGGTTTAGTGCACAGTGGTTAGTTAAATGATCCATAACTGCCAAGACTCATTTTAAGTTTAAAGGAATTAACTTAGCTCCATTTTCATATATATTTTCTTCGGTGCTCTGACAAAATGCAGAAAGACATTTGGCAGAAGGACATTTGGCAGACGGACATTTGGCCAACGGACATTTGGCTGACAGACAGAAAGCTAAAGAATGTTCCGATTTCGGCCGAGGGCAGATACGTTCCAGAGTGCTCTGTTCTAATCAGAGCCTCGGGCGCCGCAACTGCCTCTGGGAACCTTACCATGGGTCCTAGGCCGCACGTTTTGTAATTCTCTGTCTGGGAAACTATCTATCTATCAAATCTATCTATTTATCTATCAAATCTATCTATCTATCTATCTATCGTATCTATCAAATGTATCTATTGCATCTATTGATCTATCTATCTAATCTATGTATCTATCTATCAAATCTATCTATCTCGTGGCCGGACTGTTATGTGACAGCCACTTGTGTTTCGGCCAAATGTCCGTCGGCCAAATGTCCGTCGGCCAAGTGTCCGTCGGCTAAAAGTCCGGCCACGATTTTCTTCCTGTAAACAAGGATAGATTTTACTTTGTTGTGTTTACAGTCATTGTAAAAGTAACTGTCTGCAGAGAGATCTATAGAGTGAGACAAGTACAGGGAGAGGCTGAGAAGAAAATTAGACTGGAATGTTAACAAGAATGGCAGAGGAAAGGAGACTGTAGAGGTTTAGAAATGAGGGTTTGGAAAGGGCAAAGCGCACTGTTACAATACCCAACACTATGGTATACAGAGGTATTGAGAAAGAGATGACTGAACCTTCCCATCCAAACACATTCTTTCCATACCCACCTGTTGGGTTTCCATGTTTGTCAGAGTCAGGCTGTTTGTTGAGATGGTCAGTTTAACATTCAGTCCAGAAAACTGTAAGTTGCTCTTCCCCAGTACACAGGACAGAAATTTCAGAGGCGGCTACAAAAAAAATAAATAAATTCTATTTCCGAGTTTTTAAACTGATAATATTAAGTATCTATATCTAATATTTGCAATTGTTTATACACACTTAGTTGCTCTGTGCATGAATCAAATAAAATCATTTTATTCAAGCAAATTCATAAACTTGGCACTAGCACATTATATTAGTCTTGGTCTGTAAATAATATTATATTTTATTAATGGAATATTAAAATTAATAACATATGTTTATTAAGAAAGAGAGATTACTCCAGCAAAATAAAAACAAATATGCATTAAAGGGACTATGTACTGTAAAATAGTTTTTTCCTTACTGTGTTTCCAAATACTTGTTATACAAGCTGTATAAAATGTATGAAACACTGCTTCTTTTGGTTTATTTTTGTGTATGAAATAGCCTTTTATTGGCAGGGAAATTAGATCTCCTTATTTAATCACTTTCTGTACACACTCATGCTTCCTTATCAAATCTCTGTCTGTATACCATAGCCAAATTCTTAGGGTCTGATTATATAAAATTCTCTACTCAGACAAAATCACTCTATATAATCATCTAACACTCTAAGGTCCATAGTGAAATTCTAAAAAGGCTGATTTCTTTCATAAAATGATGATGGTCCACAGTCCTCCATACCATATGGGATATATTTCTCACCACTAGGAGTAGCCATTTTTCATGATTATTATTATTGAGTTTTATACTCTTATTCAACTCTCTGCTGATAAAGCACTACATGCTGTATATACACAGAGAAATAATCACTTATTTCTAAGGGTTCAGATTTAATAACATCCTCTGTGCAGGTGTTTTTGCAAAGACCTTAAAGGGATACTAACCCCAATTTTTTTCTTTCATGATTCAGATAGAGAATGTAATTTTAAGCAACTTTCTAATTTACTCCTATTATCAATTTTTCTTTGCTCTCATTTTATCTTGATTTGAATAAGCAGTAATGAAAGGTTAGGAGCCGGCCCATTTTTAGTTCAGCACCTGGGTAGCGCTTGCTGATTGGTTTGCTACATTTAGCCACAAATCAGCAAGTGCTACCCAGGTGCTGAATGATAAATAGGCTGGCTCTAAAGCTTACAATACTGCTTTTTCAAATCAAGATAGCATGAGAACAAAGAAAATATTATAATATGAGTAAATTAGAAAGTTGCTTAAAATCTCATGCTCTATCTGAATCATGAAAGAAAAAAAATTGGGTTTAGTATCCCTTTAAGACAGCTGTACACTTCAGCACATTCTTATGTGATCTACAGTGTACCCAATTTACTATAATGTGTGCCATTATAATTTATTATTACTATCTGTGCTATCAATACTTGAATATAAGTACTAAAGGCATTGTACTCCCATCGTTGCCAGGGGATGTAAACACATTTGTTTATGTCAGTCTGCATTCTCTATACTGTTGTACAATATTATTATATGCAAATCGCTAGAAGCTGTTTATGTTTATTGCTTGTGCAGCAGCATACTTAGTGATTTTTACATAGTCAGACCTTTTTTCTCTCTGTGAATATGCAAGACATTATGAGCCAGATTACAAGTGGAGCACTAGGAGCGTAAACGCGATCGCAACATCGCAGTGTTCTTTACTCTCAAATCCATATTACATGTGGCAGGCCGTTCAAATTACCGTAAATTTGTTTGTGCAAACTCAAGGTAATTTACACTACCCATATTTTCTATGGGTAGTGTAGAGCGCTAATATGGGCTCGTATTACAAGTTGAAAGTAAATGCGATTATTCAAACGCAATCGCATTTACAGCTCAAACTTTGTCCAGATAAAACAAAACTTCACTATGAACCCCTAAACCACCACCACCCAACATCACAAACTATCTCTTTACACTATTAACCCCTAAACTGCGACACACCCCACCGCAAAGTAAACTTCTACACTGCTAACCCCTTAACCGCTACATCCCCCCACATCGCAGTTTGCACACTATTAACCCACTGCAAAGTAAGCTTCTGCACTATTAACCCCCTTCACCACCAACCCCCCCCATCGGAAAGTCTGCACTACACTATTAACCCCAAAACTGACCCCCCCCCCCCCACATCGCAAAGTCTGCACTACACTATTAACCCCTAAACCACCAAACACCCTGCATTGTAAAGTCTGCACTACAATATTAACCATCCTGCCCGGAGGCTAGTACGGTTTTGTTCCCCTAGGACTGGTTATTATTTGGAAGCTGGTCATTCAAGGGGTTGGCGGTGTAGCTGTAAGCCACAGTGAGAGAAAGGTGAATTGAATGTGGGGGTTTACAGGCCAAGGGCTCATAATTGCTTTACCTGTCAGCAATAGTGCGGACGAGTGTTGCTGCTAAATAGGTGCCATTTTACCCTTTTTGCTGCTACTACAATATTAACCCCTAAACTGCCGCACCTCACATAGCAAAGTCTGGACTACACTATTAACCCCTAAACCGCCAGCCCTCTATGCAAAGTAACCCACTAACATCTAAACCTCCTAACCTAACAACCCCTAAGTTAACCCAAAATAGAATCTAAAAAGTGCATTAACTCTTTTGCTGCCCATATAAAAAAAAAACATAATCTTAGAAAAAAAACACCCCCCAAAAAAAACAAAAAAACTACCACTAAACCCCAAGATAGTACTCACCGAAGATGATGGCAGTGGCGGTCTATCTTCATCCCGGCAGCGGCCCATCTTCATCTCGGCAGTGGTCCATCTTCCTCCCGGCAGCACTTCATCTTCATCCCAGCGGCGCTTCATCTTCATCCCGGCGGCGGTCCATCTTCATCTCGGGGTGGTCCATCTTCATCCCAGTGGCGGTCCATCTTCATCCCGGTGGCGGCAGAGGAGGTGGCGGCGGCAGTGGTCCTCATCTTGCGACCTTGAGCACAGAGGTGCTCTTTATGCGGTCACCAGACACACACTGAATTGTTACTGCGAGGTACCCCTTTTATATTGGGGTACCCTTGCATTCCGATTGGCTGATTTGAATGTTCAAATTCAAATCAATCAATAGAATTAAAGTTTTTACAGTTTTATAAATGCATTAAACTCATGTTATGAATCTTTCTTAAAGTTACCAAATTGTGTCTGAAGGACAGCGCCATTCAAGAAATGTATTTGTTTATCTTTTGTCAAACAAACCTCTCATAATGTATATATATAAAGCAAGTCACATTGGTTGCAGAATTCCTCAACATTTTCTTTGATAGTTCTTCCCTTATTCTATTAATATTGAGAATACTTTGGATTAAATACAAGCAAGGGGCTTTCAAAAGTACTAGCAATGACTCTGACTCGCCTAGGATGATTGACAAGGCTGAGCAGGGTTAGGGATAGCACTTAATAAATAATAAATGTGGGTGATGGATGCTTTCTTTTTTTGCCCCAGGTTCTGGGAACTTTATCCACCTGAATAATGATAAATAGGCAACAATGACTGAAAACAATATAGCACTAGTTTGAATGAAGAGACTCCAGACATTTAATTAGTTATAGCAACAGCAAGTCACACATTTTTCTGATGTTAATGCTGATAGATCCTGTTTTTTTTTCTAAGTAAATACAAATTTTAGTTTTTAAACAGGGAAATCTAAATTTTGTTTTTAATTACATCTAATATTTTTGCAAAATTTTCATAGAATCAAAAGCAAAACTAAACTATGTCTGCTAATTAATTCAATATTTTTTTTTCTGAAATAGCTAGGTCTATTTCAACCAAAATGGCATTGCTTTTCATGTTTTAAAAATTTGTAGCCATTACAGTGTGGTTATTTAGTGGTGGCTTTGTACCACATTAAAGGGATATTAAAGTATCATTTTATTTATGCATCAGAAATTAATCACTGCATTTCCAAATATCTGAATGCAAAATAAATATTTTAGAATTATTTAAAAATGTCATGATAGAAAAATATGCATTGTTTCCTGAAGTCTCCTGAATGTTTATCTTACTTCCTTTGCTGTGGACATTTAGGAACAAACATAAACAAGCTCCATCAAATATCAATCAATCACTGGGTAGCATGTAGGAGTATCAGGGTTCTGCATTCCAGCCTTTGAGGGAAAGTGAAAACACTACAGTTTTTAAAGTTAAATTACAGGAAAACAAATAAATATATAATTAAAGTGTATTGCACAGTTGTTTAATTATTCACAATTAAACATTTGGGGCTTAATTACGAGGGGAGCACCTAGTTGCGCATATATTACAGGTCACAAATAAAACTTTTGCGCTTTTCACACAATTTATATAAAAGTTTCCTTTTAAAATAACAATATCTTTGAATACATTGACACTTGAGGTATTACCACAAGGATCTTCCTTATAGTATATAGTACAATGACCCATATACCCACAGGGCAGAGATGAGCTGCAGAGATATGAACAATCTGTGTAAGTAGCAAATTGGTGATGGCTCAGAAAGAATGTGGGCTGAAGAAATGGAGAACCAAATAAAAAGCATTGTCAACGCATTTTATGGTTTTAGGTTAGACCAGAGGCGTAACTAGAAACCACAGGGCTCAGGTGCAAGAATCTAAGAAATCCCCCCCCAAAAAAAGTACTGTATATAGTGAGTTAGTGACACAGTCTGTAATCTGCCGGTGAGATGGCTGGCCTGACCCTACCCGCCACAGTACTTTATAAAGTGACCACAGTAGTCTTTAAAATGGTCCAGCCCCCCCGTACTGTATATAGTGGTACTGTATAGTGACACTGTGTACCTCCCATGCTGTAGAAACAAGGCCTGTAATTTGCTGGTTCCACAAACATACACACATACACACACATGCATAAATACACACACATAAACACCAATAGGTAAAGCAGAAAGACTAACCCTTGTAGTCAGAGACAGAGAGACTAGTTATGCATCACGTCACACTCACATGATATCAGTGTCCCTGGGTTGGACAATCTGTTAAATACATCTGGTTACTTGTGTAACAGCTGTTATTTTTTTAGCCTACAATAACTTTAAACTTACTAAATTCTTCTGCAAGATACATCTCCTCAAATCCTAGATTACCTTTTTAGAGTTGATTCAGCTTACAAACATGTGACACCACACAAACACATGGCACCACAAACGTGACACGTCACACACCACACAAACACGTGAGGCCACACAAACGTATAACACATCTGACAAACATGTGACACACTACACAAACACATAACTCCCTACAAACACGTAGCTCCAGACAAACATGTAACACACCACACAAACATGTAACACACTACACAAATAACTGATACCACACAAACACATGATACTACACAAACATGTAACACACCACACAAACATGTAACACACTACACAAATACCTGATACCACACAAACACATGATACCACACAAACATGTAACATACCACACAAACATGTAACACACCACAAAAACATGTGACACACCACAAAAACATGTGACACACCACACAAACATGTGAAACACCAAACACAGGACACACTACACAAACATGTGACACCACACAAACATGTGAAACACCAAACACAGGACACACTACACAAACATGTGACACCACACAAACACATGACATACCACACAAACACGTGAGACACCACAAAACATGTGACACACCACACAAACATGTGAAACACCAAACACAGGACACACTACACAAACATGTGACACCACACAAACATGTGAAACACCAAACACAGGACACACTACACAAACATGTGACACCACACAAACATGTGAAACACCAAACACAGGACACACTACATAAACATGTGACACCACACAAACATGTGACACACCACACAAACACATGACATACCACACAAACATGTGACACACCACAAAAACATGTGGCACACCACAAAAACATGTGGCACACCACAAAAACTTGTGACACACCACACAAACATGTCACACACCACAACACTTGACATCTTACAAACATGTGACACACTACACAAACACGTGACACCACACATACACATGATAGATCACACAAACATGTGGCACACTACACAAACATCCTTGTAACATCATCTTACCTTCCTTTTCTTTGTAGCTCCCTTTGCACCTGGCACAGCTTCACAAAGTCGACTTATTGCTTCCCTATGGAAAATAAATAAAGTAATTCACATTATTCCAACTTAATATAAGGATAAGAGCATTTTTAAAATAACCACAGAATGTAGCCACATAAAGACTTATGTCTTGCGCTCATGGCACAGAACACTGTTTGTGCCACATAACAGCACTGCCAGCGTCACTAGAAACATATACAGAATAAAGACACTCTACCTCTCATAATGACATCTCTCATTAGTAAGACTGAGTGGTCAATATCACAGCCTGTAGAATATTAGATCAAATTCACAGGTAGATTTCTGAACCTAAAGCAAATATAAAATCATCTTCTCTAAGAGTAGCATTATTCAAAATGATATTCAATCCAGTGTTCCTCGTTTATAGTAAGATTACTCACAGTTTCAACAGCAATTAGTTATATACTAATATATATGTATATATAAAGACACGGAAGGGGACTGCACTCTCTTACTAACTCTTCCATTTTTGCTTTTAATCTTAGCTGAGAGCTTGCAAGTAAGTGCTGGACTTCCTCTGTGTGCTGTATTTGTTTTGTAATTTTCCCAATGGGCCTTGCACCCAGACCTGTCTAGGGTTAACTGCCTGGGACTCTGGGGGCAGTGCAGCTGCCTTAGAGTGCTATTGAGCACCCAGGGCTGTGCATGTTGCAGGTTCATAGGATGTGTACCCAGTCCAGTCTGAGAGTGCAGTCCCATTCCATGTTTTGTATGTGTCTAGGGTGATTACATAAGCCTGTGCACCCTTCACTTGTTTCCAGTTTGTTTGATTGAGAGCTTGCATTGTTTGGCTGTTTTAGAGACCCAGGTTTTGGGAGAGACCTTGACGTGGTACCTGGGCTTGTCCCATTTGGCCAGATGCGGTAACTCTTCCAGTTTTGTGAGTGCTGGTGAGGTGAGTGCTGGAATTCCTCTTTGTGCTATAGATATATATATATAACACAAACACATAACTCCACACAAACACCGAACACCACACAAACATGTAACACACCAAACAAACACGTGATACACCACACAAACACGTGACACATAACACAAACATGTGACACCACACACATGGCACCACACAAACGTGACACGTCACACACCACACAAACACGTGACACCACACAAACATATAACACATCTGACAAACATGTGACACACTACACAAACACATAAAACATAATATATATATATACACTAACAATGTTATCCAATTTAGGTGGCGTGCTATTTAGTGCTTTTGCTTGGGCATAAACTTCGCTAGAAGTAAGCTTTTTGTGCACATTGGGTTGCGCGCGTATTACACTTTGAAAGTAAACCTACAGAATTTTCACAATAAAAAAATTCCTAACACCTATTGTTTGCACGCTAATCCAATGTTCTTCACGTACAGAACAATGTAATTTTTATTGTAAATACATATTTCTATATATGTCTGTATTTACTGATACCTGTATATCTGTATAGCTATACATTATAGGTATAAATATATTTTTTACATTAACATTATCCGATAGATGTAAAAATTTATATTTAATAATAAAAAGTAAATATTTTCCACAGGAATGGAAAATATGCGTGAAGCATTTCTTGTTTTGCGATTTAGGTTTAACGCAGTGTTGGGTTAGCACACATGAAGAATTATGAATCTTACATTACATTATTGAAAAATGCAATTGCGCTCTCGCAATCGCATTTACTTTTAACTTTTAATATACACGCTATCTCCGACACGCGCAAGAAGCCTATATCGCTCGAGCACAACAGTTAATACCCAACTTGTAATCTAGCCGTTATATAGATGAACTTCCCTCTTCCATATATACCTCCAACTGATAAAAAAACCCTCCAGTTATATAAAACAGAAACGTTTAAGAATATCCACTTATACATAGCTGTCAGATACCTTTATGCTCTAATAACCTCTGAAAGTAATAATAGGCACCACAATAGTGTTTATTTCCTCTGCCCTTATATCAGTGGCTAATGCTGCTGCTGCTTATTGTTAGACAGTTGGGCAAAATTGTACTGACCTTAAAGTCTGGTTATGAATGAAGATATCCATACAGTATTGGATTTATAGCTACAAGGTCTCCCTCACTTCACAAAAAAATAAATAATATCATATTCAGTAGTTAAGATATGTAGAATTGATACTGGAAATCTGTATATTCAGGATCTTATGTTCTTGTTTGTGTAGTATAAACAAGGAACAGTGGAAGCTTCTGAATATACACTACAAAATAATTGAAAAAAAAAAATAGAAGGGCATAAAATCCATCATTGTTTTTGTTGCATCTAAAAGAAGACATTTTAAAATGCATTTCAAATAAAAAAACTAATGTTCCTGTGTTTACGTGTCTAGTTAAATTTACTATAAACAGTTTTAACTTAAAGGGACAGTCAAGTCCAAAAAAACCTTTCATGATTCAAATAGGGTATGTAATTTAAACAACTTTCCAAATTACTTTTATCACCAATTTTGCTTTGATCTCTTGTTATTCTTAGTTGAAAGCTAAACCTGGGAGGTTCATATGCTAATTTCTTAGACCTTGAAGGCCGCCTCTAATCT
Organism: Bombina bombina; assembly: GCF_027579735.1. Taxonomy (NCBI): domain Eukaryota; kingdom Metazoa; phylum Chordata; class Amphibia; order Anura; family Bombinatoridae; genus Bombina; species Bombina bombina. The sequence continues at coordinate 533,536,803 of NC_069504.1, read as the reverse complement.
GAATGCATTTTGACAGTTTTTCACCACTAGAGGGCATTAGTTCATGTGTTTTATATAGATAACATTGAGCTCACGCACGTGCAAGTCTGTCAAAAGAACTGAAATAAGGGGGCAGTTTGCAGAGGCTTAGATACAAGGTAATTACAGAAGTAAAATTTGTATAATTATAATTGTGTTAGTTATGCAAAACTGGGGAATGGGTAATACAGGGATTATCTATCTTTTTAAACAACAAACATTCTGGTGTTGACTGTCCCTTTAAAGTAACATTAATCTGCTGGGCACATATACAATAGCATGGTTACCATTCACAATGAAAGTGTTTTTCTCCCTTTTTCTGCTGCTATCTTCAAAGCAGTTCTTCTATTTTAACCCCTGAAATTTGCCAGACGGTGAAGCTCCGCCTCATGCTGGCTTCCTCCATATTGAAGTACAGGTATTCTCGCACTGCATTTATAGATCAGTGTGGTTGCTGGCTTTTTTACAACTGTGCAGGTTAGGATGCACGATTCAGATCAGGAGCTTTACATTTTTGCAGTGGCTGCATTGCTCTATATTATTAGTGAGGGTTTTTTAAATACATTTTCTATAAATGTAAAGCTCACATGCTGCATGTACACTAACCCCAAACAAATGATACAGCTGCTAAAAAGCCAATAACATCACTGATCCTGATTGTGCACCTCTTCTGTTGTACAAGAATAAATAGAATCAAAAACCCTAGCAGGCGCCAAACTCACAGATAAATAATATATACTATTATTAAAATAAAGTTAGCAGAGACAGAAAAGAAACAAATCAAATTAAACATATGTTTCCACAAAAAATACTTCAAGTTCAGTACTCAATGAGAGAATCGTTCACAATGGAAAGAGTTCTCTAGAGCCTCTTCAAAGGGCCACACTCTTCTTATATCCATTCATAGGGAACCGGAAATAACATCTAGACAAAAACAAATGGAAAAAGGTGCCACCTTGTGTGTATCAGTTAGTCAAATTGACCAAACGATTCTCTACAGGATTTAGATTTACCACCCTGCCATTTTAGGAAGCCTCCTGGATGCAGCGTAGACAACGAAGCCTTAAAAAAAAAAACACGCAACCACCTGTACCAAACAACAAAAAAACATGTAACCGCCCACAAGAAATAAAAAGAAACCTAACCGCCCGCACGAAGTATAACAAAAAAAACCTAACCTCACACATGAAGTATTAACAAACACCAAAATTACCAACCCCACATCGCAAAATAATAAAGTAATTAACCCCTAATCTGCAAATAACATAATTAAAATATCAACCCCTAAACCGCCAACCCCCCACATCGCAATAAACCTAATTAACTTATTAACCCCTAAACCGCCAAACCTCCACTTCGCAATAAACCTAATTAACCTATTAACTCCTAAACCGCCAACCCCCTACATCACAATAAACCTAATTAACCTATTAACCCCTAAACCGCCAACCCCCACATCGCAATAAACCTAATTAACATATTAACTCCTAAACTGCCAACCCCCTACAAAGCAAATAACTAATTTAATTACTAAGCCCCCTAACCTAACACCCCCTAAATTAACTACATTGCCCTAAGTTAAACAGTTCTTTTAAATTTAAAAAATACGAAGTTCCCCCTAACAGTAAAAAAAACCCCACCCACGAACCCCCCAAAATAAAAAAAACTAACACTAAAAAAACTTAAACTACCCATTGCCCCTAAAGGGTGATTTGTATGGTCATTGCCCTTAAAAGGGCATTAAGCTCTTTTACTGCCCTTAAAAGGGCAATCAGCTCTTTTATAGCCCATTAAATCTCTAATCTTAAAAATAATAAACCCCCCAAAAACAAAAAAAATCCTAAAACCAAGCCCCAAATAGGTACTCACCGTTCCTGAAGTCCGGCAGAGAAGGTCTTCTTCCAGGCGGCTCCATCATCTTCTATCTTCATCCGGAGCGAAGGCGGCGCAAAGTGGAGGTGCGGAGCTGGCTTCCCCGATGCATGGATCCTCAGCGGCAGTCTTCAGTGATGGCAGTCCTCAGCAGTGTGGAGGCTCCTCTTCATGCAATCGTCCGTCCACACTGAAGATTGAATGCAAGGTACCCCATATTTATTGGGGTACCTGGCATTCCTATTGGCTGAAATTTTAAAAATCAGCCAATAGGATGGGAGCTACTGAAATCTTATTGGTTGATTTGAACAGCCAATAGGATTTCAGTAGCTCTAATCCTATTGGCTGATTTAAAAATTTCAGCCAATAGGAATGCAAGGTACCCCAAATTGAATGTGGTACCTTGCATTCAATCTTCAGTGTACAATGGACATCGGATGAAGAGGAGCCTCTACGCTGCTGAGGAATGCCGCTGCCGAGGAACGCCGTTTTTGAGGACCGCCGCTGAGGATCCACGCATCGGTGAAGACAGCTCTGCACCTTGGCTCCTCGCCGCCTTCGTTCCGGATGAAAATAGAAGATGATGGAGCCGCCTGGAAGAAGACCTTCTCCACCGGACTTCAGGAACGGTGAGTTAAGTACCTATTTGGGGCTCAGTATTAGGCTTTTTTTGGGGGGCTGGAGAAGAGCTGATTGGCCTTTTAAGGGAAGTAAAAGAGCTAAATGCCCTTTTAAGGCAATGTCCATACAAATGCCCCTTTAGGGGCAATGGGTAGTTTAGTTTTTTTTTAGGGTTAGGTTTTTTTTATTTTGGGGGATTTGGTGGGTGGGAGGGGGTTTACTGTTAGGGGGTAATTAGTAATTTGTTTAGGTAAAAGAGTTGTTTAACTTTTAAGGGCTATTGGTAGTTTAGTATTAGATTAGGGGGTGTTTTTATTTTTGGGGGAGTTTTTTTATAGGGGTATTAGTTTAGGTTTACATTTTTTATTTTTTATAGCTTTGTTTATTTTTTTCTGTAATTTTTCATTTTTTATTTTGTGTAATTTTAGCTTTGGGGTTTGTAGTTTTTTTTTTTAAATAGTCTGCCCTCTGGGCAGGCTTATCTCTTAATACATTATAATAGAACGCTATAAAAAACCCAGAACGAACAAAGATTTTGTGTGATATCTCTCCATGCCCACAAATTTATGATCATCGGCCCCAAATTCATAACAAGTGGATATAACTTCAAAGACAAAAAATGTTTCCCATTCTTTCTTTATCATAAATTTTGCAGCTACATGTAGTAGAATTTCTGTGAACCATAAAGAGAAAAGGTCAAAATCAACTGGTAATTGGTTTTAAATTGAGTGCTCTATTTTCTAAGTTACAGAAGCTAATGGTGATCAAGCAATGGGAGGATGACAAACAGGGTAATTGTCTTGAATAGACGTATGCAGCGGAAAAAGTTTATTTTGTATTCTAGCGTACAATCATTTTTTTTAATACCATTCAGTCATCGCTCTGTACTCAATAATCACAATAACACTAAGTGTCTTTGTTCATTGTAAGTTTTCAAGAAGAGCAGTAAAAGAGTTAAAGAACGTTATCGAAAAAAATGCTTTTCAGAACAAATGCTCTGCTGCGCCATAGAACAGAAAGCTTTTTTGTTTGAACAAAACGGAAATAAATTAGCTCAACAAAGATAGTTATTCAGCAAATATCAAGCTAACATATAATGCTGTGGTATTAAAAGGCATTATTGTTTAGAGCTTGAAGTGAGCATGGGGTGAAAAGTAACTGCACAATTTGCTTCAGTTTCTTAATTTGATGGTTAATTCATTCAAGGCAGGGCAAAACATGAGTAAAATTTGGGAACAGACCTTATACGTTTAGGAAGTTTCAGATAATATAATTACTTACTTAGTGAATGCAAAAAATAATAATACTGGAGACAAATACCATTAGCATATTCACCTCTTTATGCTTAAAGGCACAGTAAAAATATAAACTGTATTAAATTGTTGTGAGGCTTCTGTAACATTAAATGCCCAAAATAAAGCACCCAAGGTAATCCTGGCAAAAAGTAAATGCAGGTCAGCCAATCAGCAGCTGTCTTATCCAAAATCTTAATACAACATTGTAAACACAAAAGTTATGTAACCAATAAGAACAAAACATTCTAATTTTACATGAACAAGTTATTTATTGGTATTGGCAGTACTAAAACTTAACATGTTAATTAAAAGATCTTTTTAAAAATGTGAAAGCCAAGTCTGTTTTATGATAGTCTTCAGATTTGTATTAGACCCATTTATAAAATGCTTAACCCCAATGCGCCAATGCGACATATATACATATGTACATAACCCAACGTAACACATAATGTATATATACGTTGGACCTACAGGAAGCTCCAGCAGTCCTGGGCTGCAGTCATCTGCCTTAATATGGTAGAAGAGCATAGTCAGTTCTCCATTGCCATATGAAAGCAGATTGCCATATCGTTAGAGGCATAGGGAGAGGGAGTGGGACTGGCCCTACACCACAGAAAAGATTAAGAAGGGAGAGGGAGGGAAGGGACGCAACACTAGAGAAAAAATGGCAAAATCAGGGTGGGGGACCCTACAGTAACTGCTACACTACTACTACTACTACTACTACTAAAAATTGAAAAATAAAATATATATACAAAATATAAAAAATAAAACTATAAACTAGGTACTAGCAGATAGCTGCCAATACCTAAGATGGTGGACACAATTGGGAGAGGGAAGGGTTAGAGAGCTGTTTGAGAGAGATCAGGGAGGTAAGAGGGTAAGAGGGTAAGGGGTGATCCTACACTGCAGAAATTGATTAAATAAATAAAATGTATTTATTTAAAAGAAATTAAAAAAAAAACTAAAACTTATTATTGGCAGATTGTCTGCCAGTACCTAAGTGGGTTATCAAGACTGTGGGTGTATGGGGGGAGAGCTATTTGAGAGGGAGGTGGGAAGTGTCAGGTGGGAGAGTAATCTCTGCATTAAAATACTATTACTCTTACCAGTTAACTAATTAAACCCTTCACTGCCAGTAATTTCAGAAGTGTGGTGCAATTAGTGGCAATCTTATTGCCAAAAGCCATGCATGTCTGGTATTTCTAAACAAAAGGGACCCCAGAAAACCTTTTACATCCATTTTTCTTATGGCTGTAGTGGTTATGTGTAAATAATGTCAGTGAGAAACCCAATGTTTGTGACAAAATTAACAATTTTGTAATGATTGCATATGACAACAAAACAGTGGCATGAAATATACCAAAATGGTATATATGCTCTCAAGCCTATTTTAAAAAATAACATAAATAGAAATTTAGTTTTGTGCTCTAGAAGAATCATTTATACCAATTATTGAATATAAACAAGTTCTGATAACAATCATTCTTCAGGCAATAAACTTTATTTTGTAATTATGTAAAATAGTTATGTCTAAAGGTTCCTTTATATCGTACAATAACCTTTTGTTTCTACCATACATTTCAAAATCTAAATGGATCACATCAACTCTATTTATTTTCATAAATTGCTACAAATGTACTATTTGAAACTAATATGTTTAACATGAAACATTCTTGGGAAAGAATATCACAATATATGTTACTTGAAATCTTGACATATAAAAATGATTGCATATTTATTTTCATAAACCTTCCCAATAAGAGCTTTTCAATGTATTTAAATAGACATTCTAGTTTTTTTTTATAAAACACAGCTTTTTTAAATGTTCAAATTTTTAAATGGATATTACCAAAAGGCATTTTTTTTTTAAATTTATGCAATTTGTAGTTTATGCCATTTCTATCAGTGGCATACACGAGAATACCATGAACAACAGAGCAGTTGCAGAATAACTGTTATGGTCTAAATCACCTGAATGCAAAGCAGCAGATATGCACAATTATGCACATGCACCAATGACCAATCAATAGCTGAGCCGTCATTTAAATAAGAGTGCACAGCTAAGCTGTCTCCTAAGCAACAAGCAAGCATTCCCATTAATAATCCTATGTGTACAGCTCATATTATTTCCAGACCTTTGTACAGCTTTGTAGCAGGTTCATCTTGGCTTTTTAAAGTAATATGTGAAGAAAGTGCAAAGTTTGATGGTGAGGGTATGTTTCAGATGCTACATTCAGCATTGAGATGTCAGGTGAGGGGAGAGTGCTGTTTAATTATTTTTAAAAAAATCCAACTAATTGGAGCCCTGTAATGTGCTGTAAATGCTTGATATCAAAAACTCTCCACCTTGGAGTGAAATTATAGTGTAGACTTCACAGGGTAGAACTCTTAGAAAAAGGACAGAATCTAGAAGCATCCCTTAGAAAGCAATGAGATTATCTGTGATAGAGAATCTCAAGGGGAGAGTGAGGGTAACAGCAGAGCACCTGGCACTGATATAACCAATACATTTTAATGTAATATGTATATTGTAGGAGCTGTATATCCCATGGTAATTGTACTATGCCCTAATTTTCAACAAATATTTGATTTAAATAAATATATTCATAAAAAATAGATTCTCAGTTTACCGAAAGTACAAATTAAACTAAAATGTTTTTACTACAGATTAACTTGCATTTGTTTCTAGTTTAGTTTTCATTACTTTTTTGTCAGTTAAATATGTGCATTGTGGGCTATTTTTTTAACAAATAGGTATCATTCTATCATACTTTTAATTGCTTATTTAGGGCCAGATTATGAGTGGAGCGCAAACATATGAGTGCAAGCAATATCGGGTTTTCATGATTGTTTGCGTGCATGTTAAATGGCTTTGATATTACAAGTTGAAAGTAAATGTGATTGCATGAGTGCAATCGCGATTTACGCTAGAATGATTACTGCGTCCTCAGAGCTGTACTGTTTCGCAAAACAAAAAAGTTGCACAAACACATTAAAAAAATACAGTAATAAAGTAATAATGGGTATTTAGGGATTGCGCTCTAGTGATATTAACCAACCATAGCCCAATCTAGGCCAAAGTAATCTTCCTCCCTCTTAGACACCCAGCATTCTTTTCTCTTGTTGCTTCTTAATTCCCTCTCAGATTGATTGTAATATTTATTGAAACATCTCTTACTCCGATCAAACACATAAAAACACTTTGAAGAATATCTGTGGATGCTTTAAGGTAAACTGATTGTCTATCCATGGATACATCAGCACTATGCAATACTTTCTCATGGGAAAAAGGCATTAGCATTTCATAAAATCTAGACTAAAATCATGATTATTTTTTAACTTTGATTCAGTGAACACAAGGATATTGTAGTCACAAGATATATGTGAATTCATTTATTAAAGCACTTCATTGTGGTTATAGAGATTGTGCACATAAGAGTATATTCCCATTGACATATATTTAGTTGCCTTACACTGCATGGCACTGACTTAACAGAAGAGTCAATGCTTTCATAACACTTTGTATAGTAAATGATATTACCTTGTAACTTGCGTTCTTGTGGCAAAGTCAAGCGATCTCATTGATTGCAGTACTTCAATACAGCCCATGTACTGCAAAATAAGAGCACATTTAGTGAATAAAAAGTAGTACATATATATAGCTTCAATGTATACAATGTATATAGATTTGTGCAATACAAAAGAGTTTGTAGAAAACACATTGGAGATTTGCTAAATCACTACAAATGAGTACGATCAATTTCCAAAATAAAAGATGGGGTGGGCTATATGCAATTTTATCTAAAGTTATCTATTGAACTTAATAAAGCTTCTTTTTACAAGTTAGAAATATCCTGATCAGTTTAGTGCACAAACTGTGTGGAATACTGAATATAATTATATCACTACAGCATGTTTATCCCTGCAGTTAATTTATTAGTTTGACCCTGGCACCATACATTTCAATTATAATATTTCAAAATATTAATGAAAAAAAGCTATTTGTGTCACGTTATTGTAAAATATACTAAATGCCAGTTTGAAAGTGTTATTCATGGAGTGAGTTATGGGTGTTGCCATATAACCAGTGATGTAATTGAATATATAATTTGCAATTATATATAGACTGCACATAAATGTGTCATTATTTTATTATTTGCATGGGCAAGGGATAGAAAACTTTCATGATTCCATACACAAAAAAAGTAAAAGTAAAAAATGCAACTGAAATTGTTTCTCTAGGCTAGATGTCCTTGGACACCAATTTTCATATAACTGCATGTAAAAGAAGAATATGAACAGATACTGATCAAAAATCCAGTATAAAACCTTTTGAAAACTTACTTAGACGCTCCCAGTTTAGCACTGTTGATGAGGTTAGGCTGGGACACCCACTGAAAGGGGCTGTGAAAGCAAGAAGAGCAGACACTCCCCCCTTCCCTGCATATGAAAAGACCTATTATACAAACAGGAGCAAGCAGGAATCTGTAGACTTGAGTCTACATCTGATACTTTGGGGCTTGGTTAGGAGAACAATTATTCAAAGGAGGAGAGTGTATAGAATTAATATATTCTATTAGATAAACCTAGGGGCGTATTATGGCCTAGGCCAAAAAGGCCGGTGCCTAGGGCAGCAGATTTGGGAATGGCAGCACATCTGCCCTATCCTCTCTGTAAAAGCCAGCACACAGTACAGCGAGTGATAAAGTGCAGGCTTTTACAGAGAAGACAAGGCACGTTCGCTGATTAAGGTCGCTCTTCACAGGCAGTGCTCCTTTAAACCATTGCTTCATTTAGAGCTGCAGGCATTTTTGCAGTGGAAGCGTTCTTGGTGAGAAACTTGCCTGGGGATATGCTTCCAAGGTGAGGCTGGAGGAGAAGACCTTGTGCCAATATGCTGCCTCCCCTTGTCAGCTGTGGTGGATCTGGGACCGCAGTGCTTATTGCAGGTCTTAGTAACTAACAGACTGGATGCGTCTGTGCATTGCTTAGATCAGCTTGTGATGTCTAATCATAAACTCTCAGCGCTAATGTATGTTAGCTACTAATAGCTAGCTTTCTCTGCATTCATGAACCCACGGAGTAAATAGTAAACGAACACTTAAAAAGTTTAATTACTTGAATGATGGTAATTACTGTATGTTGTTGCATGTGAAGGGCAGTGATTGTTTCAAGTGTATTCTTCTTTCCCTTCCTTCCTCTCTCCCTCCTTTCCCTTTCTCCCTCCATCCTCCATCAACTCCCTTCCTCCCTCAATTTACTCCCTCCCTTCCTCAACTCCCTCCCTTCTTTCCCTCCCTACTTTCTCTCAACTCCCTCCCTTATTTCTCTCAACGCCCTCCCTTGCTCCCTTCTTTCTCTCAACTCCCTCCCTTGCTCCCTTCTTTCCCTCCTTTCTTTCCCTCCTTCTTTCCCTCTCCCCTTTTCTCCTCTCCTTCCCTAAGTTTCTCTCTCTCTCTCTCTCCTTTCTCCTCTCTCTCTTCTCTCTCTCTCTTCCCTCTCTCTTCTCTCTCTCTCTCTCTCTCTCTCTCTCTCTCTCTCTCTCTCTCTCTCTCTCTCCTCTCTCTCCTCCTTTTGCTAGCCCATTTTCTTTTTAATTGTTATGAAACAAAAAACATTCTACACACTGGCCCAAGAAAAAAGGCCTAAAACCTTGGGGGGGGGGGGCAGCAGAATTTTGAGTGCCTAGGGCAGCACAAAACCTAAATACGCCACTGGGTAAACCACAAATAAACATAGCTTATAATTCAGCATATATGATATGAGAAACAAACAGATATTACATGAGGTGTGCAGACTATGCCACAGGGAAATTCTTAGATAACAAGGGAGCGAGGGAGGTAGCTGGGATGAATTATGTTATAATAAACTAAAAGTTTTAAACCTTAATTCGTCATATTAGAGTAACAGCGCTGTAGGAATTATGAAAGAGAATTCCTTTATGACATATGATTAGAGCTGAGGCAAAGAATAAGGGAATATTAAGGAAGGATTTGATGCAATAAGGATCAAATATAGAGCAGTATTAGGGTGAAGGTCTGGTTTGCATAGGACAATAGTAATTTGCGAACTTTAAAACATGCTTAAAACTAAATGTAGAAGACTCTGATGAAGCTCTCACAACAAATGGTATAAAGGTGAACAAAACATCCCTGGAGGCTGCACCAGATATGACAATAAGATTTATGCCTATGTATGAAACATGATGTTTTAAAACTAGCAATACAGAATTGCACGTCTACATGACTGCTATAGGTCAGTATGATGACAGATTGTAGTTACTCTAAACCTGCTAAACTATATTCTCCCTGACGGCAGCCACATAGACATAAACGTCTCTAAGTGCAATAGGATTTTTCCTCAAAAGCTGTATGGTTAGATAGATCACTGGATTTGCAAACTTACTGTAAGAGGTTAAAAGCGCCTAATTCTTAAGGCATTAGACATAGGCAGTAACAAGTACAGTTATGATAATGCCCTGGAGGACTCTGATGAGTTTTAAATTTGTATCTTCCCATAAATGTGCCACTGCGGGTATCACTATTCTAAGAGTCTCTTAATCAGCTTACCCAGCAAAATGATCAAAAACAGCAGACCTACTAGAAAGAAAGCAAAAAGAGAATACACAAGAAATACATCCATGTTACATGGTATCCAGGGCGACGCGCAAGCAAACTGTAAAATTCTGTAATACAGGTATACCTCACTTTACAGCGCTTCACTTTACAGCGATTCGCTAATACAGCGCTTTGTGGAGCTGAAGTTCAACCTCCAAGGATTTTGAAACAGTGCTATAATCATCGTGAGATTGCTAGAAAAGTGAATGGCACTATTTTGTTATGCTTAGTTCACTCTGTTTATAGCATTGCAGTGCAATCTATGTCTCAGTGTTATAGTCTGGCAAATTTTACTACAGTAATTGTCACAATTTTACAGGTACAGTATTTATTGAATACTAATTGAATACTTGCTGTGCTAGTGTTAAACTAAACGTAGCACTATTGCATGCCTAATATATGTTAGTTCAAACATGTTTTCAAGATTTTAAACACTGAAAAGAAAGCTAAAACTGCCTTATTTCACTTAAAGGCGGTTTTCACTTTACAGCGGGGCTCCGGTCCCTAACCCGCTGTATGAGTGGGGTATACCTGTATCTGGCAAGATTAAATATTGGTATTTTTATTATTATCAGTTATTTGTAGAGCACCAACAGATTCCGCAGCGCTATAAACATAGGCGTGGTATACAAGGTAACATTTATAGGGATCAAATGGGTAGAGGGCCCTGCTAAGAGTTGCACTATGTTTTCATAGGCTTATATGCTAAGGGGATTAAAGGGAATAGCAATGGAGGAGAGGAACTAGTATAAGGAAAGGTTAGTGTAGGTTGTATGCATCCCTGAACAGTAGAGTATTTAGGGAGCACTTGAAGCTTTCAAAACTAGGGAAGAGTCTTACGGAGCGAGGCAGAAAGTTCGACAAGATGAGAACCAGTCTGAAGAAGTCATGTAAATGGGAATGTGAGGAGCTAATAAGAGAAGAGGAGGAGGTTGTGAGCAGAGCGAAGGGGACGGGAGGGAGAGTATCTGGAGACAAGGTCTGAGATATAGAGGGGGGAGCAGTGCAGTTAAGGGCTTTGTATGTCAGAGTCAGAATTTTTGTGTTTAATCCTGGAGGCAAGAGGAAGCCAGTGAAGGGATTGGCAGAGAGGTGCAGCAGATGAAGAGCGACATGTAAGGGAAATGAGCCTGGCAGAAGCATTCATTATGGATTGTAAAGGAGCTAGGCAGCAGCTAAGGAGACCAAAGAGGATGGAATTGCAGTAGTCAAAGTGGGAAAGGATGAAAGAGTGGATTAAAATCTTAGTTGTGTCTTGTTTAAGGAAAAGTGTGATTCTCTAGATGTTTTTAAGGTGGAAGCAGCAGGCTTTAGCCAAGGACTGAATGTGAGGAGTGAAAGAAAGATCTGAGTCCAGTGTGACTCCAAGACATCGGGCATGCAGGGTAGGAGTAATGATTGAGTTATTGACTGTCATAGAGAAATGGGGGGTGGAGATTTTGGAAGAAGGGGGGGGGATAAGGAGCTCAGTTTTGAGACATTTAGCTTAAGGTAGTGAGAGGACATCCAGGATGAGATATGAGAAAGAAAGTTAGTGACACAGGTAAGCAAAGGAAGGAGATAGGTCTGGTGCAGAAAGTTAGATTTAGGTGTCATCGGTATTCTTACAGGTATATATATATATATATATATATATATATATATATATATATGTATCAAATGGAGAAGCTTGAAATGATAACTGAGAACATAAATGATTCAAACATATAAAAAGCTGCAAACATAAATGATTCAAACATATAAAAAGCTGGCCAGTTGTTTTGGACACAGAAAAAAGTGAAAGACAAACATCCTACTGGAATAAATAAAAAGCCTATATCCAGTATGTTTTTAGTGGAAGTACAGTCAACTGTGAGCCTAACCTATTCAGGATCACTGTGTCAGTTTGGTTGCATACTGAGTGATAGGTAAGTCCTGCAGTCCAGTATTCATAATTTTGGATAGCCCACAGATCAGATAAGTTAATCTCTCTTTCCCATAGATTAATATTTGAGGACGCATTGTTTCAAGTTACCCATAAAGAGAATGTCCGTATCCTGTACTTGGAGGAGACCTGTCAGCCACTTCAGCTGATAAATACTGATCAACCGAGAAAGATCTATTGCTTTCACCTCAGAGACTCCCAGGGCTTCAGGGCTGCTTAAGGTGCACTGGACAGTCTCTCCACTGCTCTCCAAAATACGCTCCTCCAGCTAAAGTGCCTTCTTAGATTCTTGTAAACTAAGCGGCTCTTGCAAACTAAATCCCTATAATATCATGAACAGGCAATGCCATCCACAAAAAAAACAATATCACTCTTGGTCAGTGAATAAGCTCAAATAACATATATGGAGATATTTACTGTATGCTGTGTTAAAAACAATACAATCATTACAATATTTGTGCAATTCAGTGTTTAGTTCCATATATATATTATACTATATAAAATGCTTTTACTATGTCATGCTTAGGATACTGCTTGGACATCTCAATTATTTATTAACACAAGTTATTTTATTTTTTAAACTAAACTACATTTTGTTTAAAACTAAAAAGTGTGGTAGTTTTCTCAGCTTAGGGTCCTGGAGACCTCCATTCAGCAGAGGGAACTACCGCAAGGACAATTTCTTGGTTTAGATGTGTAATGCTTATGTGATAGTTACTAAATGTTGCTTAAAAATATTAATATCTATAAACATTTTGATTGAACATTTGAATATTGTGAATGAGTTAATTGATGATACAGGTGTCTCTTTCTTAAATGTGGAACTGAGAGATAGATAGGCTGAGTAGTAATCAGTAAACATGAAGCACACACAGAACATGGAGAAAGATGATGTACAATTGGGTTTACTATAAAAAATTATGTATATAACTGGGTTTACTATAATGGTTCTGTTTAGGGCTCACAACCAATCTTTATTCCTGACGTATTCTCTTTCTTGATATTAGTATGAGAAAAACAGTTTCAAAGGGTTCAGTACTCTGTTTTGATGTGGTCAGTCACATACTTGTTTATAATGAGTTTGTGACCCTGAAGCGAATGACGCTCTTGTAAATTAAAGCAGAGAAGACACAATTGTAGACTGATGTCATGAGACACGGTAATGTGTCAGCTGGGCTTATGTGCACATTTCTATGTAGTGAGGTTCAAATGTACAAACTCAAATGCCATAGAATGCACAGATAGATATTTCAGATTAGCTTTGTGCTGGAGAACCTAATAGTATAGAAATTAGAAAAAGCACGCAAGGGCATATGCAATAATATGCACTGTTTCAAGTCCATTTATTATTTTATTTTCCTAACATTTGTACCACATTGTCAGCCCTTCTCTTTAAGACTGTCACATTATGTTTTTACATTCTGCAGTGGTTTTGTGCGACTCTCTGTTTTATTATCCCTTTTTAAGGAATACTGAACACCCTTCAAAATACTTAATGAAGAACATTTTAAAAAAAAAATGGAAAGTAAATCCAATATTTATTTGACCAGCTATTCTTGTAATTTACCTCTAGAAACTTTATTTTAAATATTGTACCACTTTTATGCCCAAAAATGCTATAACTGCAATTTCTTGACAATAGGATATAACATATACACACATATAGGGCTGCCAGATGTCCTATATAACAATTATGAATGAACAGCCATACATTAGCTAAAAACAGTAGGTAGGGTCACAAACAGACCTCAGATCTGATCAGTCACCCTCCTATAACATTGATACATCAAACTTTCTGCTTAGTCACTGGACACTTAGTAGTAACCCAATACACATACCAAATTTACAAAAATCACTAGCAATCACTGTTAAGAGGCCTAGGGGGATATTTATCAAAGCGTCAACTGAAAATACGCTTGAATCCCGAGTCATATTTGTCGTGAGATTGATCCGCCGTAGTAATCAAAGCATCAAGATCGTCAAATGTTGAAATGTGTGACGAAATATACGCTCCCGCGATCTCAATCCGACGCAGATCGATGCTTGCGTCATTACAGATGTTTCAAATTCACATTCAACTCTATTTGACCATTTTCCCAATTTATCAAACATTTAACAGGTACGCTCGCATCTCTTCCGACGCAGCGTACCTAGTTTTCAATCTGCCACCCTTGAGGCTGCGGATGCCTTAGAAATCAATGGGAGTCTGAAAACACAGAAAGCTTATGTTCGATGCTGCAAGAGAATGAAGTATATCCTATAATATAAAAGGCCAAGTGTGTTTGTCCGAAGCTGTCATGTGCAGTAGAGACTGCTCAAGGACAAACACACCTGACCTTCAACAGACTGACCTCCTGGCATCTGGGGCCGACTGGGCATGACAGGGGCAGAACCAGGCATGATGGGGCCGGGCGGGACGCGGGCGGGGCTGGACGGGGCCATGTGGCCGTGAAAGAGAGAGCTCAAAAGAGGCGGGATAGAGAGAGCAAAAGAGAGGGGGGAGGGAGAGCAAAAGAAAGGGAAGAGAGAGAAAGAGCAAAAGTGGGGAGATAGAGAGAGCAAAAGTGAGGTAGAGAGACAGCAAAAGAGAGGGGGGAGAGCGCAAAAGAGAGGGGGGAAAGAGAGGGGGAAAAGAGAAGGGGAAGATAGGGGAAGAGAGAGAGAACAAAAGAGAGGGGAGAGAGAGAGAGTAAAAGAGAAGGGAGAGAGAGAGCGCAAAAGAGAGGGGAAAAGAGAGGGGGAGAGAGCGCAAAAGAGGGGGGAAAGAGAGAGCAAAAGAGTGGGGAGATAGAGAGCATAAGAGAGGGGGGGAGAGAGAGCAAAAGAGAGGGGAGAGAGACAGCAAAAGAGAGGGAGGAAATAGGGCAAAATAAAAGGGGAGAGAGAGAGCAAAAGAGAGGGGGAGAGAGAGAGCAAAAGATGGGGGATAGAGAGCAAAAGAGAAGGGAGAGAGCAAAAGAGAGGGGGGAGAGAGAGAGCAAAAGAAAGGGGGGATAGAGAGAGCAACAGAGGGGGGTAGAGAGAGCAAAAGAGAGAGAGACAGCAAAAGAGAGGGTGAGAGAGCAAAAAAAGGGGGAGAGAGAGAGCAAGAGTAGAGAGAGACAGCAAAACAGAGCGAAGAGAGAGCAAAAGAAAGGGGAGAGAGAGAGCAAAAGAGATAGGGGAGAGCGCAAAAGAGAGGGAGGAAAAGAGAGGGGGAGAGAGAGATCAAAAGAGAGGGGAGAGAGAGCAAAATACAGGAGGGAGAGAGAAAGCAGAAGAGAGGGGGGAGAGAGGGAGCAAAAGAGAGGGGACAGAGACAGCAAAATAGAGGGGGGAAAGAGAGAGAGAGAGCAAGGGGTGGAACCGCTGTACTGCAAAAAATGGCCCATGTACAAGGGCTTTAGGACTAGTTACATAATAAAAGTAAATTAGAAACTTTATTAAAATTGTATACCCTTTCTAAATCAAACAATATTATTGCTCCACATTTGGTGCACTAGTAGATAAAGGGATAAAAATGAAAAATGCATTACTACTTATGGATTATGTTACAACTTTGTCTCTCATTACAAAAGCAAAGGGACAATATTATTTCTACAAATTTGTTGAAAGGTTTTGCCTAACAGAAATAGAGATAAAAATGAAATCAATACACAACATAATATAGATAACTTTCTTTTTTATTTATTTGAAAAATCTATTTGCACTATGTTTAAGCCATGTAATACAAGTCCCACTCTCCACTTCACACCAAATTTGACGCAACACTTCTCGCACTAATTATTACGCAAACTCCTAAACAACCCACACACTAGTGAATTTTTCAACCACTTTTGATTGAAATATGCATAATCACATGATTTATGACATTAGCCAATCTGATTTAAATATACATTTTAAACTATCACTAACTAATCAAATTGCTCGATACTTGTGTCATTGATTACTCATCAGAATTTCTAAGTGCCATTAGTTACATTGTATATTATACTTTGAAAGTATGTATATGTGAAATTAGTATTAAAGATAAACATTGATGCTGATATTAGGACACACAGTGTAATATTTTAGACAATGATTTTAAAATTAGAATTAATATTTGATTCAATATAATCTTAATGTCAGGTTAGGAAATGTCCAGAAGAAGACCCAAATGCTAGGGCGAACTTAAACAACACCCTTGAACTCTGAGTTTAATCCAGGACGTGACCCCACGACAACCTCCAAAAAACAAAGTACTCACGATATGGAGCAGGGTTAGCCTGTGCCAAAGTAATTCATGATATCAGCCAGATAGACTTCTGAATAAGGAACTTGTTTCAAGAAATGTCTTCCACAGTATCAGGAGAGCAGGGATAGTCCACTTATACTCAGACAGAAGAAGGGTAAAACAGGAAACAGTTAATAATGCAGGAGTAGGTCATTTGTTATCAGGCAGTCTGAAGGTTAACACTGTGTAGACAGTCTTTGCAGAGTATGCAACAGGTAATCAGGCAGTTTGAGGGTTAACACTGAGTAGACAGTCTTTGCAGAGTATGCAACAGGTAATCAGGCAGTTTGAGAGTTAACACTGTGTAGACAGTCTTTGCAGAGTATGCAACAGGTAATCAGGCAGTTTGAGGGTAAACACTGTGTAGTCAGAACTTGCAGAATTAACAACATGTAATCAGGTAGTTTGAAGGTTAACACTGTGTTGTCAGAACTTGCAGAGATAGCAACAGGTAAGCTGGTAGTTTGAAGGTTAACACAGATTAATCAGTACTTGTTGAGATTGGCAACAGGATATCAAGCAGTTTGAAGGTTTACACTGAATAATTGTATTTGCAGAGTTTGGAAACAGGTAAACATGCAGATTGAAGGTTTCACAGAAATAACAGTATTTGAATAGTTTGGCAGTATACAGAGTAGTCTGAATATGCAGGGTTTGCAGCAGGTAAACAGGAAGTTTGAAAGTTTCACAAAACAAACAGTACTTGCATTGTTTGGAGACAGGTAATCAGGAGGTTGAAGGTTAATCCAGCATAGTAAATCCTTGAAGAGATTGGCAACAGAAAAGCAGCAGTTAGAAAGATTCCTCAGCGAAATCCTATCAGAAGCCAAAAAGTTAACAAACAAACTGTCACTGGAGAAACAGGAAGCCAAGAATAAAAAGCCTGGTTGTGACATCATCAGGAAGGGGTGGCTCAGACACCTGTCAATCAAGCACACAGAGAGGACTGCAGAGCTTCCCAGCAGCTGAGCGTGACAGTGCCCCCTCCTCAAGGACCCCTCCGGGGGACCCGACCGGGCCTGGCAGGGTATTTCTTGTGAAAAGACTTGACAAGAACTGGAGCATGAACATGAGAGGCCGGTTCCCAAGATCGTTCAGAGATAGGATAACCCTTCTCATGGACCAGGTAGTACAGCCGATTGCCCCGTAGCTTGGAATCGAGAATTTGGCTGACTTCAAACTCAGAAGTTCCCTCTACGGAAAGTGGAGGAGGTGGTTTACTCTTGATAGAGTACCAATTGTAGATGACTGGCTTGAGTAGGGAGACGTGAAACACTGGATGGATCTTGAGAGTCTTGGGTAAGGCCAGGCGGTATGCAGAAGAACAAACTCTGGAAACAATTCGAAAAGGTCCAATGTACTTAGGACCCAACTTGGTACAAGGTTGTTTTAGACGTATGAATCTGGTGGATAAAAATACTCTGTCTCCAGTACGAAGTAAAGGAGCCTTGCACCTTCTGCGATCAGCATATTTCTTATGTCTTAAGGAAGAAGAGAGTAGATTTTGACTTATGAGTTGCCAGTGATTACTGAGATTTTTCACTATACAATCTGCTCCAGGGACTTCAGTAGAACTGGTAATCATAGGAAAGGTTCTAGGTTCAAATCCATAAGTTGCCTTAAAGGGAGAGGTCTGTAATGAGGCGTTATAACGTGAGTTGTGAGCTAATTCTGCCAAAGGCAATAACTGAGACCAGTTGGAGTGGTGATGGTCTACATAATGTCTTAGAAAAGATTCCAAGGCTTGATTTACACGCTCAGTCTGTCCGTTGGATTGAGGATGGTGTGCAGTAGAAAGTGATATGTTGATTCCGAAGTGTTTACAAAAAGACCTCCAAAATTTGGAAACAAATTGGACTCCACGATCTGAGACTATGTCAGTGGGAAAACCATATAAATGAGATATATGTAGAACAAAGAGTTCAGAAAGTCTTTGAGCTGAAGGCAAGCCTGGAAGAGGTATGAAGCGAGCAGACTTGGAGAACCGATCCACCACTACCCAAATGGTTGTATTTCCAGCAGAAACAGGAAGATCTGTAACAAAGTCCATGGATAAGTGAGACCAAGGGTAATGAGGAATAGGAAGAGGGTGTAATAGACCAAACGGTCGATGAGAAGATTGTTTGTTCGAAGCACAAGAACTACAAGCAGCAATATAATCCTTAACATCCTTCCTCATAGTGGACCACCAAACATGCTGCTTCAGTTTCCACAATGTATTGGTTATTCCCAGATGACCTGCTGAAATGTTGTCATGAGCCCAACGTAGAAGCTTAAGACGTAATCCTTTGGGTACATACAGGATACCAGAAGGTAGTTTGCAAGAAGATGGTACCCGGACTTGAGCAGCATGTAAAGCCTGTACTGGAAAAGAGGATACTTGAGCCAAAACTTTGACTGGACGTAGTATAGGTTCTGAATCCAATGGAGAAGGTTCAGAAGATTGGAACTGCCTAGATAAAGCATCTGCCTTGGAATTTTTTGAACCAGGAACATAGGAAAGTACAAAATTAAACCTGGAGAAGAACAAGGCCCACCGAGCCTGACGAGGATTGAGACGTGTAGCTGTTTGGAGGTATAAAAGATTCTTGTGATCTGTCAGAATGAAAAAAGGTTGACTGGTACCCTCTAACCAATGCCTCCATTCATCCAAAGCTAATTTTATAGCCAAAAGCTCCTTATTGCCCACATCATAATTTAACTCGGCAGGATTCAATTTTTTCGAAAAGAACGCCACAGGATGTATCTTGCTGGTAGTCGGATCACGTTGGGAGAGAACAGCTCCAGCTGCTATAGAGGAAGCGTCAACCTCCAAAATAAACTGGAAATCAGAAATTGGATGACTGAGAAGGGGTGCAGAAGAAAATGCTGATTTTAGCGTTTCAAAAGCCTGTACTGCCGAAGAGGACCAGTTCTTACAATTTTGCCCTTTCTTAGTAAGAGAAGTGAGTGGAGACGTGATGTCAGCAAAGTTCTTTATAAACTTTCTATAGTAATTGGCAAAGCCAAGAAACCTCTGCAGGGATTTGAGAGTAGTTGGTCTGGGCCAGTCCTTGATAGCCGACAGTTTAGCAGGATCCATCTCAAAACCTGATTCAGAAATTATATACCCCAAAAAGGGGATGGAACTCTGATGAAAAGAGCATTTCTCCAATTTAGCGAACAGGGAATTGTCTCGTAACCTCTGAAGAACCAGTCTTACATGATGTACATGTTCCTGTAATGTTTTTGAATAGATTAGAATGTCATCGAGGTAAATGATAACAAATTGATTTAGATAATCTCTGAAGATTTCGTTGACAAAGTGCTGAAATACTGCTGGTGCATTGCACAATCCAAATGGCATTACTAGATACTCGTAGTGACCAAATCTAGTGTTAAATGCCGTCTTCCATTCGTCTCCTTTACGGATTCTGACGAGATTGTAGGCCCCACGGAGATCTAACTTGGAAAAAATAGAAGCACCTTGAAGACGATCAAATAACTCAGAAATGAGCGGCAGAGGATAGCTGTTTTTGACAGTAATCTGATTCAAGGCTCGATAATCAATACAGGGACGAAGACCTCCATCTTTTTTCCCAATGAAGAAAAAACCTGCACCCAAAGGTGAAGAGGAAGGACGAATGAATCCTCTGGCTAAGTTGTCCTTTATGTATTCCTCAAGAGAGACATTTTCTTGACGAGAGAGGGGATAGGTCCTTCCCTTAGGTAGAGGAGCCCCTGAATACAATTCGATAGGACAGTCAAATATCCAGTGTGGAGGTAACGTCTCAGCCTCTTTTTTAGAAAACACATCACAAAAGGCATGATAGTAATTGGGCAATGATTCAGGAACTTCCACCATAGCTACGACAGGACAGGATGGTTTAGAGGGATTTTACAGGCAATTTTTGAAACAGGTAGTTCCCCAGGAAATAAGTTCTCCTTTAGACCATGACAACTTGATCATGAAGCTGCAACCAAGGTAACCCCAGAATCAATGGTATGTGGGGAGAAGAAATGACATCAAAACGAATAATTTCAGAATGAAGTATGCCCACAGTCAAAAGAAGAGGAATGGTAGAATGTTGTATGATACCAGTACCTAGAGGCTGTCCACTGACAGTAGTTACCTTAATTAACTGTTTCTTGGCTTGAAGAGGAATCCTGAGAGAGTCAGCAAAGTTTGAATCAATGAATACTCCAGCAGCTCCAGAATCGATGAGAGCTTGAGCTCGAAACTTGGTGTTTCCAAAAGAGATAGTTACAGGAACAAAAAGTTTAGAATTGAGGGAAGACATGGGAGTCTGGCTTAACTCTGTCCCTCTATCAAAAGTTAAGCCTTGGCTTTTACTGGCTGGATAGGACAGTCCTTCAGTAAATGTCCTTTGGTACCACAATACAGACATAACCCAAGAGTACGCCTTCTATGGCGTTCAGCTTCTGACAATTTAATAGCTCCTACTTCCATGGGTTCCACAGACTCAGGAGATTGGGAATTATTATTAGAAAGACTTGAGGTTCGAATAAGAGGACGAAAAGAAGATTTAACAAAGGATCTCCGATTCCTATCTCTCTCCTGAAGACGTTCAGAATGCCGGGCGTCAAG
Source organism: Bombina bombina (assembly GCF_027579735.1). NCBI lineage: Eukaryota > Metazoa > Chordata > Amphibia > Anura > Bombinatoridae > Bombina > Bombina bombina. The sequence goes on along the minus strand of NC_069504.1, from coordinate 533,515,613 downwards.
AGTAATACATAAATTGATAAGACCCTCCAATGAATCAGGGAGTTCCCGAAATACAAGTTCATCCTTAAGGCGTTCGCAAAGTCCTTTGCGAAAGGCTGCCTGTAAGGCTCCATGGTTCCAATCAGTTTCTGCGGCTAAAGTCCTGAATTAAATAGCATATTGAGCTACCGAAAGGGATCCCTGTCTCAGATCCAACAATCCTGCCTCAGCAGCTGCAGACAGCCCAGGCTTGTCAAAAACAGAAGAAAAAATGGACACAAATAATTCCACATCCAGTAGTAACGGATCATTTTTCTCTAAAAGAGGGGACACCCAGGCTAGAGCCTTACCCTTCAAGAGAGAAATAATAAAGGTGATTTTGGAAGTAGAATTGGAAAAAACTTGAGGATTGTTTCTGAAGTGTAAACGACACTGATTAAGGAATCCACGGCATTCTTCAGGATTACCATCATATTTACCTGGAAGTGGGATTCATGGTATATTCTGTCCAACAGTTTGAGGTGGATTAAAGACAGCATTGGTGCTAGTAGCAGTGGCAGCAGGAGTCACCGTCGCTTGAGAAGGAGCGGAGAGGTTATGTAGCAGAGCAGTAATCTGGTCAAGCTTGGAATCCAAAGATTGCAAATGAGCAGAATGATTTCCTAGAAGTTGCCCTTGTAGAGCCACAGCCCTGGATAACTCGTCAGGGTCCATATTATGGCCAGTTTGTACTGTCAGGTTAGGAAATGTCCAGAAGAAGACCCAAATGCTAGGGCGAACTTAAACAACACCCTTGCACTCTGAGTTTAATCCAGGACGTGACCCCACGACAACCTCCAAAAAACAAAGTACTCACGATATGGAGCAGGGTTAGCCTGTGCCAAAGTAATTCATGATATCAGCCAGATAGACTTCTGAATAAGGAACTGGTTTCAGGAAATGTCTTCCACAGTATCAGGAGAGCAGGGATAGTCCACTTATACTCAGACAGAAGAAGGGTAAAACAGGAAACAGTTAATAATGCAGGAGTAGGTCATTTGTTATCAGGCAGTCTGAAGGTTAACACTGTGTAGACAGTCTTTGCAGAGTATGCAACAGGTAATCAGGCAGTTTGAGGGTTAACACTGAGTAGACAGTCTTTGCAGAGTATGCAACAGGTAATCAGGCAGTTTGAGAGTTAACACTGTGTAGACAGTCTTTGCAGAGTATGCAACAGGTAATCAGGCAGTTTGAGGGTAAACACTGTGTAGTCAGAACTTGCAGAATTAACAACATGTAATCAGGTAGTTTGAAGGTTAACACTGTGTTGTCAGAACTTGCAGAGATAGCAACAGGTAAGCTGGTAGTTTGAAGGTTAACACAGATTAATCAGTACTTGTTGAGATTGGCAACAGGATATCAAGCAGTTTGAAGGTTTACACTGAATAATTGTATTTGCAGAGTTTGGAAACAGGTAAACATGCAGATTGAAGGTTTCACAGAAATAACAGTATTTGAATAGTTTGGCAGTATACAGAGTAGTCTGAATATGCAGGGTTTGCAGCAGGTAAACAGGAAGTTTGAAAGGTTCACAAAACAAACAGTACTTGCATTGTTTGGAGACAGGTAATCAGGAGGTTGAAGGTTAATCCAGCATATTAAATCCTTGAAGAGATTGGCAACAGAAAAGCAGCAGTTAGAGAGATTCCTCAGCGAAATCCTATCAGAAGCCAAAAAGTTAACAAACAAACTGGCACTGGAGAAACAGGAAGCCAAGAATAAAAAGCCTGGTTGTGACATCATCAGGAAGGGGTGGCTCAGACACCTGTCAATCAAGCGCACAGAGAGGACTGCAGAGCTTCCCAGCAGCTGAGCGTGACACTTAAGCTGATAGCTCAACTGTCATGATTAAGATACAGCAGAAATTTAAATCACCTCTTTACTGTCATGCTATTTTCAGTGTATTTCTTCCTTCTCTTGAATTTCTTTTTCAGTAAGAAGTGTCATCTTATATGCCAGCCCATTTTATAACACCTGTGTAGGGGTGGTTTTTAAAACTAGATTGCAATCACAGGTACAGAGAGAAAACTGGCCCAGCTCTTAAAATATCCATTGCTTGCAAATAAATACATATGATACCCTGATTATATGTTATATTCGAAATTATTCCTGCTCAGAATAATAATAAATTTATACTATATACATATAGTGGTATAAATAAACACCGAGATATGAAAGACAACATGGTTTAGAACAAAAAAAAGGAATTTAGGGACATGTAAATATGTTTGCCAAAGATTTCTGACAACACACACACATATATACAGTAACTCACAAAAGTGAGTACAGCCCTCACATTTTTGTAAATATTTTATTATATCTTTTCATGTGACAACACTGAAGAAATGACACTTTGCTACAATGTAAAGTAGTGAGTGTACAGCCTGTATAACAGTGTAAATTTTCTGTCCCCTCAAAATAACTCAACACACAGCCATTAATGTCTAAACCATTTGTAATAAAGGTGAGTACACCCCTAAGTGGAAATGTCCAAATTTGGCCCAATTAGCCATTTTCCCTCCCCGTTACTGTGACTCGTTAGTGTTACAAGGTCTAAGGTTTGAATGGGGAGCAGGTGTGTTAAATTTGGTGTTATTGCTCTCACACTCTCTCATACTGGTCACTGAAAGTTCAACATGGCACCTCATAGCAAAGAACTCTCTGAGGATCTGAAAAAACATAAGTTATGTAAGAACTTACCTGATAAATTCATTTATTTCATATTGACAAGAGTCCATGAGCTAGTGATGTATGGGATATACAATCCTACCAGGAGGGGCAAAGTCTCCCAAATCTCAAAATGCCTATAAATACAATGTAACTGGCAAGAGTCCATGAGCTAGTGACGTATGGGATAGTAATACCCAAGATATAGAACAGAAGAGTCACTAGAGAGGGAGGGATAAAAATAATAACAGCCATTTTCTGCTGAAAAAATGAATCCACAACCCAAAATAACTTAATTCTCATAAATGAAAAGAAAAAACTTAAATATAAGCAGAGGAATCAAACTGAAACAGCTGCCTGAAGAACTTTTCTACCAAAAACTGCTTCCGAGGAAGTAAATACATCAAAACGGTAGAATTTAGTAAATGTATGCAAAGAAGACCAAGTTGCTGCTTTGCAAATCTGATCAACTGAAGCTTCATTCTTAAAAGCCCACGAAGTGGAGACTAATCTAGTAGAATGAGCTGTAATTCTCGGAGGCAGGGCCTGACCCGACTCCAAATAAGCCTGATGAATCAAAAGCTTTAACCAGGATGCCAAGGAAATGGCAGAAGCTTTCTGACCTTTCCTAGGACCAGAAAAGACAACAAATAGACTAGAAGTCTTCGTGAAATCTTTAGTAGCTTCAACATAATATTTCAAAGCTCTCACAACATCCAAAGAATGTAAGTATCTATCCAAATAATTCTTAGGATTAGGACACAAAGAAGGAACAACAATTTCTCTATTAATGTTGTTAGAATTCACAACCTTAGCTAGAAATTTAAATGAAGTCTGCAAAACTGCCTTATCCTGATGGAAAATCAAAAAAGGAGATTCACAAGAAAGAACAGATAATTCTGAAACTCTTCTAGCAGAAGAGATGGCCAAAAGGAACAACACTTTCCAAGAAAGTAGTTTAATGTCCAAAGAATGCATAGGCTCAAACGGAGGAGCATGTAAAGCCTTCGAAACCAAATTAAGACTCCAAGGAGGAGAGATTGATTTCATGACAGGCTTGAAACGGACCAAAGCTTGCATAAAACAGTGAATATCAGGAAGCTTAGCAATCTTTCGGTGAAATAAAACAGAAAGAGCAGATATTTGTCCCTTCAAGGAACTTGCAGACAAACCTTTATCCAAACCATCCTGAAGAAACTGTAAAATTCTAGGAATTCTAAAGGAATGCCAGGAAAATTTATGAGAAGAACACCACGAAATATGTCTTCCAAACTCGATAATAAATCTTCCTAGAAACAGATTTACGAGCCTGTAACATAGTATTAATCACTGAGTCAGAGAAACCTCTATGACTATGCACTAGGTGTTCAATTTCCATACCTTCAAATTTAATTATTTGAGATCCTGATGGAAAAACGGACCTTGAGACAGAACGGTTCTCTCTTCAACAGAGGCCATACCTGAAGAGCCCTGAAAATAGCACGGAGTTCCAAAATATTGATTGGTAACCTCGCCTCTTGAGATTTCCAAACCCCTTGTGCTGTCAGAGATCCCCAGACAGCTCCCCAACCTGTAAGACTTGCATCTGTTGTAATCACAGTCCAGGTTGGACGATAAAACGAGGCTCCTTGAACTATACGATGGTGATCTAACCGTCAAGTCAGAGAGAGTCAAACATTGGGATTTAAGGATATTAATTGTGATATCTTTGAATAATCCCTGCACCATTGATTCAGCATACAAAGCTGGAGAGGTCTCATATGAAAATGAGCAAAGGGGATCGCGTCCGATGCTGCAGTCATGAGACATAAAACTTCCATGCACATAGCTACTGAAGGGAATGATTGAGACTGAAGGTTCCAACAAGCTGAACCCAATTTTAGTCATCTCTTGTCTGTTAGAGACAGAGTCATGGACCCTGAATCTATCTGGAAACCTAAAAGGTGACCCTTGTCTGAGGAATCAAGGAACTTTTTGGTAAATTGATCCTCCAACCATGTCTTTGAAGAAACAACACTAGTTGATTCATGTGAGATTCTGCAGACTGTAAAGACTGAGCTAGTCCCAAGATATCATACAAATAAGGAAACACTGCAATACCCCATTCTCTGATTACAGAGAGTAGGGCACAGAGAACCTTTGAAAAAATTCTTGGAGCTGTCGCTAGGCCAAATGAAAGAGCGACAAATTGGTAATGCTTGTCTAGAAAGAGAATCTCAGAAACTGATAGTGGTCTGGATGAATCAAAATATGAAGATATGCACCCTGTAAGTCTATCGTGGACATATAATGACTTTGCTGAACAAAAGGCAGAATAGTCCTTATAGTCACCATTTTGAAAGTTGGCACTCTTACAAAATGATTAAAAATGTTCAGATCCAGAACTAGCCTCAATTAATTTTCTTTCTTTGGGACAATGAATAGATTTGAATAAAACCCCAGACCCTGTTCCTGAAATGGAACTGGTATGATTACCCCTGAAAGCTCCAGGTCTGAAACACACTTCAGAAAAGCCTGAGCCTTTACTGGATTTGCCGGGATGCGTGAGAGAAAAAATCTTCTCACAGGAGGTCTTACATCCTATTCAGTTCCCTTGAGAGACAATACTCTGAATCCATCTCTGAATCTGCCCAAATGCTTTGGAAAAATCTTAATCTGCCCCCTACCAGCTGAGCTGGAATGAGGGCCGCACCTTCATGCAGACTTGGGGGTTGGCTTTGGTTTCTTAAATGGCTTGGATTTATTCCAACTTGAAGAAGGTTTCCAATGGGAACCAGATTCTTTGGGGGAAGGATTGGATTTCTGTTCCTTATTTTGTCGGAAGGAACGAAAACGGTTAGAAGCTTTAGATTTACCCTTAGGTCTTTTATCTTGAGGCAAAAAACTCCCTTCCCCCCAGTGACAGTTGAAATAATTGAATCAAACTGAGAACCAAATAAATTATTACCTTGGAAAGAAAGAGATAGTAATCTAGATTTAGATACCATGTTAGCATTCCAATATTTAAGCCACAAAGCTCTTCTAGCTAAAATAGCTAAAGACATAGATTTAACATAAATTTTGAAGATATCAAAAATGGCATCACAGATAAAATGATTAGCATGTTGAAGCAAGCGAACAATGCTTGACAAATCAGGATCTGTTTCCTGTTGCGCTAAACTTTCCAACCAAAAAGTTGATGCAGCTGCAACATCAGCCATAGAAATGGCAGGCCTGAGCAGATAGCCAGAATATAAATAAGCTTTCCTTATATAAGATTCAAGTTTCCTATCTAAGGGGTCCTTAACGGAAGTACTATCTTCCATAGGAATAGTAGTACGTTTGGCAAGAGTAGAAAAAGCCTCATCAACTCTGGGGATCTTTTCCCAAAACTCCAAACTAACTGCTGGCAAAGGATACAATTTTTTAAACCTTGAAAAAGGGATAAAAGAAGTACCAGGCCTATTCCATTCCTTAGAAATCATATCAGAAATAGCATCAGGAACTAGAAAAACCTCTGGAGTAACCACAGGAGGTTTATAAACAGAGTTTAAACGTTTACTAGTTTTAACATCAAGAGGACTAGTTTCCTCAATATCCAATGTAATCAACACCTCTTTTAACAAGGAACGAATATACTCCATTTTAAATAAATAAGTAGCTTTGTCAGTGTCAATATCTGAGGTAGGATCTTCTGAATCAGATAGATCCTCATCAGAGGAGGATAATTCAGTATGTTGTCGGTCATTTGAAAATTCATCAACTTTATGAGAAGTTTTAAAAGACCTTTAACGTTTATTAGAAGGCGGGATAGCAGACAAAGCCTTCTGAATCGCATCAGCAATAAAATATTTTATATTCACAGGGATATCATGTACATTAGATGTTGAAGGAACAACAGGCATTGTACTATTACTGATGGATACATTCTCTGCATGTAAAAACTTATCATGACAACTATTACATAGCACAGCTGGAGATATAATCCCCACAAATTTACAACAGATACACTTAGATTTGGTAGAACTGTTATCAGGCAGCAGGGTTCCAACAGTGGTTTCTGAGACAGGCTCAGATTGAGACATCTTGCGAATGTAAGAGAAAAAAACAACATATAAAGCAAAATTATCAATTTCCTTATATGGCAGTTTCAGGAATCGGAAAAAAATGCAAACAGCATAGCCCTCTGACATAGAAAAAGGCAAGAGGCATATAGGAATGGGGCTTTAAATAATGAAATTATTTGGCACCAAGTATGACGCACAACGCAAACTGAAATTTTTTTGGCACTAACAACATCCAGAAATGACACACTCGCGTCATTGCACCTTGTACAAGGAACTCGGCATCAACTAAGACGCCAAAAATGACGAACTTGCGTCACCGGATGTACCTTCGTGCCAAAAAAATTCTCGCGAGCCTAATTTTGCTTGTGAAAATTTAGTGAAAAAGCAGTCAATTTGAAAAAAGACTAAGCCCTAGGTAAGAAAAAATATTTTCCTAAATATGTTCTTCCCCAAATATGAAACTGAATAGTCTGCAAAAGGAAATATACATAAACCTGACTAATGGTAAATATAAGTACAATACATATATTTAGAAGTTTATATTAATACATAAAGTGCCAAACCATAGCTGAGAGTGTCTTAAGTAATGAAAAAATACAGATAGCCAAACCAGTACTGAAACAGTTATCAGTAGAGGTAATGGAATATGAGAGTATATTGTCGATCTGAAAAAGGGAGATAGGAGATGAATCTTTACGACCGATAACAGAGAACCTATGAAATAGATCTCCCATGAGGAAAACCATTGCATTCAATAGGTGATACTCCCTTCACATCCCTCTGACATTCACTGTACTCTGAGAGGAATCGGGCTTCAAAATGCTGAGAAGCGCATATCAACGTAGAAATCTAGCACAAACTTACTTCACCACCTCCATAGGAGGCAAATTTTGTAAAACTGAATTGTGGGTGTGGTGAGGGGTGTATTTATAGGCATTTTGAGGTTTGGGAAACTTTGCCCCTCCTGGTAGGATTGTATATCCCATATGTCACTAGCTCATGGACTCTTGCCAATTACATGAAAGAAAAATAATTTTTGCTCTACATAAAGATCGCCTAAGCTATAAAAAGATTGCCAAGACCCTGAAACTGAGCTGCAGCACGGTGGGCAAGACCATACAGTGGTTTCACAGGACAGGTTCCACTCAGAACAGGCCTCGCCATGGTCGACCAAAGAAGTTGAGTGCATGTGCTCAGCATCATATCCAGAGGTTGTCTTTTGGGAAATAGATGTATGAGTGCTGCCAGCATTGCTGCAGAGGTTAAAGGGACAGTCTACACCAAAATTTTTATTGTTTTAAAAGATAGATAATCCCTTTATTACCCATTCCCCAGTTTTGCATAACCAACAAAGTTATATTAATATACTTTTAACCTCTATGATTATCTTATATCTAAGCCTCTGTAAACTGCCCCTTTATTTCAGTTCTTTTGACAGACTTGCAGTTTAGCCAATCAGTGCCTGCTCCCAAATAACTTCACGTGCACGAGCACAGTGTTATCTATATGAAATACATGAACTAACACCCTCTAGTGGTAAAAAAACTGTTAAAATGCATTCTGAAAAGAGGTGGCCTTCAAGGTCTAAGAAATTAGCATATGAACCTCCTAGGTTAAGCTTTTAACTAAGAATACCAAGAGAACAAAGCAAAATTGGTGATAAAACTAAATTGGAAAATTGTTTAAAATTACATGCTCTATCTGAATCATGAAAGTTTTTGTTGGCCTAGACTGTCCCTTTAAAGGGGTGGGGTCAGCCTGTCAGTGCTCAGACCATACGCCGCACACTGCATCAAATTGATCTGCATGGCTGTCGACCCAGAAGGAAGACTCTTCTAAAGATGATGCACAAGAAAGCCAGCAGTTTGCTGAAGACAAGCAGACTAAGGACATTGATTACTTGAACCATGTCCTGTGGTCCGATTAGACCAATATAAACTTATTTGGTTCAGGTGGTGTCAAGCGTGTGTGGCGGCAACTAGGTGAGGAGCACAAAGACAAGTGTGTCTTGGCTACAGTCAAGCATGGTGTTGGGAGTGTCATGGTGTGGGTCTGCCGGCACTGGGGAGCTACAATTCATTAAGGGAGCCATGAATGCCAACATGTACTGTGACATACTGAAGCAGAGCATGATCCCCTCCCATCGGAGACTGGGCCGCAGGGCAGTATTCCAACATGATAACGACCCCAAACACACCTCCAAGATGACCACTGCCTTGCTAAAGAAGCTGAGGGTAAAGGTGATAGACTGGCCAAGTATGTCTCCAGACCTAAACCCTATTGAGCATCTGTGGAGCATCCTCAAAGGTGGGGGAGCGCAAGGACTCTAACATCCACCAGCTCTGTGATGTCATCATGGAGGAGTGGAAGAAGACTCCAGTGGCAACCTGTGAAGCTCTGGTGAATTCTATACCCAAGGGGGTTAAGGCAGTGCTGGAAAATAATGATGGCCAAACAAAATATTTACACTTTGGGCCCAATTTGGACATTTCCACTTAGGGGTGTACTCACTTTTTGTTTCCAACGGTTTAGACATTAATGGCAGTGTGTTGAGTTATTTTGAGGGGACAGCAAATGTACACTGTTATACAGGCAGTACACTCACTACTTTACATTATATCTACATGTCACTTCTTCAGTGTTGTCATATGAAAATATATAATAAAATACTTACAAAAATGTGAGGGGTGTACTCACTTTTGTGAGATACTGTGTATATATATATATATATATATAATATATATATATAATATATATATATATATATATATATATACATACATATATATATATATATATATATATATATACATACATATACAAGTATGTGCAAAGATATATGTACACATTCTAGCATTATAATCATTTATAAAAAAAAAACATGGGATAAAATCATATCATGACTTCTAGAAATACAAATAGTCATATAACAGATATTTTTGTATAACATAATAAATAGAAAAAATAACTTTCTATGAGATATTGTTTGCTCAGGTATAAATCTATCTCAGTTCTTGGACATTAACAGATGAAAAAATAAAAGATTAGCTTTAGAGAAATGGCTTCTAATGAAATAGTATAAATAAAGTTGGGAAAAACCAGAATAACTGCAACATCGATGACTGTTAGTTAACAAAAGTCCGATGCTCATCACGTCGTACTTGACGCGCGTGTTTTTGATGGATTTTTTTATAAATAAGGGCATCGTATGTGGATCTGCGTCAGCGATGTCTGGTGAGCGTATTTGATGCGGCGAATGCACCGAAATTGACACTTTGATAAATATCCCCCCTAATCTCTGGGTGCAGGAGAATTCATGGCAATTTAATGACAAAAAATTATGAGAGTGTATTTTTTCTTATTTTAAACAATTTTATAACTTAAATCATCATAGACTTAAAAAACACTAAATACAGTATAATTAAATAACTGACAAGTACATAACAAAAATACAATGCAATAGCACTTACTTTGAATTTGAAATGAGCAGTAGAATATTTTCTGGCAAACTGCAAAGTTAATAAATGTTTTCCTCCCCCTGTATCATGTGACAGTCATCAGCCAATCACAAAATGCATATACATATATACTGTGCATTTTGCACATGCTCAGTAGCAGCTGGAGCCTCAGAAAAAGTGTGCAAATTAGCGGCTAGATTTAGAGTTTTGTCGGTAACGACCCGAAAAGCTAACGCCGGCTTTTTTTCTGGCCGCACCATAAAAATAACTCTGGTATTGAGAGTCCACATAAAGGCTGCGTTAGGCTCCAAAAAAGGAGCGTAGAGCATATTTAACGCAGCTTCAACTCTCGATACCAGAGTTGCTTACAGACGCGGGCCAGTCTCAAAAACGTGCTCGTGCACGATTCCCCCATAGGAACAATGGGGCTGTTTGAGCTGAAAAAAACCTAACACCTGCAAAAAAGCCGCGTTCAGCTCCTAACGCAGCCCCATTGTTTGCTATGCGGAAACACTTCCTACGTCTGCACCTAACACCCTAACATGTACCCCGAGTCTAAACACCCCTAGCCTTACTAACCCCTAATCTGCCGCCCCCGCTATCGCTGACACCTGCATATTATTATTAACCCCTAATCTGCCGCTCCGTAAACCGCCGCTACTTACATTATCCCTATGAACCCCTAATCTGCTGCCCTAACATCGCCGACCCCTATATTATATTTATTAACCCCTAATCTGCCCCACACACGTCGCCTCCACCTGCCTACACTTATTAACCCCTAATCTGCCGAGCAGACCTGAGCGCTACTATAATAAAGTTATTAACCCCTAACCCCGCCTCACTAACCCTATAATAAATAGTATTAACCCCTAATCTGCCCTCCCTAACATCACCGACACCTAACTTCAATTATTAACCCCTAATCTGCCGACTGGAGCTCACCGCTATTCTAATAAATGTATTACCCCTAAAGCTAAGTCTAACCCTAACACTAACACTCCCCTAAGGTTAAATATAATTTACATCTAACAAAAATTAATTATCTCTTATTAAATAAATTATTCCTATTTAAAGCTAAATACTTACCTGTAAAATAAATCCTATTATAGCTACAACATAAAATTATAATTATATTATAGCTATTTTAGGATTAATATTTATTTTACAGGTAAACTTTGTAATTATTTTAACCAGGTACAATAGCTATTAAATAGTTAAGAACTATTTAATAGTTACCTAGTTAAAATAATAACAAAATTACCTGTAAATAAATCCTAACCTAAGTTACAATTAAACTAACACTACACTATCATTAAATTAATTAAATAAAATATCTACAATTTACCTACAATTAAACCTAACACTACACTATCAAATACATTAATTAAATACAATATCTACAAATAACTACAATGAAATAAACTAACTAAAGTACAAAAAATAAAAAAGAACTAAGTTACAAAAAATAAAAAAATATTTACAAACATAAGGAAATCTTACAACAATTTTAAACTAATTACACCTACTCTAAGCCCCCCTAATAAAATAACAAAGACCCCCAAATAAAAAATGCCCTACCCTATTCTAAATTACTAAAGTTCAAAGCTCTTTTACCTTACCAGCCCTGAACAGGGCCTTTGCGGGGCATGCCCCAAGAAGTTCAGCTCTTTTGCCTGTAAAAAAAAACATACAATCCCCCCCCAACATTACAACCCACCACCCACATACCCCTAATCTAACCCAAACCCCCCTTAAATAAACCTAACACTAAGCCCCTGAAGATCATCCTACCTTGTCTTCACCTCACCGGGTATCACACCGATCCGTCCTGGCTCCGATATCTTCATCCAACCCAAGCAGGGGCTAGACATCCACTGAAGAAGTCCAGAAGAGGGTCCAAAGTCTTCATCCTATCCGGGAAGAAGAGTAGATCCGGACCGGCAACCATCATCTTCCAAGCGGCATCTTCTATCTTCATCCAATGAGGACCGGCTCCATCCTGAAGACCTCCACCGCGGACCCATCTTCATCCGGCGACGTCCAACTGAAGAATGACGGTTCCTTTAAGGGACCGTCATCCAAGATGGCGTCCCTCGAATTCGGATTGGCTGATAGGATTCTATCAGCCAATCGGAATTAAGGTGGAATATTCCTGATTGGCTGATGGAATCAGCCAATCAGAATCAAGTTCAATCCGATTGGCTGATCCAATCAGCCAATCAGATTGAGCTCGCATTCTATTGGCTGTTCCGATCAGCCAATAGAATGCGAGCTCAATCTGATTGGCTGATTGGATCAGCCAATCGGATTGATCTTGATTCTGATTGGCTGATTCCATCAGCCAATCAGAATATTCCTACCTTAATTCCGATTGGCTGATAGAATCCTATCAGCCAATCGGAATTCGAGGGACGCCATCTTGGATGACGTCCCTTAAAGGAACCGTCATTCTTCAGTTGGACGTCGCCGGATGAAGATGGGTCCGCGGTGGAGGTCTTCAGGATGGAGCCGGTCCTCATCGGATGAAGATAGAAGATGCCGCTTGGAAGATGATGGCTGCTGGTCCGGATCTACTCTTCTTCCCGGATAGGATGAAGACTTTGGAGCCTCTTCTGGAACCTCTTCAGCCGCCAGAAGGATGAATCGCCAGCCCCGCTTGGGTTGGATGAAGATTTTGGAGCCAGGACGGATCAGTGAACCTGTATGGTGAAGACAAGGTAGGATGATCTTCAGGGGCTTAGTGTTAGGTTTATTTAAGGGGGGTTTGGGTTAGATTAGGGGTATGTGGGTGGTGGGTTGTAATGTTGGGGGGGGGTATTGTATGGTTTTTTTTACAGGCAAAAGAGCTGAACTTCTTGGGGCATGCCCCGCAAAGGGCCCTGTTCAGGGCTGGTAAGGTAAAAGAGCTTTGAACTTTAGTAATTTAGAATAGGATAGGGCATTTTTTTATTTTGGGGGGCTTTGTTATTTTATTAGGGGGCTTAGAGTAGGTGTGTAATTAGTTTAAAATTGTTGTAATATTTTTCTTATGTTTGTAAATATTTTTTTATTTTTTGTAACTTAGTTCTTTTTTATTTTTTGTACTTTAGTTAGTTTATTTCATTGTAGTTATTTGTAGGTATTGTATTTAAATTTATTTATTGATAGTGTAGTGTTAGGTTTAATTGTAGGTAATTGTAGGTATTTTATTTAATTAATTTATTTATAGTGTAGTGTTTAGGTTTAATTGTAACTTAGGTTAGGATTTATTTTACAGGTAAATTTGTAATTATTTTAACTATTTTAGCTATTAAATAGTTCTTAACTATTAATAGCTATTGTACCTGGTTAAAATAAATACAAAGTTACCTGTAAAATAAATATAATCCTAAAAATAGCTATAATATAATTATAATTTATGTTGTAGCTATATTAGGATTTATTTTACAGGTAAGTATTTAGCTTTAAATAGGAATAATTTATTTAATAAGAGTTAATTAATTTCGTTAGATTAAAATTATATTTAATTTAGGGGGGGTTAGTGTTAGGGTTAGACTTAGCTTTAGGGGTTAATACATTTATTAGAATAGCGGCGAGATTCGGTCGGCAGATTAGGGGTTAATAATTGAAGTTAGGTGTCGGCGATGTTTGGGCGGGCAGATTAGGGGTTAATAAATATAATATAGGGGGTCGCTGTGTTAGGGGCAGCAGATTAGGGGTACATAGCTACTAATGTAGCTGGCGGCTCTTTGCGGTCGGCAGATTAGGGGTTAATTATTGTAGGTAGGTGGCGGCGACGTTGTGGGGGGCAGATTAGGGGTTTAATAAATATAATATAGGGGTCGGCGATGTAGGGCGGCAGATTAGGGGTACATAGGGATAATGTAGCTGGCGGCGGCGTGCGGACGGCAGATTAGGGGTTAATAAGTGTAGGTAGCTGGCGGCGACGTTGTGGGGGGGCAGATTAGGGGTTAATAAATATAATATAGGGGTCAGCGGTGTTAGGGGCAGCAGATTAGATTAGGGGTACATAAGGATAACGTAGGTGGCGGTCGGCAGATTAGGGGTTAAAAAAATTTAATCGAGTTGCGGCGATGTGGGGGGACCTCGGTTTAGGGGTACATAGGTAGTTTATGGGTGTTAGTGTACTTTAGAGTACAGTAGTTAAGAGCTTTATGAACCGGCGTTAGCCCAGAAAGCTCTTAACTACTGACTTTTTTCTGCGGCTTTAGACACGACTCTAAATACCGGAGTTAGAAAAATCCCATTGAAAAGATAGGATACGCAATTTACGTAAGGGGATCTGCGGTATGGAAAAGTCGCGGCTGAAAAGTGAGTGTTAGACCCTTTTTTGACTGACTCCAAATACCGGAGGTAGCCTAAAACCAGCGTTAGGAGCCTCTAACGCTGGTTTTCACGGCTACCGCCAAACTCCAAATCTAGGCCAAAAAAAATGTTGAAATGAAATTGTGTATGCAACCTACCTCACAAATGCAATACTGTGTTATTTTTCAGCTCCCAATATATTAGTGTTAAAATGAAACGCACAAAGATCTGTGCAAATCCAAATCTTTGTGTGTTGCACTTTAACCCTAATATATCCCGCACCGAAAATAGCCAAATACTGCTACCCACGGATATATTTTAGCCCTTCCCAGTGAAACACCTTGTCATATACCCAGGGGTGTATTTTGGCCTAGGGCAGCAGATTGGAGGGGGCAGCACTTTTTGAATGTTAAAAAAATACTCCATCTAGCAGATTACTAGAACCAAATTTAAAAATCCCACAGAGATGGTACCTAACTCCAGCTAGGAGTAAGAAAATATTTAAGCTCTCTCAAGAGCAATGCCGGAGATGTGGAGGCCCTGTGGAACACATGGCTCATATATGGTAGCAATGCCCAAAGCTAATATCTATTTGGTCAGAGGTATCTTCTGAGGTTGCTAAGTTGTTTGGGATCCCCATTCCCTAGACCAGTGTTATGGCAACATAACATCTGTTTTTCTCATATATGCTGTTAACTTTGTTCTCTCTGAGGTCTTTGCAGTTTAACTTTCGCAGACCTGGTGATGTAAAATGAACTCAAAAGCGAACAAAATATTTGATTGCTTCCACATTGTAATAGATGGTTTGTTTTTTTGTTAAACATTGAAAATGTAACCAGATATCTGTATAAGATGCCTTAAAGGAGCAGTCTACTCCAGACTTTTTAATGTTTAACAACATAGATAATCCCTTTAGTACCCACTCCCCAGTTTTGCATAACCAACACGGTTGTATTAATATACATTTTACCTCTGTGATTACCTTGTATCTAAGCCTCTGCAGACTTCCCCCTTATTTTAGTTCTTTTGACAGACATGTATTTTAGCCAATCAATGCTGACTTATAAATAACTCCACGGGAGTGAGTACGGTGTTATCTATATGGCACACATGAACTATCTCTGTTTAACTTTGAAAAACTAAAAATGCAATGGGATAAGAGGTTGCCTTAAAGGGCTTAGAAATTAGCATATAAGCCTACCTAGGATTAGTTTTCAACAAAGAATACCAAAAGAACAAAGCAAATTTGATGATAAAAGTAATTTGGAAAGTTGTTTAAAATTGCTTGCCCTATCTGAATCATGAAAGTTTAATTTAGACTATACTATCCCTTTATTTATTACTTTTAAGATGCTGGTATTAGTAAAAAATATTTAAATATATATATATGTAATGCCTTTTTCAATATTCTTGAGCACAACACATTACTCGCAACTTGTAATTTGAGCAATGTTTAGCTCGGTCGCACTATTCAATGAACGTATTGTGGGCGCTAAAGAGATGTCAGATGCGCTTAACATTTTCTGATAATTCTATGTAATACCAGATTGTGCTACTTTAGGCCATAATATTGAAAGCACACCCTGCGCTATCACTATCGCTCAACTTGTTTTACTTCTGCAATGGGCAAGTTTACTATCACTTTAATATTTGCAGATGAATTTTTTTACTTTCTATATGATATAATGAGTAAAAAAATGTTTTTTTCCTCACATTATTGTTTTAACTGTTCAGAGACCTTGAGGTAATATTGCACTAACCTTAGAGTTATAATTTGACTGTATAAGATTATCTGTTCCTTTTTTTTTTCTCTTTCTGTTCCTTTTTTTTCTCTTTTTGTTTCCTTTATTATGAAAGTTCTATACTTAATGTATAATTTTCTGTGCTGCTGCATATTTAGTGGATGAACCCCAACCTGAAATCAGACACCATTTTTTGTTTTTCTGTTTTATGCATATTTATTATCATTTTTTAAACATGAATAAAATGTAGTTTAACCCCTTAATGACCGAGGACGTGCAGGGTACGTCCTCAAAAAAAAAAGGCAGTTAACGCCTGAGGACGTACCCTGCACGTCCTCGGTGTGGAAAGCAGCTGGAAGCGATCCCTGCTCGCTTCCAGCTGCTTTCCGGTTATTGCAGTGATGCCTCGATATCGAGGCATCCTGCAATAACCATTTGTAGCCATCCGGTGCAGAGAGAGCCACTCTGTGGCCCTCTCTGCACGGACATTAACGGCTACGTTCGTTGGTGGGTGGGAGCCGGTGTGGGAGGTGGGGTGGCGGCCATCGATGGCCTTTGTGATGCGGAGGGGGGCGGGGACGACCGGGGGGACGCGCACGGACGTGCGCACGTGCACGGGGAGGCCGGGCGGGCGCGTGCACGGGGAGGGAGCGGGTGGGAACCACTACGCTACAGAAAGTTTTTTTGCTAGAAGTGGGGATCAAAGGGGTTAATATGTTTATTTTGGTGATCGGTTTGGCTGGTGGGTATTGGACTGTGGGGGGGAAAGCTACACTACAGAAACAAATAATAAAAAATAAACATTTTTATTTGCAAACTGGGTACTGGCAGACAGCTGCCCAGTACCCAAGATGGCCCCAATAAGGCAGAGGGGAGGGTTAGGGAGCTATTTTGGGGGGATCAGGGAGGTTGGGGGCTAAGGGGGGACCCTACATAGCAGCATATGTAAATATGCTTAAAATGTTTTTATTTTTTTTATACCTTTTATTTTAGTACTGGCAGACTTTCTGCCAGTACTTAAGATGGCGGGGACAATTGTGGGGGAGGGAAGAGTGCTGTTTGGGAGGGATCAGGGGGTGGGATGTGTCAGGTGGGAGTCTGATCTCTACACTAAAGCTAAAATTAACCCTGCAAGCTCCCTACAAACTACCTAATTAACCCCTTCACTGCTGGCCATAATACACATGTGATGCGCAGCAGCATTTAGCGGCCTTATAATTACCAAAAGCAACGCCACAAAGCCATATATGTCTGCTATTTCTGAACAAGGGGATCCCAGAGAAGCATTTAAAACCATTTGTGCCATAATTGCACAAGCTGTTTGTAAATAATTTTAGTGAAAAACCTAAAGTTTGAAAAAGTGAACAATTTTTTTTTATTTGATTGCTTTTGGCAGTGAAATGGTGGCATGAAATATACCAAAATGGGCCTAGATCAATACTTGGGGTTGTCTACTACACTAGAGCTAAAATTAACCCTAGAAGCTCCCTACATGCTCCCTAATTAACCCATTCACTGCTGGGCATAATACACGTGTGGTGCGCAGTGGCATTTAGCAGCCTTCTAATTACCAAAAATCAAAGCCAAAGCCATATATGTCTGCTATTTATGAACAAAGGGGATCCCAGAGAAGCATTTGCAACCATTTATTCCATAATTTCATGAGTTGTTTGTAAATAATTTCAGTGAGAAACCTAAAGTTTGTGAAAAAATTTGTGAAAAAGTAAAAAACATTTTTTATTTGATCGCATTCGGCGGTGAAATGGTGGCATGAAATATACCAAAATGGGCCTAGATCAATACTTTGGGATGTCTTCTAAAAAAAAATATATATATGTCAATGGATATTCAGAGATTCCTGAAAGATATTAGTGTCCCAATGTAACTAGCGCTAATTTTGAAAAAAAGTGGTTTGGAAATGGCAAAGTGCTACTTGTATTTATGGCCCTATAACTTGCAAAAAAAGCAAAGAACATGTAAACATTGGGTATTTCTAAACTCAGGACAAAATTTAGAAACTATTTAGCATGGGTGTTTTTTGGTGGTTGTAGATGTGTAACAGATTTTGGGGGTCAAAGTTAGAAAAAGTGTGTTTTTTTCCATTTTTTCCTCATATTTTATAATATTTTTTATAGTAAATTATAAGATATGATGAAAATAATGGTATATTTGAAAGTCCATTTAATGGCAAGAAAAACGGTATATAATATGTGTGGGTACAGTAAATGAGTAAGAGGAAAATTACAGCTAAACACAAACACCGCAAAAATGTAAAAATAGCCTTGGTCCCAAACGGACAGAAAATGGAAAAGTGCTGTGGTCATTAAGGGGTTAAAAAGGGAAAAAAACTGCAACAAAATGTTGAATCATAAATAATTGATTTTTTAAAAAAATACTGCTCTTTATATTGCAATGTAACCTTATATACAGGAGTCACTAACCTATCATCAATTTTTGCTTAATTCATATAATGCAATTTTAAAGACAGACAAAATGTTCGTACATTCTCCATCCAGAGGAGGAGGCAGGAGCACGTCTTGCGCAGAGCTTTATTATGCATTCTCACAATGCTCTCTGTAGTGCTGCTTTGTGCTGTCATTGATAAAATAAAATATTAAGAGAAGAAGGTGAGTCATTCTCTGAGATCATATGATGATGAGTAAGTGCTCTCTTGCATCTTTGGCCTGTGCGTGGGAAGCTACTCTAAACTAAGACGAGAAAATCAATATCAGAATTACCCAGAAAAGAATAAGGGCTGATCGTATCTTTTATTTACAGTGCATGGTTTGTGCCTTGAATTAGAATGGCATTAATACAGATACTTAAAGGGACAAAGGAAACTATTTTTTGTCAGCCTACAATAAAACATTGTGCATTCAAACTAATTTCAAACTCTTGCAGATACTTAAAGGGACAAATAATCAAAAAGAAAAAAGTTCTAATGTGTGAGAGTATTTTATAATTGCACTATTGCTTGTAATTATCATAAGAGAAGTAACTTGAAAAATTGATCTGTCTAAAAAGTGTGGTTTATTATATCTGTGGAACTCTTTCTCTCTGCAATGAAGCAGATTAACTCCCTGCAGCTCTGTTTTTTCGACTGGACATTATATAACCTCTTAAACA
Source organism: Bombina bombina (assembly GCF_027579735.1). NCBI lineage: Eukaryota > Metazoa > Chordata > Amphibia > Anura > Bombinatoridae > Bombina > Bombina bombina. The sequence continues at coordinate 533,496,248 of NC_069504.1, read as the reverse complement.
CAGATGTCCAACTTTTGGCCCCCAGTTTGTATTTAGCTTTCACTACTACACATTCATTTATATCACATTTCAGCACAGCTATTGCTCAACTACTTGCCTACCAATGGCTAAATTTATTGAAGTATGTTTTACAATATATTAAACATTAAATCCCCCAAATATGTTTATTTATGCATAGTAAAACATTTTTTTCTGTATACTTTAATTATTTATGTCGCCCAATTTCCTTTCCTTTAAAGGGACATGAAACCCAACATTTTTCTTTCATGATTCAGATAGAGAATACAATTTTAAACAACTTTCCAATTTACTTCTACTATTTAATTTGTTTTCTTCTCTTGTTTTCCTTTGCTGAAAGGTTTATCTAGGCAAGCTCAGGAGCAGCAGAGAGCCTAGGTTCTAGCTGTTGATTGGTGGCTGCATAAATATATCGATTGTGATTGGCTCACCCATGTGTTCAGTTAGAAACCATTAGTGCATTGCTGCTCCTTCAACAAATTATACCAAGAGAATGAAACAGATTAGATAATAGAAGAAAATTTAAAAATTGTTTAAAATTGTTTTCTCTATATGAATCATGAAAGAAAAAAATTGGGTTTCATGTCCCTTTAAGTCGGCAAATTGTGTTATTTTCTATTATTCATACAGAGGCAGAAGTGCATACTGCAGGATCCTCACCCTGAACTTCCAACATTCTACACATTGATTACTTGTTCAAAACTGTCCACAGCAAATTGGATACAATAAAAATATCCAAGAGGCTTTCCAAGAGTAACATTAGAAAGCAACATCACCAAATAGATAAATCTGCTCAATCAATAAAAAACAGCTAAATAAAAAATGCAACAAACACTCATGTCCTCTATACTGATAAAACCCTGTTCAAACCTCTTAAAGAGACACACACATATCTTAATATTTTTGGAGCATAACAGGTTAATTGCACGCCACCTATTAGCATCACTACACAACCAACTTACAGGCTTTTCACCCTGTGATGTAATCACTAAACAGTAGAAACTGCCTTTTTGTGTGTTGCCCTTAATCCTGCGCATTTGTATTTTGGGCTATGAACTAGGCAGATAAACAATAAAGATAATTATTTGGTGCTGTTTTCAGGAGGCAACGTTTTAGAGCTTGAGGGTGAATAACGGCAGAAGTATTTTAAAATTGAGATCGCTGGAAACAAAATACACTGGCAATGCCAGTCAAAGTTATCTGCCGAAAACAAGAGCAGAATTGTGATCAACCACTTATTTTTTATGTAGAACTGCATTTTGTTTTTCATTAGTAATTATCTTGGCTCACTTCAGACCAAATTAACAAACTAGGTTTTGATTTTCATACATACATAAATATACATATATATATATATATATATATATATATATATGTATATATATATATATATATATATATATATGTATATGTATACATACAAATCCATACACATACGGTACACTGTAGGCAGGTGTGAATACTGCTGCAAAGTAAGAATGCTTAGAAATGTTAATAGTTTATTATTATAAATTTACAAAATGCAAAGTGAGCGAACAGAAGAAAAATCTAAATCAAATCAATATTTGGTGTGACCACCCTTTGCCTTCAAAACAGCATTAATTCTTCTAGGTACACTTGCACAAAGTAAGGTATTTTATAAGAATGATTAAACCATTATAGCAAACAGGAGCTAATGAAACACAATCATTAACTAAAACAGAAACAGCTGTGTATAAGGAATGAAACTGGACGAGGAACAGCCAAACCCTACTAACAAGGTAAGGTTAAAATTCATACACCATGACAAGACTGAGCACAGCAATAAGACACAAGGTAGTTATACTGCATCAGCAAGGTCTCTCCCAGGCAGACATTTCAAGGCAGACTACAATATAAATCCAGGGATATTTGTGATAAAAAGTACCACAGGTCCCCTATAGGAGGCGCTAGTAAACAATGGTAAAAATTGCTAAAATCAGTGTGCAACTTGTCATACCCTATACATAAAGTACAAAAATTAAAATTGTTAAAAATTTGTGTATATACAGACGTAGCACGTGACCAATTTGGCAATAGATAAGTTCAAATGGAATCCAACAAAGTCCAGAAATAGAACAAGCAGCTCTCGGTCTTCACCCAAACGATGGTGTAGCTTCTAAAATGGTTAACTGTAATGAGAACAGAAACAGAGGCGCCACATGTGTAGATCAATCAAAGCTGACAATATCCAAGCGATACAAGATACAGGATACTCACAAACGTGAAGGCCCTCTCTTGTGCCTGTAGGGGCAGGCTGGTATTCTCACAGCAAACCAGCTGGCTGTACCAGGGAATCCCCGTCGTGATGTCCTATGGTTCTAGTTGTCCCAACAGCAACCCTTGTCTGGGTCACTTTCAGCAGAATGGAACTAGACAAAAAGTAGCCTTGACAATCTGCTCCGCGCCGGATGGGTGCAGATAGAAGATGCCGTCTGGATGAAGACTTCTGCCGGCTTCGATGAGGACTTCGGCCCGCTTCGATGAGGACTTCTGCCACTTGGATGAGGATGGATGTCCGGTCTTTGAAAATCAGCGTGAGAGAAATGTAAAAAGGGTTTCCAGGTGAGCTGTTCAAGCTTTTCTGAAGAAGTAGAAAGAAACGGACAAAGGTGAGGACTATAGATGCAGTAATTGGCCAAGGAAACTTTCTGCAGCCTATGAAAGACACATCATGCTTACTTCCCTTTGTAATAGGAAGATATCCAACTATCAACTCAGAATTGGCAGAAACCAGTGGGACACTGGTGCACCAATCCACTATCTGGAGAAGTCTGGTTAGAAGTGGTCTTCATGGAAGACTTGCAGCCAAAAAGCCATACCTCTGACATGGAAAAAAAGACCAAGCAACTCAACCATACAAAGTAAACCCCCTAACCCAACTAACCCCCCCAAAATCAATTTATTTGAAGGTAGTTATATTGTAAATTAGACTTGTGCAGCTTGGAAAAATTTGTTTCGTTTCGGTTCGGATCGATTCGAATTTCGGTTCGGATCTATTCGAATTCGTAAAATTCAAATGAATTCGTTTCGGATTCATTCGGATTCTTTCGGATTCGGAAAAAAATTTGGTTCGATTTGGTTCGATTCGATTTGGTTCGAATCGATTCGGAAATTCGGAATTTCGGTAAGTGTTAGGTGGGATGTGCTGTGTATTACACTAGTATTATGTACTGTATATTAGGTTTAACCCATAGCAGAGTGATAAAACCTAATATACTGTACAATACTAGTGTAATACATGGCCATCCGAATCTACCGAATACATCCGAATCGATTTGCATGTATTCGAATCGATTCGGATGTATTCGATTCGATTCAGATCTATTCAGTATATTCGGCAGTATTTTAATTCGGAAATTCGAATCGATCCGAATCTCCGAATTTTCCGAATTTCCGAATCGATCCGAAACGAGTCGAACATGTCTATTGTAAATTTAATTTAAAGTTAGGGGGGGTGTTAGGTTTAGGGGTTAATAGTTTAACTTAGTGTGTTGCGATGTGGGGCCGACGTTTTAGGGGTTAATAGTGTTAGTTTAATATTAGCGATGTGGGGGGCCAGTGGTTTAGGGGTTAATAGGTTTATTATAGTAGTAGCGATGTGGGGGGTGGTGGTTTAGGGGTTAATAGGTTTATTATAGTATTTGCGATGTGGGGGGATGGCATTAAGGGGTTAATAGGTAGTTTATGGGTGTTTGTGTACTTTGTACCATTTTTGTTATGAGTTTTGTGAAACATTTTTGTTTCGCAAAATCCATAACTACTTGTCTCAGATCGCGGAATGGATCGTGGTGGTATATGGAGTTCTCCCTTAAGAACTATTTTCAGTGTAAGGAAGAACAAGAAGTCTTGGAAGTGATGGTATGGCCCCCAAAGAGCCCAGATCTTAACAGTATTGAGTCTGTCTGGGATTACATGATTACATAAAAAGACAGAATACATTTTTCCTCTGTTCACACACTTTGCATTTTATTAATTGATAAAAAAATAAACTTTTAACATTTCTATTTTTTAAAGCATTCTTACTTTACACCATTTTTTCACACCTGCCTAAAAAGTTTTGCACAATACTGTATAATATATATATATATATATATATATATATATATACAGGGAGTGCAGAATTATTAGGCAAGTTGTATTTTTGAGGATTAATTTTATTATTGAACAACAACCATGTTCTCAATGAACCCAAAAAACTCATTAATATCAAAGCTGAATATTTTTGGAAGTAGTTTTTAGTTTGTTTTTAGTTTTAGCTATTTTAGGGGGATATCTGTGTGTGCAGGTGACTATTACTGTGCATAATTATTAGGCAACTTAACAAAAAACAAATATATACCCCATTTCAATTATTTATTTTTACCAGTGAAACCAATATAACATCTCAACATTCACAAATATACATTTCTGACATTCAAAAACAAAACAAAAACAAATCAGTGACCAATATAGCCACCTTTCTTTGCAAGGACACTCAAAAGCCTGCCATCCATGGATTCTGTCAGTGTTTTGATCTGTTCACCATCAACATTGCGTGCAGCAGCAACCACAGCCTCCCAGACACTGTTCAGAGAGGTGTACTGTTTTCCCTCCTTGTAAATCTCACATTTGATGATGGACCACAGGTTCTCAATGGGGTTCAGATCAGGTGAACAAGGAGGCCATGTCATTAGATTTTCTTCTTTTATACCTTTCTTGCCAGCCACGCTGTGGAGTACTTGGACGCGTGTGATGGAGCATTGTCCTGCATGAAAATCATGTTTTTCTTGAAGGATGCAGACTTCTTCCTGTACCACTGCTTGAAGAAGGTGTCTTCCAGAAACTGGCAGTAGGACTGGGAGTTGAGCTTGACTCCATCCTCAACCCGAAAAGGCCCCACAAGCTCATCTTTGATGATACCAGCCCAAACCAGTACTCCACCTCCACCTTGCTGGCGTCTGAGTCGGACTGGAGCTCTCTGCCCTTTACCAATCCAGCCACGGGCCCATCCATCTGGCCCATCAAGACTCACTCTCATTTCATATATATATATATATATATATATATATATATAGAGAGAGAGAGAGAGAGAGAGAGAGAGAGAGAGATACAGTGGGGCAAAAAAGTATTTAGTCAGCCACCAATTCTGCAAGTTCTCCCACTTAAGAAGATGAGAGAGGCCTGTAATTTTCATCATAGGTATACCTCAACTATGAGAGACAAAATGTGGAAACAAATCCAGACAATCACATTGTCTGATTTGGAAATAATTTATTTGCATATTATGGTGGAAAATAAGTATTTGGTCACCTACAAACAAGCAAGATTTCTGGCTCTCAGAGACCTGTATCTTCTTATTTAAGAGGCTCCTCTGTCCTCCACTCATTACCTGTATTAATGGAACCTGTTTGAACTTGTTATCAGTATAAAAGACACCTGTCCACAACCTTAAACAGTCACACTCCAAACTCCACTATGGTGAAGACCAAAGAGCTGTCGAAGGACACCAGAAACAAAATTGTAGACCTGCACCAGGCTGGGAAGACTGAATCTGCAACAGGCAAGCAGCTTGGTGTGTATAAATCAACTGTGGGAGCAATAATTAGAAAATGGAAGACATACAAGACCATTGATAATCTCCCTCGATTTGGGGCTCCATGCAAGATCTCACTCCGTGGGGTCAAAATGATCACAAGAACGGTGAGCAAACATCCCAGAACCACACGGGGGGACCTAGTGAATGACCTGCAGAGAGCTGGGACCAACGTAACAAAGGCTACCATCAGTAACACACTACGCCGCCAGGGACTCAGATCCTGCAGTGCCAGGCGTGTCCCCCTGCTTAAGCCAGTACATGTCCGGGCCCGTCTGAAGTATGTTAGAGAGCATTTGGATGATCCAGAAGCGGATTTGGAGAATGTTATATGGTCAGATGAAACCAAAGTACAACTGTTTGGTAGAAACACAACTTGTCGTGTTTGGAGGAGAGAGAATACTGAGTTGCAGCCAAAGAACACCATACCTACTGTGAAGCATGGGAGTGGCAACATCATGCTTTGGGGCTGTTTCTCTGCAAAGGGAACAGGACAACTGATCCGTGTACATGAAAGAATGAATGGGGCCATGTATTATGGGATTTTGAGTGCAAACTTCCTTCCATCAGCAAGGGCATTGAAGATGAAACGTGGCTGGGTCTTTCAGCATGACAATGATCCCAAACACACCGCCCGGGCAATGAAGGATTGGCTTCGTAAGAAGCATTTCAAGGTCCTGGAGTGACCTAGCCAGTCTCCAGATCTCAACCCCATAGAAAACCTTTGGAGGGAGTTGAAAGTCTGTGTTGCCCATCAACAGCCCCAAAACATCACTGCTCTAGAGGAGATCTGCATGCAGGAATGACCCAACATACCAGCAACAGTGTGTGACAACCTTGTGAAGACTTACAGAAAACGTTTGACCTCTCTCATTGCCAACAAAGGATATATAACAAAGTATTGAGATGAACTTTTGATATTGACCAAATACTTATTTTCCACCATAATATGCAAATAAATTCTTTCCAAATCAGACAATGTGATTGTCTGGATTTGTTTCCACATTTTGTCTCTCATAGTTGAGGTATAACTATGATGAAAATTACAGGCCCTCTCTGATCTTCTTAAGTGGGAGAACTTGCACAATTGGTGGCTGACTAAATGCTTTTTTGCCCCACTGTATATATATATATATATATATATATATATATATATATATATATACATGCTTGTATATAGGTATAGATATATACCGTTATATAGAGGAATATCTACTTTTAATACTTAGAACATATTCTGCTATGTGCAGAACATTGGGATGTGACCTATTTACTGTAAATACACATTATAACACTTTGATAAATATGAATATTGCATGAATATGCTTTTTCATGTTTTCATCTACTTATCTGCAAAGGACTCCAATGCATATACAGTATATATATATATATATATATATATATATATATATATATATATATATATAAATATATATATATATATATATATATATATATATATATATATATATATGTCTATATATGTGTACATATGTATGTATGTGTTTATATGTGTATATATGTCTGTAAATACAAATATACACATATAAATATAAAGATATAAGCCTGTTTTTTTTTTCTAACACGCGAGACCTCATTTCTTTGAGCCCTTATAACTTTATTTTTCTATATAATTTGTATTAGATAATGCTATTATGAATGTGATTTGATGTGTTGTGTGCTTCTTTGTTTTGCAAAACAGTTAACCAGAGCTCTGAGGGCGTGGTAATCATTCTTGTGTAAATCGCGATTGTGTTTACTTTCAACTTGTAATATGAGCACTAAACCCAGCGCGTGCAAACACTCACGATAAACCCCTTTTTGCTTGTGCGTAACTGTTAGTGTGTCACTCGTTATTTGTCTGTGGGCATTACAATCTGCAAGCAATAAAGAAGTCATTAAAGCTTTGATCCAGTCTAACACTCTGCAGCAAGATGCCAACAGGAGAGCTGTTGAAAGTAGTGCAGCCCTGTAGCAGTTGGTTTTGGCCCATGGAGAGAATGCTATGCTACGGCTAAATCACAGAGAGAGAACACTGATAATTTGGTGCCACTGTGCAAGCAGGAAGGCCCATGAAGAGCAAAAAAATGCTACACAAATTCTGCTACATGAGATTCAAGTTATATCAGAAAGGCTGGACCCTGATTATGTTGGTGGCAGTCAGACTGGCGGTCAGAGTTCCAAGGTGATAAGCGATTGTCACTACCCTCAAAAGATGACAGCAGCTGAAGTTGTCGAGGCTTATCTTCTAGCCTTTGAGTGCACAGCAGAAAGAGAAAAATGGCCAGTAGATGATTGGGCGAGTATACTTGCATAATTTCTTAGTGGTGAACCTCAGAAGGCCTACTATAATTTAGAGCCAGCGCAAGCCAGTGATTATGAAAAGTTGAAAGCTAAAATCCTTCCATGCCTGGGAGTTTCTTTGGCAGTGTGTATGAAAAGATTCCATTGCTGGATGTATTCCTCTCATAAAGCTGCAAGATCCCAGATGTTTGACCTCTTATAGATTGCCAGGAAGTGGCTGTGACCAGAGGTCAATTCTGATAACCAAATAGTGGAATTACTGGTGATGGACCATTTTCAGAGTGGATTACCTGCTTTTCTAATGGTGGGTTAGTCAAGGAGATCCTCAAACAGCAGACCAATTGATTGCATTGGTGAAAATTGTAATAGCTTCAGGAGAAGCTCTGTGTCAATCTACAGTGGATCAATCCCACAATCCTAAGACCCAGAACTCTACAAGAAATAGTAAGACTATTCAGGAGTTAAGGGGATTGGGAGAGCTGCAGTTGTATATGCAAAACACCTGGGACATTTTTCCAGGAACTAAGGAGATAACTGACCTGTTAGATGCTTTAAATGTAACACGGTTGGCCCTATAGCCAGAGACTGTGTCCTTAAAGATAAACTTATGGACTGTTATAATGCACATTCATTATTGTCTAATTGTATCAGCTCTGTTAATAAGATTACCACTGGTGTACTGTGAAGGTAAATGGTAAAGTGTTCATGGCCTTGCTTGATTCTGGAAGTATGGTCACAATAGTAGCTAAATCTATTGTAACAGAGGTGGTATTAGATTATGTGCAAACAAATGGGAATTTTCTGTGTTCATTGAGATAAACATGAATATCCTCCAGCTAAAGCGGATATTGAAACTCAGTGTAGTAAATAAAAATGCTGTGTGGGTGTAGTACCCAATTTAGCCCATGAGGTGGTGATAGAGAGAGGAATTATGGGCTTCAACAGAAAAATCTCTTCAGGAATCTCCAGAAAAGGGTCAAACTAAAGGGGCAGTAAACGTGCAAACTAATGTTCTATAATTCAGCACATAGTGCAGAATTAGATAACATTAGCTTACCGCTCTGGTCTAGTAGCAGGAGCGAGCTACATTCATTTTAATGGCACGACCGGGCACACTGTGACTAGACAGTGTTGCCGCAATGTGCTGTGGAAAAACCAGACCCGCTCAGTAGAGTAAGGAGCGGCGTTCTGGAAAAAGGAGCTTTTACATAAAAATTCTCTGCAATACTTTACTGCATAAATCTGCCGGTAAGCTAATATTATATATTTCTGCACTATGTGCAGAATTATATAACATTAGTTTGTAAGTTTACTGCCCCTTAATGATATTTATGTGTTTCATTTCTCTGAAACTGATTTGGAAGGTAATTACATTGATAAGGGGAAAAATAAGATATATTGTCATATGCTTGTATTAGTGGAAGATCAATCTCTTCAGAGTAATGAAGAGCCAAGTACTAGCTGAGAAATTGCTGATGATTTGTTAGATCTAGTGGGTGGCCCTGGCAATTTTCAGACTTTGGAGGAAGCCAGAAATAATATCCAGGTTATAACTGATGTTGCAACACAGCCAGAAAATGTATAACCCAATCTTTATTTTGAGGCATTAAAGGGATACTAAACCCAGATGTTTTCTTTCATGATTTAGATAGAGCTTTATTTAAAAAAAGGAGCCGGCCCATTTTAGGTTCAGCACCCTGATATCGCTTGCTTATTGGTGGCTAAATTTAGCCACCAATAAGAAAGCATAACCCAGGTACTGAACCAAAAATGGGCTGGCTCCTAAAGGAACAGTCAACACCAGAATTTTTGTTGTTTAAAGATAATCCATGTATTAACCATTCCCAAGTTTTGCATAACCAACACTGTTATATTAATATACTTTTTACCTCTGTGCTTACCTTGTATCTATTCTTTTGCAAACTGCCCCCTTATTTCAGTTCTTTTGACAGACGGGCATTTTAGCCAATCAGTGCTCACTCCAGGTTAACTTCACATGCATGAGTTCAATGTTATCTATAGGAAACACATGAACTAATGCCCTCTAGTGGTCAAAATGCATTCAGATTAGAGGCAGTCTTCAAGGTCTAAGAAATTAGCATATGAACCTCCTAGGTTTAGCTTTCAACTAAGAATACCAAGAGAACAAAGCAAAATTGGTGAAAAAAGTAAATTAGAAAGTTGTTTAAAATTACATGCCCTATCTGAATCATTAAAGTTTTTTTGGGACTTAACCGTCCCTTAAGCTTTACATTCCTGTTTTTTAAATAAAGATAGCAAGAGAACGAAGACAATTTTATAATAGGAGTAAATTAGAAAGTTGCTTAAAATTGCATGCTCTGAGGCCTATTTATCAAGCCGTCAACTGTGCTGCATTCACCGGCACCAATACGCTTGCCAAACATCGCCTAACATCGCGGTCGCGGACCTGAATACGCTCTCCTTATTTATAAAAAAAGCTGTCAAAAAGCCACGCACCAAGTACGGGGCGATGAGCAGCGGACTGTTGTTAACTAGCAGTCATCGATCTCGCTGCTATTCGGCTTTTTCACAACTTTATTTATACCCTGTCACTAAACACCGTTACTATACTAAAATGTTTAACCCCTATCCCGCCGCTCCCGGAGCCCACCGCAGCTAAATAAATGTATTAACCCCTATCTCACTGCTCCCAGAGCCCACCACAACTAAATAAAAGTATTAACCCCTATCTCGCCGCTCCCGGAGCCCACCCCAACTAAATAAATGTATTAACCCCTAAACCCCTGTCCTCCCACATCACTACCACTTACTAAACCTAAACCTATTAACCCCTAAACCGCCAGCCCCCCACATCACCATTAACTACCTTATTATACTAAAATTACATCAAACTACAAATTAAATTAACTATATTACATATTTAAAAACCAAACCCTACTCAAAGTTACTTAAATCTACTATTAAAAATTACAAAGTTACAAAAAAATAACAACTAAGTTACACAAAATAAAAAACACTGTTATAAAAAAAAATAAACACTAAGTTACACAAAATAAAAAATAAATTATCAAATATTTAAACTAATTACACCTAATCTAATAGCCCTATGAAAATAAAAAGCCCCCCAAAATAAAAAAAAACCTAGCCTACAATAAACTACAAATGGCCCTTAAAAGGGCCTTTTGCAGGGCATTGCCCCAAAGAAATCAGCTCTTTTACCTGTAAAAAAAATACAAACACCCCCAACAGTAAAACCCACCACCAACACAAACAAACCCCCCAAATAAAACCTAATCTAAAAAAAGGCATTTGGATGGGCATTGCCCTTAAAAGGGCATTTAGTTCTTTTTCTGCCCAAACCCACCCAATAAACCCTTAAAAAAACCTAACACTAACCCCCAAAGATCCATTTACAGTTTTTGAAGACCCGACATCCATCCTCATCGAAGCCGGCAGAAATTTTCATCCAAGCGGGCCGAAGTCTTCATCCAAGCCGGCAGAAGTCTTCATCCAGACGGCATCTTCTATCTTCATCCATCTGGCGCGGAGCGGCTCCATCTTCAAGACATCCGGCGCGGAGCATCCTCTTCTGACGTCTTCTGAACAATGAAGTTTCCCTTTAAATGACGTCATCCAAGATGGCGTCCCTTACATTCCGATTGGCTTATAGAATTAGCCAATAGGAATTAAGGTGGAAAGAATCCTATTGGCTGTTGCAATCAGCCAATAGGATTGAGCTTTTCTCCTATTGGCTGATCCAATCAGCCAATAGAATTGATCTTGCATTCTACTGGCTATTCCAATCAGCCAATAGAATGTGAGCTCAATCCTATTGGCTGATTACAACAGCCAATAGGATTTTTTCCACCTTAATTCCTATTGGCTGATAGAATTCTATCAGCCAATCGGAATGTAAGGGGCGCCATCTTGGATGACGTCATTTAAAGGGAAACTTCATTGTTCAGAAGACGTCGTCAGAAGAGGATGCTCTTGAAGATGGAGCTGCTCCGCGCCGGATGGATGAAGATAGAAGATGCCGTCTGGATGAAGACTTCGGCCCGCTTGGATGAAGACTTCTGCCGGCTTCAATGAGGATGGATGTCGGGTCTTCAAAACTGTTTTTCTAAGGGTTTGTTGGGTAGGTTTTAATTTTAGATTAGGGGTTTGGGCAGAAAAAGAGCTAAATGCCCTTTTAATGGCAATGCCCATCCAAATGTCCTTTTCAGGGCAATGGGGATCTTAGGTTTTTTTAGATTAGGTTTTTATTTGGGGTTTTGGTTGTGTGGGAGGTGGGTTTTACTGTTTGGGGGTATTTGTATTTGTATTTTTTTTACAGGTAAAAGAGCTGATTTCTTTGGGGCAATGCCCCGCAAAAGGCCCTTTTAAGGGCCATTGGTAGTTTATTGTAGGCTAGGGCTTTTCTTATTTTGTGGGGGGGCTTTTTTATTTTCATAGGGCTATTAGATTAGGTGTAATTAGTTTAAATATTTGATAATTTATTTTTTATTTGTGTAACTTAGTGTTTATTTTTTTTGCAACTTAGTGGTTTTTATTTTGTGCAATTTAGTGGTTTTTATTTTGTGTAATTTAGCTGTTATTTTTTTTGTAACTTTGTAATTTTTAATAGTAGATTTAAATAACTATGTAATATAGTTAATTTAATTTGTAGTTTAATGTAATTTTAGTATAATAGGGTAGGTTAACGAATAGTTTAATATAGTTTAATTTAATTTAAAGTAATTTTAGTATAAAAGTTAGGGTAGGTTAATTAATAGTTTAATATATTTAATTTTAATTCTAAAGGTAAGTTTAAATTTATTATAAGATAGGGATGAGTAAATATTTAATGTAACGTTAGCGGGTTGTTAGGTTTAGGGATTAATAGCTTAATTTAGTTTATGGCGATGTCGGGGGCTGATGGTTTAGGGGTTAGTAGGTTTAGTAAGTTGTAGTGATATGGGAGGCCAGAGGTTTAGGGGTTAATAACTTTATTTAGTTGCAGTGGGCTCCGTGAGCGGCGGGATAGGGGTTAATACATTTATTTAGTTGCAGTGGCCTCCGGGAGCGGCATGATAGGGGTTAATACATTTATTTAGTTGCGGTGGGCTCCGGGAGCGGTGTGATAGGGGTTAATACATTTATTTAGTTGCGGCTGGGTCCAGGAACAGCGGGATAGGGGTTAATAACATTACGTCACAAATTTCAACTTTTGACGGTCTGTAGGCTTTGATGAATGAGGCAAATCAGGCTCACCACAATTACGCTGCAGAATTCCAGCGTATTTGCGGTTGATGGCTTGATAAATAGGCCCCTCTATCTGAATCATTTTAATGAAAAAAAGCTGGGTTTAGTAGCCCTTTAATGACTTGATATACCGAGTAGAAAAGAAAGGAAAAAACATTGTTAAATATTTATTGGTGCCCCAGACTTTTAGAAATACTGTATTAAATCTTGGACATAGCCACTGGGGGGACACTCCAAGTTGTGAGAGCCAAAGAGGGAGTTATTAGAAAGTTTTGTTGATCATGGGTATTTGTTGCCATTAAGAATTATTGTGCTTCATGCCCTAAGTGACAACTGCTAAAGTTTTCCGTAACCCTTTCTTGCCCTTACCTATAATTGATGTGCCTTTTGAGAGAATTGCTATGGACTTGTTAGGTCCAATGGTCAGGGCTGGATTGGGCCGCTGGGATACTGGGAAAAATCCCAGTGGGCCGGCAGCCGGGGGGGGCCGGCAGGGACAGCTGCAGTGTGCGGAGAGCAGCAAAGCACAGTGAGGGAGCCGCCAGCAAGCAACAAACAGACTGACAGGCTTAGCCACTCATTCAGGCATGTGAGCGGGAGCGGATCGACCGCCGCAGTGCTTAGCTTACATAGGTGAAGCCTTAGGTGATGAGGAAGTGATCTAACCTGTTGTGTATCTAGGCGACAACCTGCAACCGAGCACGCAACAACCCTCAGTTTATATTTACATAGAAGAGAAAAACGGATAGTTGCAGCCAGCCCACTAGAGCGGGAAACGAGTTGCTTACATTCTCAGTCAGAGGCTCTCATCGGATCTACTAGTAAGTCAGCAGCTTCTTGCTCCCATAAGCCCAAAAATATGTCAGAAGCACTGCGGAAATGGCAAAATTTATAGTCCTGTGTCTTGAAGTAGGGGTTTCAGCCCTACCGTTTAGAACCCCACTGTACCGGGTCACATGCGATACCGGGATGGAGCAGAAGACTTTCTCTGCACAGCGGCGGAACCGCAGCTCCTCTCCAGATGTATGCAGATACCTCTGCAACAATGCAACCCTGACAAATGTGGTGTGGGCTAACTGGAGACTATTTACTACTTCAGAGGTTCACTCACTATTATTTCACTTCCCAAGACTATTGCCTTCAATCTGGTGTCTGCAAAGTTGGTGGTCCCATCAGCTGAAAGTATGGAAGTAAGTAATAATATCATAATGCCAGTCACTGCCAGGATATATATTATGGTTTTATAATGCAGAATACTGTGTGAGGGAAATATTGGGTGTTATACACAGTTGTACTTTTTGTGATGGTAGGTGCTCACTGCTTGCTCAGCTCAGGGAGGGGGGGGGGGCGATGGGTCCGGGGGGGTGTTTTGGTCTTCTAACATTTACAGGGCCGGTCTGGTTCCCTGGGAAACCAGATCGGCCCTGCCAATGGTTAAATCTTCTAGAGGACATCAGTATATACTGATTGTCCTTGACTATGCTTTATACTGAGGCAGTTCCACTTCATAATAGTCCATAGCAAAAGAGCTTATGCTGATTTCTAGTAGGGTTGGAGTACCTAAGGACATTTAGACAGCCCAAGGTACTCCATTTATGTCTAGGGTTACAAAAAGAATTGTGCAAACTGTTTTATATAAAACACCTAAGGACCTCAGTATATCACCCTCAGACTGATGGTTTAGGGGAAAGGTTTAATAAAACTCTCAAGAGTATGCTAAGAAAAGTAATTGATACAGATGGAAGAAAATGTGACCTTTTATTACCCTTTTTAGAGCCAGATTACAAGTAGAGCAATATTTTGCGCTCAGGTTCGAGCGTTAAAACCAATAGAAGTAATTTCAGATTCACGCTCGTATTACAAGTTGAAAGTAAAAAGTTTATGCTCTCGTGTTAGCAAAGTCGGAGTAACAAAGTGACTTTGAGAAGTCAGAAACACAACATCGCATTTCCCCATAGGCCTCAATAGAGCCAAAAAAGTTAAAAAATAATAACACCCACAAGTCGCACATTTAGGAAGATATTACATATTTCATTATCCAATTTTCTGCACATAGCAGAATATGTTCTATTTATTCTTAAAGATATTTGTGCACAATTAAATATTTATATCTATGTATATACAGGATTATATATAGTTATAGATTTACAGTAAATACATAGTTAAAACCTTTATTAAATATGAATATCGCATAAATATGATTTTTCATGTTTTCATCTACTTGACTGCAAAGGGCTCCAATGCACTTTATATATATATATATATATATATATATATATATATATATATATATATATATATATATATGTATGTCTATATACACTCACCGGCCACTTTATTAGGTACACCATGCTTGTACCGGATTTGACCTCCTTTTGCCTTCGGAACTGCTTTAATTCTTTGTGGCATAGATTCAACAAGGTGTTGGAAACATTCTTTGGAGATGTTGGTCCATATTGACATGATAGCATCATGCAGTTGCTGCAGATTTTTCGGCTGCACATCCATGATGCGAATCTCCCATTCCACCACATCCCAAAGGTGCTCTATTGGATTGAGATCTGGTGACTGTGGAGGCCATTGGAGTACAGTGAACTCATTGGTCTCTAGTTATGAAGGTCTGGCGGACCTGATCCGACACTGCGGATCAGGTCCGCCAGACCTCGCTGAATATGGCGAGCAATACGCTCGCCGTATTCAGCATTGCACCTGCAGACTCGCGACCAATCCACCGCCAGCAGGGGGGTGTCAATCAACCCGATCGTACTAGATTGGGTTGTATTGTGGCGATGTGTGACTGCTGCTTCATAACTGCTTGATAGATAGGCCCCATTGTCTTGTTCAAGAAACCATTTTGAGATGATTTGAGCTTTGTGACATGGTGCATTATCCTGCTGGAAGGAGCCATCAGTAGCCATCAGAAGATGGGTACACTGTAGTCATAAAGGGATGGACATGGTCAGTAACAATACTCAGGTAGGCCGTGGCATTTAAACAATGCTCAGTTGGTACTAAGGGGCCCAAAGTGTGCCAAGAATTTTTTTTTTATATTTTTTATTTATAACCAATAAAGTACATAATCATATAATTTGTATGACATTGTACCACGCAGGGCCAAATATCATGACGTGAATCATACATCAACATGGGAAGCAGCTGTATTTGCACAAATGTAAATTCCAAAAATGTTATACTGATGTATCTTCTTCAAACTACTACATTATATTTCGTAACTGCGACATCTAGAATATACATACACATTGTCGGAGTTTATTATAATAACCACACTGAACTAACAAACAAAATAAAAACTAACTCAAACTGATAACTTCTCTTTTTTAGAATATATAATACTTTTCTGGATATATTTGAGAGCGCGTCCCTTGTTTTCAACCTACAAGTTTGTAATAACTCTTCAATATTTTATGGGTGTTGAACTTATATAAATTACCACATAGCGTCTGGACTATTCTATGCAATAATTAACCTTAGTTATACACGGTGACCAATAACAAAAACGGTAATATAATAATACAATGTATCATCCTGTACCACAGACTTTCATGAATGAAAACAGAATAATGCTTAGAAAAATATATGTATTGTAATTTGAAATTAACACATAACGAGGAAGGAGAAAAAAAAAATGCCCATCATAGGAGATATCTTTATACATCTCTAACACTAATTAGCCAAATTGCAGGAAACACTTAATTCAAAACCAGGTTTGCAAAGCTATCTGAGTTCCTGAAAGGATAGACTATCTGTTTTTGAATTGAAACAGCATAAGTTTCAATTACTGGTAACCAATCTACAATTTTTTTTAATTTGTCTCTCCCCAGAGACATTTAAATGAGCTGCTTCCAAAATAATTTGATTTTGAATTTCTGTGAGAAAAAGCAAAAAAGCTGGCGCAGAATGTAGCTTCCAATTTTTGAGGATAAGGTGTCTAGCAGCAAGTATTATTGTATTCAATAACTCGAGAGATATGAACATTTTTCTGGAAAAATCAAAATAAAATATTATTTGGTGATAGGGCCTTTCTTTCTTTGAAAACTTTGTTGAACCAGAATATTATTTTCTGCTACCATTGAAAAAATTAAGGACAATACCAGAACATATGTGGAATATCTGCTCTAGGACTTTGACAGGGAAGAATAGAACCTAGCTATTTTAAAAGGCGGGATATAGAAGTTGTTAATTAGTTTCATATGTGATTCTTTCCACGTATAAGATATCTTAATATGACCTAATGTAGAGAAACTATCTTTAATATCCTCTGGGTCTAAAGTTGGAAAGAAAACCCTCCAACGACTAAGTAGTTTATCAATATAATTCTGATTTTGCTTGGCCAGCATAATATTATATAATAAAGAGATGGAAGTATTCCCTGCCACAAATTTTTGTACACATGCTCTGATTTCAGACCAGTCACTGAGATCTATCTGACATTCCAAGCTATTTATAAAATGTTTTATTTGACAGTAAGCAAATAGATCAGAATTTGGGAGGTTATATTGAGCAAGAAATAACTGAGAAGATATAATATGACCATTTGCGTCTATCATTTGATGGATAAATTGTAACCCTTTCCCAAACCATATATAAAAGACTTTCTGAGAAATGCCCGGGCTAAATTGCGGGTTGCTACCAATCGGTAAGAAATTTGAATATGGGACAATGTAAGATTGCTTTCAGTGAAAATTGGTAGGTAACATGGGTCTCTAGCTTTACCGAAGTAAAGGAATTTAATTCAGTAATCCAATCCAGTGCAATTTTTGCCAGTGACACTATGTTATATAATTCAAGGTCTAGGAGCGATAAACCCACTGATAAGCGGTTCTGCATTAATCTTTTCAATGATATTCGTAGTTTACTTCCCTTCCAGATAAATACAGAGAAGCAGAAATAGCACTTGGGGAAAGATGATATTTTTTATCACGTTAATTCTAGCTGTCATTGACAGGGGGAAGATTAAGCAGATCTTTAGATCCGTTTTGATTTTTTGAAAAAGAGGATGAAAATTTAATTTATACCAACTACCAGGATTTGTATGTAAAAAAAATACATAAATGTCTCTACTGTTTTAAAAGGATGGTGTAAGAAGCTATCTCTAAATTTAGAAACCCATAACAGATTACTCTTCTCAAAATATATATTATATCCAGAGAAAGAGCATATAACAGAATTTTAAACAAATATTTACCAAACAATATCTCTTCTAGTGTATCTCTAAGATGAATAGCTAGGGGTTCAAGTACTATATTAAACAATATGGAGTGGAGGTGAGAGTGAGCCATTGGTAAGAAGATAGGACCAAGGTTTATTATAGATATTTTGTATAAATTAAAAGAACTGATTTTTAGAGGTGAACTTGTCTAGGGCAAAAAACAGGTGCCCCCAAGAGATGGAGTCAACCGTCTTTTCGGCATCTAGAGTGAGGATTGCGTGGTCACGACCAGAATGTTTCTTAGCCAGGGAAGCCTCACTACAATAATGATCTAAAAAGATCTTGATTAAACAAAGATTCTTGGTTAAATTTGTTCCCTGGATAAAACCAGTCTGATGAATGATTGTTTTGATAAAAGTAATGTCTAGCTGCTATTATTGGCGATAAAATGTTGTAATCCGAATTTAAAACCGATATAGGTCTATATGCAGAGAGTTCTTTAGGATTTTTTCCTTTTTTTATAAATCAGAGAGATAGTGGCAGCCTAGAAAAAGGGAGACGTATTGTTAGCTGAATAATAACTATTAAATAATTTAATCATAACATCTTTCATCTCCTCAAACAATATTATATAATACTCAATCGGGAGGAAATCAGGACCAGCTGCTTTTCCCAATTTCATTTTCTTAATTATACTCTCTAATTCTTCTACCAATATAGGGGCATTAATAAACTTTAAATCTGTCTCTGAGATCCTTGGGATTTTTAACTTGGACCAAAACAATCCCTGATTAATAGGGTTCGAATCCTTTGCAGTATATAATTGTTTATAATAAGAAAAAAAAAGGCTTTATTAATGTCCTCAGTCTCCGTAATATAGTTTCTGCTTTATTCTGTTTTTTTATCAATTTAGCTATATATTTAGCTGATACTCCGTAGTATCCCCTATAATAATTACACATCTTAAGGTTTTCTGTATGTGATTTTTGTTTTAAAAATACATGTCTCCTTTTGGCCTCTGAATATTTTTTCCAATTAGTTATAGAGGAATCTGATAGGATTTTACTGTAAGCGTTCTTCATCCTATTAGCTAATTGTTACTCATGTGCACTCAATTTTTTATTCCATGCACACATGTATGCTTTTATTTCACCCCGCAAAACTGTCTTGGATGCTTCCCAGAAAGTCTCTATTTTGTTAAAATGTGATATATTAAATGTGCAAAAATCTTTCCATTTTTGCTTCAACCAATTTGTAAATCTGGGATTATTTAAGAAAAACAGAGGGAAGAAAAAAGTTTGGTTCTTATTCACTCTTTTAGCAAGCGAAGAAAACAAGATAAATATGATTAAATGGTCTGATATCACAATGTCTCTTATTTCTACCTTTGCTTTTACAATAGAAAGTTTTCAGAGCTAAGGAGATAATCAATCCTAGAGAAGGATTTGGATTCACAAGTATATATACGGATATCAGAATACTTCTTTCTCCAGAAATCTATGGGTTTTAATTTACTACAGAATTTTTTTAAATATGTTGCTGCCTTGTTATGTTCTTTTATATTTTTTCTTGAAGATCTGTCTATCTCAGGGCATAAGCTCCAACAATGAGGTTCTCGGAAATTAAAGGTAATAGTTTAAGCTTAATTTTGTCCCAAAAGGCTGGGGAAAACATATTTGGGCCGTATACATTATATTAAAAAGTTGGTATTATTCACTTCTATTTGTAATATGATGTATCTAGATTCTGGGTCAGAATCAACTTTTAAAATCTTATAATGTAGATCTTTATGTATAAAAATCGATAAACGGCATTTCCTTGCAGTGCTAGGGGAGGAGATAATCTCACCTACCCACTTTGACTTTAGCTTAGCGGTCTCTGCAGTATTTAAATGAGTTTTCTACAACAATACCATATCAGGATTAAATTTAGCCAGATGTTTAATTATTAGTTTACGTTTGCGTGGGGAAGATATACCCCCAACATTTCAAGAAAGAACATTTAAACTCTATATTTTAGTAGTCATAATAACAATTTACAAGAAAAAAAAACATTGCCCGGGGGGGATGGAACCACAGACGACAAAAAAAAAAGAAAAAAAAAAAAGAGAAAAAAAAACCAATATTCAATAGGAAGATCTTTACATCTTGCAATAACACCACACACGAAATACCTAACATTAATATCATATATAATTATGAATATCCACTTGATTCAAAACAACCTATTTATCTACGGCCATGAACTCTTCTGCTTCTTTCACATTGTTCAATAATATTCTGTTACCATTTTCATGTATTACAATTTTGGCAGGATTTAGTAATCTAACTTTTACCCCTTTATTAATAAGCTGAGTGCATATAGGAGACATTTGTTTCCTTTTAGTCAAAGTTTCTATAGAAAAATCTTGGAATAATAGAAGCCTATTATTATCCAAAGTATAGGTATCCAGCCTTCTATATAGTTTTAAAATTTCAATTTTATCCTGAAACTTTAGCAACTTAAAGATACACACTCTATTGCTAGCTGAGCCGTTAGGAATAAACTTTTTAACACCCATTCTGTGCGCCCTTTCTACGCTTAAGGGGATTTGTTGCTGGGGGAAGCCTAGAGCCAGAGGAAGAGTGGTGGATACAAATATAATGAGGTCATCATATTCTGTGGTCTCTGGCAACCCCACTATCCTTATATTATTTCACCTGGAACTATCCTCAAGATCGTCCAGACGTAATTGTAAGTTATTTATTTTAGTTTCCTGTTTATGTGTAATAACTTCTTGGGTATGGAGCTTATCCTCTAAATCCGATATTCTATTCTCTGCCTCAAGCATTCTAGATGCAAATTGATGTACCTCTGAGGACAGAGAGGTTAATTCCGCAGTAATAGTAGATATTTCCTTCTTAATTGAATTCAATTGGGATGAGAAAAAAATCAGCCAATTGAGACATAAGTGTTTGTGTGTCAGGTTTAGCTGGGGTTAAATCTGTGCTGACCTCAAGACTAGTATCAGTTACCTTATTTTTTTATCCTTCATTTTAGCAGGCATTTGTTCACCAAAAATGGGCCGGCATCTAAACTTACATTCTTGCTTTTCAAATAAAGATACCAAGAGAATGAAGAAAATTTGATAATAGGAGTAAATTGGAAAGTTGCTTAAAATTGCATGCTCTTTCTGAATCAAGAAAGAAAAAAATTGGGTTCAGTGTCCTTTTAAGCAATTATAGTGAAAGTGCTCCTTTTGTTACTTTTTTTTGTGTGTGTGACTCTCTTAGATCCTTCTTATTCAGAGAAAAGAAGAAGAAGAAAAAAAAAAAGAAATAAGGGTGCTGTAGTGAAACTGTTAAGGCCTGCAACTATGTTCACTGAATGGACTTAGGTTAACCCAAAAAACATTTTACAACATATTATCATATATACGGCAATGTTGAATCAGATTAATTCAAATATACGTTAACATTCCAACCTTCCCTGCGTATGTTTCAACACGACAAAGCAGACCTACAAGGCCCAGACACTGTCATATAATATATGCCAAAGTGGCAGCGAACTAGAATGACATAGATAATGATTATAACACAATTATAGAAGAGTACCTGGGTTCCATATAAAGTTCTTGAATTGGCAATATTTTCCCTCCCTTTGAATTTCAACAATCCCCTTGAGTTTTCTTCTTGAATACTACTATGGCAGCCAACTTAAAACACTGCTTGAAGGAAGTTTTAGCAAGGTAAATCTTCATGGATGTTCTATAGTAACAATTTTTAAATTTATTTTTCCCTTCACAAAATGTTTTTTGTACAAGGAACCTTATGGAGAAGTCCCAGATAAAAGAGTGTCTTAATAAATTTGTAGCATCTGAGGGGTACTGAAAGGCCCTCAAAGTAGTAATTTCCTTTGTATTTTAGCAGTTAATAGGCCTATTTCCTTGCTGGCCTGCTCCAGGTATCAATTTTTTTTATATAAGCCTGGTATAGAAAAAATATAATGCCACCCTAAAAAGGATATGTTTGCATGACACAAAATACACAATTCTTGCAGGTATACTTGCGTCTCCGTATGTGGGCATAAGGTGTTAGGCTCTGCTGATATATGTTGATATCCAGGCTCAACTTTAGTGGCAACAGCCTCCAATGTGCAAAATATCTCTTTAACCTGGCGCTGTAATTCACCTGCAGGGCCCTGCTGCTGTGAGGAAGGGGAAAGTTGCCCGGATTTCTCCCAGCTACTTGAACTCCAACCTGCAAATGGCGTCCTTGGGCAAAGGTAAAAAGGGTATCAAGTGCCTTTAGGTCCGGCCCTCACTGCCGATCTGCTATGTCGCCGTACACTGGAAGGAGTTGCTCTGTGCCTCTGGAATCTCCAGATAAGATGCAGGAATGGATCTCCTATAAAGCTGTTAGCGGTCCTACTGCTGGCATTTCTGCCGACTTAGAGAGCTCCACTGCTTAGGCAAACGCCACCTAATAGCCCATCTGACTCCCGGCACAAAATCCCACAAATGCCGATCAATGCTGACACGTCTTCACTGCGCGCGTAACACATGCTCCGCCCACACAGGAAGCTCTGCCAAGAAAATATCCCCCACACCATTACACCACCACCAGCAGCCTGAACTGTTGATACAAGGCAGGATGGATTCATGCTTTCATGTTGTTTACGCCAAATTCTGACCCTACCATCTAAATGTCGCAGATAAAATCGAGACTCATCAGACCAAGCAACGTTTTTCCAATCTTCTATTGTCCAAGTTTGGTGAGCCTGTGTGAATTGTAGACTCAGTTTCCTGTTCTTAGCTGGCAGAAGTGGCCACAGGTGTGGTCTTCTGCTGCTGTAGCCCATCTGCTTCAAGGTTCGACGTGTTGTGCATTCAGAGATGGTTTTTTGCATACCTTGGTTGTAACGAGTGGTTATTTGATTTACAGTTGCTTTTCTATCATCTCAAAAGAGTCTGCCCATTCTCCTTTGACCTCTGACATCAACAAGGCATTTTGGTCCACACAAATGCCGCTCACTTGATATTTTCTCTTTTTCTGAACATTCTCTGTAAACCCTAGAGATGGCTGTGTGTGAAAATCCCAGTAGATCAGCAGTTTTTGAAATACTCAGACCAGCCCGTCTGGCACCAACAACCAATCCATGCCACGTTCAAAGTCACTTAAATCCCCTTTCTTCTCCATTCTGATGCTCAGTTTGAACTTCAGCAAGTCGTCTTAACCACATCTAGATGCCTAAATGCATTAAGCTGCTGCCATGTGATTGGCTGATTAGCAGTTTGTGTTACCAAGCAATTGAACAGGTGTACCTACCTAATAAAGTGGCTGGTGAGTGTATGTATACATATGTGTTTATATGTGTATATATGTCTCAAAATACATATATACACATATAAATACATATGTACACACATAAACATATATATATATATATATATATATATATATATATATATATGTCTGTGTGTGTATATATACATATACATATATACTGTATATATATATATATATATATATATATATACACATACATTTTTAGACATGTGTATATATGTACGTGTCTCTATGTTAAAGCCCCTAGTAGTCCTTTTTTTCACCTGCGATCTCATATCTTTGAGCCCTTATAATTTTTTGTGCAATATTATTTTAAATAATTTTTATTAGATAGTGTTATTATAAGTGTAACTTTACCTTTAAATGTCAATTCTTGTGATGTGTTTTATGACACTTTTTTGACTCGTATAACAGTTAATCAGAGCTCCGAGGTTGCGGTAATCATTCTATTGTAAATCTCAACTGCGCTCATGCGTTCGCATTTACTTTCAACTTGTAATATGAGTGGAATTTAACTTGTGCAAGCGGTTGCAAAAACCCGATATTGATCGCGTTCAAACGATATTGTGCCACTTGTAATCTAGCCTATAATGGGGTTTTATATCAGAGAGGTTCCTCAGGCTTCTACAGGTGTCTCCCCCTTTGAGTTGTTATATGGGTGGCATCACAGACTTTACCACAGCTGATGCGTTTCCTGCCTCAATCGGCACTTCATCAGAGCTGACTACCAGGTGTGTAAAGATCCCCTTTGTACATATAGGAGGTGTGTTCGTAACCCAATCAGGTTCACAGATTAGATTAACAAATTAAAGGTACATGAAAACAAGTAATTACTTACAATTAAAACTTATAGGACAGTGATTCACAAATGTTATAAGCGCAATATTAAGATTATAACAATTAGAACTAAATTTGATGTTATAGATGAAATAAAACAAAATGTATTTCATTAGACATTGAATAGACATTGGGTACTGACATATAAATACATAACGGCATAACCAAAACACTAGCAAATTGAAAACAAATATTAGTCGATAATAGCTTAGATCAAGAATTTTTCTTAACCCTGAAGATAACCAGACCTAGACATTTGTACATCTGATATTAGTAATTTTGGCATAATAAACATTACTGTAAACCACACTAAGCGAACTACTGAGCTATTCTTAAACTTCCTTTTCATATATAAGTCAAATGCTACTTCTTTAGAACCTTAAAATTGAAAGCACATAAAGATCTAGTAAATGTGACACAAAATGCCTCTATGAGTTTTGCTAGAGGGAAATTGAATTTAAAGGTAACTGGTTTGTATACGAAAAGCACCTTTGTCCATCCAGATAGCAATAGCAGTGTTGAAACCTTCACAAAATTGGTTAAACATGATTTGGATAAATTGAAAGATAAAGTGAAGGGTCAGCCAAGGAAATGTAAGCCAAATTTGTCTAGGGATCAACGAACTGCTATTAGTGATTTAAAATCTAAAGAGGTCATTATTAGAAGGGCAGACAAGGGAGGTGCTACGGTACTATTGAAAAATGATTTTTATGTGGCAGATATAGAGAGTCAGTTAAAAGATACCACCACACACAGAACTTTGAATGGAAATCGATATTTAAGATACAACATGAGATTAGGGGTATTTTGGATAAGGTATTATCAAGAAATGTAATAGATAACTCTCTTTCTGATTATTTGTTTATGGAATGGCCTAAGACCCCTATCTTTTACACAGTGCCGAAAGTACATAAAAGTTTGGATAGACCCCCAGGGCGCCCTATTGTGACAGGGGTCAAATCTGTCTTTACTAACATTGCCAAATATTTGGATAAATTACTTCAACCAGAGGTTTTAAAATTAACATCCTATATTAAAGATACCAGTGATTTTCTAGGTAAGCTTAAAGATCTTCCTATGCAAAATACTAAATATATATTATTTACTCTAGATGTGTGTAGTTTATACAAGGTCATAAATCACAAAAGTGGAATAGGATCTAGTATGTGTGCTTTGAAAAGCACTGGTATTTATACTGAACCTCAAATGCAGTTTATAGAAAAATTCATGAGAATTGTGTTATATCATAATTATTTCCTTTTTTCAGATGACTGGTATGAACAGGCAAGGGGTACAGCAATAGGCTCCAATGTCGCTGCATCATACGCCAACCTATTCATGGGACAAATTGAAGAGAAGTTTGTATATGAAAATTTATTATTTAAACACTATGGAGCAGCCTGGTGGCGCTTCATAGATGATGTGTTTGGCATGTGGTGGGGTGACATTGGTACCCTTCTGTCTTTTGTTGAACAGCTTAATAGTGCAGTTAATGGTGTGAAATTTACTGTTTCCTTCAGTGAGGAAAGTATTGTATTTTTGACACTGTAATATATAGAAATTCAAGTGGTTTGTTAGATGTAGATATCCACAAAAAACCTACTGACAGAAACACGTTATTAGCATATGATAGTTATCATCCTGATCGGCTAAAGAATTCTCTTCCATGCAGCCAGATGCTGAGAGATCACCGACCACATCACACCCCATGCCCTTACCTCAACGGACTACATCCTCCTCGGTGACCTCAACTTCCATCTTGACAACCCCAATGATCACAACATCTCCACCCTCCTGGAAAACCTCGGAACTATCGTACTGAAGCAACTCATAAACTACCCAACCCACACATCCGGCCACACCCTCGACCCGATCTTCTCCTCAGGCAACCACATCATCTCAGTCAATCACATCACCGAACTCCTCTGAACTGACAACCACTGCATACACTTCTCCTTCAACAAACCCACCACCCACCTCCGACAGTACCACCCGCCCCACAGAAACTGGAACAACATCACCCAAAACCCACTACACCGCACCCTAAACAAATCCTCCCCACCTACCTCCACAGACACCAACTCCTCCGCCCACAACCTCCACCGCTAGATTACAGACTGCTCCAACACCCTCACCCCTCTCAAAAAAACATCTGGCCGCCAAACCACCAACAAAGCCAGCTGGTTCAACCCGCCCCTCCAGGACTCCAAACGCCACTGCTGACAACTGGAAAGAACCTGGATATCCAGCAAGACCCTTCTGGATAAAGCTGCCTTTAAGGAAGCAATCAGCACCCACCACCACCTCATAAAAACCACCAAAAAAACAGCCATCCAAGACAGAATCAACTCTAATGCACAAAACAGCAAGAAGTTGTTCTCAGTCATCAAGGAATTCTCTAAACCCAACAGAGACACCACCAACATTCCACCCTCCCAGGACCTCTGCAATGCCCTTGCTGCACACTTCCACTGCAAGATCCTCGACATCTATGACAGTTTCACACCTCATAACTCAACCTCCACCACCCACTCCCCTACACCCAACGACACCCCTCCCAAATTCGACCCCCTCACCACACACGGACTATCTGAAGCCCCATCACCACAGATGACACCCTCCCACCACGAGATCCCACCACCGCAAAAAAGAACGTCCACGAAGGCCTAACAGCAGTCGCTGCCTGGATGAAGGACAACCGGCTCAAACTGAACACAGACAAAACCGAAGTCCTCCTCCTTGGACCCAATAAATCTGCATAGGATGACTCCTGGTG
The DNA here is from genome assembly GCF_027579735.1 of Bombina bombina. Lineage (NCBI taxonomy): Eukaryota > Metazoa > Chordata > Amphibia > Anura > Bombinatoridae > Bombina > Bombina bombina. The sequence continues at coordinate 533,468,997 of NC_069504.1, read as the reverse complement.
GCCCACAGCCCTCGGTCACCCTCCAACCCCAACCAACCATGCACGAAATCTAGGCTTCATCCTGGACTCCTCACTCTCCATGGACCGACAAATCAATGCCATCACCTCAACATGCTTCCACATTCTCCACCTGCTACGAAAAATCTTCAAGTGGATCCCTACCGAAACCAAGAAAACAGTCACCCACGCCCTTGTCAGCAGCCGGTTAGACTACGGTAACGCACTCTTTGCCGGCTCCACCATCAAACTCCAAAAGAGACTCCAACATATCCAGAACGCCTCAGCCAGACTCATCCTTGACAACCCTCTCCAATGCCACATCACCGAACACCTAAGGAACCTTCACTGGCTCCTCATCCTTTGTCGTCTACCTAATAAAGTGTCCATGTTCGAGAATTTACTTGGGTGAGACGACCAGAAAGGTGAGAGACAGGATGAGTCAACATAGGTCAAATATTCGTTGTGGTGATCTTAATACCCCAGTATCCAGTCACTTTTTAGAGGCTGCGCACAGTATAAGACATCTTAGGTGGCAAATCATTGATGGCATAGGTAGGTTACGCAGAGGGGGTAATAGGGAACAACTATTGAAACAAAAGGAATCCTTTTGGATCCATAGGTCTAAATAGGGAGCTAGATTTTTCTGTGTTTCTTTAAGGTTAATATCTAGCGGCTTCTGTCTGGTATAGGTTATTTTAATTGGTCTGCACTTTAGAATGATTTATTAATAAGATTATAGTATATAATTAGAGTAATTGGCTTTTAGTAGAAAGTATTATTTTGTAATGTTAGCCAGGTGGCGCTATACTATTATGATTCATATGAGTGTATGAAGGGTTAAATGTTTCCCTATAAAGGCTCAGTGTACACCTGCTTGTCTTATGCATGATTAAGGGAATTGCTCCCTGAAACGTTGCATTTGTTTGTACCTGTAACAATAATAAATTTCTAAGGTTTATTTGTAAAATTTTGGTGCTGTGGATTCTTACATTTTGACACATAAATACATAACGGCATAACCAAAACACTAGCAAATTGAAAACAAATATTAGTCGATAATAGCTTAGGTCAAGATTTTTTTTTTAACCCTGAAGATAACCAGACCTAGACATTTGTACATCTGGTATTAGTCATTTTGGCATAATAAACAATACTGTAAACCATGAGACACAAGGTGAGCAATGTCTCTACTCTGGCTTTTCTTAGTCAAATTTTTTTTTTCTGTATTTAATTAAGGGATTAATAATTCTAAATTCCCTGTATGTAAAGGAAATGGTGCTTATGCATAAGTATAATGATACTAACACATAAGGAACTGGTTAAAAGAGATATAACCAAATTCCACAAGTATGCATATACAGCACTCTGGGCCCTGACTAACGGGTAGAAATTCACAAACAGGATGAATAAAATATAACTTTTATTAATACATTAAAAAACCAATCATAGTTGGTTAAGTGACAAACAATTTAAAAGTTATCCTGGTATAAATACCGGATGTATAGTATTAGATCACTAATGCAAGAATTTAGCCTATATGAGTATACTAGTAAACAGTGATCTAGTTAGTGATATTCAGATAATATACACACCCAATAAGTTAAGGGGAAAAATATTCCTCAAATTATATAGTTATTTGAATAATATAGCTGATAGCTCCGTGACATGTTAAATAGCTGTTATGTACAAATGGCTTCACAAAATTGCTACATAAGTGGTGTTCCTATAGATGAAGTATGAATGTCATTCATACAAATGTAGCTAGAATATAAAAGTAGCAGGTGTTCATCTGTAGAGAAACCACATGTATTATCTTTGTACTAGTTAATACAACAGTGGTCAGTCCTAATAAAGTATATAGACCAAAAGGTGCTCTGACAAAATGCAGAAAGACTTTTGGCAGAAGGACATTTGGCAGACGGACATTTGGCCGACAGACATTTGGCTGACAGACAGAAAGCTAAAGAATGTTCCGATTTCGGCCGAGGGCAGATGCGTTACCAGAGTGCTCTGTTCTAATCACAGCCTCGGGCGCCGCAACTGCCTCTGGGAACCTTACCATGGGTCCTAGGCCGCACGTTTTGTAATTCTCTGTCTGGGAAACTATCTATCTATCAAATCTATCTATTTATCTATCAAATCTATCTATCTATCGTATCTATCAAATGTATCTATTGCATCTATTGATCTATCTATCTAATCTATGTATCTATCTATCTATCTATCAAATCTATCTATCTTGTGCCGGACTGTTATCTGACAGCCACTTGTGTTTCGGCCAAATGTCCGTCGGCCAAATGTCCGTCGGCCAAGTGTCCGTCGGCCAAGTGTCCGTCGGCCAAAAGTCCGGCCACGGACCAAAATGTATAATTCAGAATAGGCTGTACTAAGGACCTGACACTGTAAGATATGTATTAACTAAATAATGAGCGAATGGGCCTACAGATCAATCAAAAAGCAAGCTTTTAAGACATGAACCTGTGTGTACAACGGTTGTATAAAAAATGGGTAGACAGTGGTCCCAAGGGGAGTAATTGTTGTGTATAATTAGGGTTACTATGTATAGTAATGTTAGAAACGACTATAATATACTGGATATCCCCATAAATTCCTCTGCTTAGGATACCAATAAGACACAAATAAATTGTGTTAGAATCGTATCAGTATATTGATTCCAAAGCCTCTTGGGTAAAGTGTTATTGCATCCAAATAGTGATTAATTAAATATTTAATCTTGAATTATAGGTATTAAGAAGTACCCCTCAAATTCCTTTGCTTATAACAATATATGTGGTCACTACATTATTTTAATCAGGATCCGTAGCGTCTGCATACAGTTTCTTGTCAATCACAAATCACAGAGCATATATACGCTGTAAATACATTCATTTCAACCTCCGGTGGTAGCTAGTGTATATGAGCATAATAACCGGGCTGAAAGGATAGATTACTGATTAGAACACGTAAGTCAGCTATGCTAGGTCTGGCACAACCCAGACCGTACACCAATTAACTATGAGTGTGTGTTTTAAGTAACGTACATCTTCGGTACAACCAGGCTTTAATTAAAAAACATACAGACAGAGCGTGAACGTATTCACCACTCTCCCCTGACGCGTTTCGCCCAATAGGGCTTTATCAAAGTGACCTGATATTACTGATTTATTATTTGAAATTCTAAGTCTAGGTTTTGCTAGACTCTTTTCTCTCATAGTTAATAACTTGCAAACCAGTCCTAGATGATATAACCCCACTGCTTAGATACAAGCGGAATACTGCAAATACAATTACGTAGTGACCACATATATTGTTATAAGCAAAGGAATTTGAGGGGTACTTCTTAATACCTATAACTCAATATTAAATATTTAATTAATCACTATTTGGATGCAATAACACTTTACCCAAGAGGCTTTGGAATCAATATACTGATACGATTCAAAAACAATTTATTTGTGTTTTATTGGTATCCTAAGCAGAGGAAGTTATGGGGATATCCAGTATATTATAGTCGTTTCTAACATTACTATACATAGTAACCCTAATTATACACAACAATTACTCCCCTTGGGACCACTGTCTACCCATTTTTTATACAACCGTTGTACACACAGGTTCCTGTCTTACAAACCTGATTTTTGATTGATCTGTAGGCCCATTCGCTCATTATTTCATTAATACATATCTTACAGTGTCAGGTCCTTAGTACAGCCTATTCTGAATTATACATTTTGGTCTATATACTTTATTAGGACTGACCACTGTTGTATTAACTAGTACAAAGATAATACATGTGGTTTCTCTACAGATGAACACCTGCTACTTTTATATTCTAGCTACATTTGTATGAATGACATTCATACTTCATCTATAGGAACACCACTTATGTAGCAATTTTGTGAAGCCACTTGTACATAACAGCTATTTCACATGTCACGGAGCTATCAGCTATATTATTCAAATAACTATATAATTTGAGGAATATTTTTCCCCTTAACTTATTGGGTGTGTATATTATCTGAATATCACTAACTAGATCACTGTTTACTAGTATACTCATATAGGCTAAATTCTTGCATTAGTGATCTAATACTATACATCCGGTATTTATACCAGGATAACTTTTAAATTGTTTGTCACTTAACCAACTATGTTTGGTTTTTTAATTTATTAATAAAAGTTATATTTTATTCATCCTGTTTGTGAATTTCTACCCATTAGTCAGGGCCCAGAGTGCTGTATATGCATACTTGTGGAATTTGGTTATATCTCTTTTGACCAGTTCCTTATGTGTTAGTAATACTGTAAACCACACTGAGCGAACTACTGAGCCATTCTTAAACTTCCTTTAGGTATATACAGTAAGTCAAATGCTACTGTAAATAAATGAATAAAAGAGCAGATCAATAGTAAGGTTTACAAATTGGTTGCAGGTGTTAAATAATATCTTCAAATTAAGACAATACAATTCAGAGTTATAGAATATAAATTCCACTGATTATTTCAAGTCTTATCTATAAACAATTGTACATCACTAATTATATTTATGCCAAACGGGGCACCAGTTTTTAGGGTATGTATCAAAAAAACTTCTCTTTTACTTAATGTAGAGTATCTATCTCCTCCTCTAGGAACCAATGATACCTGTTCAATTCCTTGGAAGCAGAAATTTACATCACAAGCATTATGTAACGCAAAATGTTTTGCAACTGGTGTTTGGTGACTATGATTTATCTATTGTGTACAACTGGAACGCAGCAAATAAGAACAACAAGAAATAGAAATAAAAAAGGTAACAAAAATAAGAATAAAAGTAAGAGACCCAATGATACCTGTTCAATTCCTTGGAAGCAGAAACTTACATCACAACCATTATGTAACGCAAAATGTTTTGCTACTGGTGTTTTAGGAATCTCTGCTTCCAAGGACAGAAGATGCTCTCTAATTCTGTCCTTTAACATGCTTGAGGTGAGGCCTACATATTGTAATTTGCAACGTTTGCATATCAGCAGGTAAATTACAAATGTTGAAGAACAATTAATACGTTCTCTTATATTATAAAAATAAATCTTTTCTGTGTAGATACAAAAGTATCACCTACACTCGCATAGCTGCAACTTTTGCACGGTTTTGTATAATACATCTATAAAAGCCCTGCTTACTTGATAACCAATTTCTTTTTTGTGTCACATTGCTCTTTTTACTGAAGTCCTTTCTGACCATGTCACCAATCGTCTTTGATCTGCGTGAAATAAAGTTACAATCTCTGGAGATACCATGTAAGTCTGCATCTCCATCTAATATCGGTAACCTTTTTTTAATTATCTTGCAAATAGAATCAAATTGTTTGCTGTAAGTGGTAATAACGTTTATACCTTTTCTATTCATATCTTTCCTGATTTGATCCTTTAAGATTATTTCCCTTTTGAAACTTGCTACCTGTATCGCCAAAGATTCTAGAGAGCATAGCCTCTCTCACTAAGACGTGTAGTTAGATCCCTGGTATGTACCCAGTAGCGTTCTAAATCACTACAGTTTCTCCATAGCCGGATGAACTGTCCCTTAGGGTTCCCCCTCTTCAGATGGTACGGATGTGAGGAATCCACTCTAAGGATAGTGTTCCCCGAAAACTCTTTTCTGTAGACTTCTGTGATGACTCTGTTGTTGTAATGGCTTAATTTAACATCTAGATAAGGTATATCAACACTAAATGAATAATAGATTCTCATTATTATTATTTAAGTATCATACAAATGCATCTAAATAATTAGCTGAGCCATCCCAAAATAGGAGCATATCGTCTAATGAGTGTAAAAGAAGATATTGCTCTTAAATCTATTTTGAACTCCAAACAAAATCTGATTTTCAAAGTCGACAAAGTAGAGGTTTGCATATGATGGGGCATTTTGCCCCCATCGCAGTACCTCTTAATTGGATATAGAATTCTCTGTTGAAGATTAAATAATTATGACCTAGAAGAAAGCTAGTAGCTTCCAAAATGAAATTAATAAACTCTAAGTCATAATTAGAATACTTCTCTAAAATTCTCTTTAATGCTTTCAAACCTAATTCATGCAGTATGCGCGAATAAAGTGAGACTGCATCAGCGGTTACAAACCTATAGTTAGCAATCCATTTAAATTCATGTAATGACCTTAAAAGATGTTTAGTATCCCTGAGAAAACCCGGAAGGGATTGTACAACAGCCTGTAATTGGGCATCCACCCACTCACCTAATTTTTCTCCTAGTGAGCCAATGGCCAAAATTATGGGCCTGCCTTAGGGATTGGTGAGGGATTTATGGACCTTAGGCAAAAATTTAAACAGAGGGACTCTAGGGTGTTCAGTATATATAAAATCACAAACTCTATTAGTAATGATACCTTTTTCCCTGCCCACATCCAATAGGTGTCTCAGTTCTGTTTGAAACTTGGTAGTAGGATTGTATGTTAATTTCTTATAAGTATCTCAGTCACCTAGCTGTCTAAATGCTTTGTTTAAATATTGCTCTTTGTTAAGAACCACAATAGAACCACCCTTATCAGAGTCAACAACAACTATATTCTGATTGTTTACAATTTTATCTAGGGCCTGTCTCTCACTATTATTCAAATTAGTATGTTGCTTATAGCTGATGTATGTTCTGCAAGTTGTGTCAGGTCTTGTTCTAGTATAGAGTGAAAAACCTCTATTAGATCAGTGTGAGCATTTACTGGATAAAAAGCACTAGGTTTCATTTTCTTAACAGCTTGTTGCTGTGTTTAAATACTAACACCATTATTTTCATCATTTAGATCACATAGAGTGATAGAGTGACAGTGTCACATAGTTTAGGAGACCAAGTAATTGGATTACACTATTGGTAGAGGATTGGTTAAGCCTTAGACAACTAAAGTAGAAGCCATACAGAATTGGCCACAGCTTTTTGACACAATTTGTGTACCTTTCACATAGATGAGCCAGGATAAAGGAAAGAATGCAATAGTAACTAGGGGATTCCTTATCATGCAACCCTTCAAGTTTATTGTTGATCACAGGCAGGTCTTTTGCAGGGCAATGCTGATGGTCTGTCCTGGGTACATTATTTGATGCCCATGGTCGCTCCACCCACTGGATGGGAGCTGGGGGAGAGGATATGTGACAGAAAGCATTATGGGAAATGTAGTTCCAAAACATCTGGGGTGCCAAGGTTGCTGACCCCTGTACTAAAGCACTAAAGCAGTGGCATTTTTTAAAAAAAAAAATAAGCATATTGGAAATGTACTTCGAATGAAATGTGAAAGTTACTGCTGTGCATTTCAAATGTGCCCGCTTAGTATGAATTGTTAAAGGGATGCCAATGCCAAATATATTTTTAATTTGCTGCATCTAAGAAAGGGTATTACAATGTACCACTGTTTAAAAAACAAACGGCTAGATTTACGAGTTTTTGTCGGTAAGGCTGTGCGGTGCTAACAAGTCTTTTTTTCGTACCGCTCACTTTAGCCAACACTGGTATTACAAGTTTTCTTCAAGCCGGCGTTAGCCTCAGAAAAGTGAGTGTTGAGCAAAATTTAGCTCCACATCTCACTGTAATACCAGCGTTGCTTATGGTAGCGGTAAGCTGGCAAATTTAGGTAATTTATTTAATTAATTTAATGATAGTGTAGTGTTAGGTGTAATTGTAATTTAGGTTAGGATTTATTTTACAGGTAAATTTTACTTATTTTAACTATGAAGTTATTAAATAGTTAATAACTATTTAATAACTATCGTACCTAGTTAAAATAAATACAAAGTTGCCTGTAAAATTAAAATAAATCCTAAACTAGCTACAATGTAACTATTAGTTTTAGGGTTAGACTTAGGTTTAGGGGATAATAAATTTAATAATAAATTTAATATAGTAGCGGCGACGTTGGGGGCGGCAGATTAGGGGTTAATAAATGTAGATAGGTGTCGGCGATGTTAGGGATGGCCGATTAGGGGTTAATAAAATTTAACTAGTGTTTGCGAGGCGGGAGTGTGGCGGTTTAGGGGTTAATACATTTTTTAAAGTGACGGCGATGTCCGGTCGGCAGATTAGGGGTTTAACATTTTAGTTACGTTTTTCCGATGTGGGGTGGGGGGCTCGGTTTAGGGGTTAATAGGTAGTTTATGGGTGTTTTAGCCCATAAAACTCTTAACTACTGACTTTTAAATGCGGTAGGAGTCTTGCCAGGAGAGGGTCTACTGCTCACTTTTTCAGGCGATCGTAATACCGGTGTTAGGCAAATCCCATTAAAAAGATAGGATACGCAATTGAGGGGATTTACGGTATGCTAAAATCGCGGAAAAAAAGTGAGCGATAGACCCTCTCCTGCCTGACTCGTAATACCAGCTGGCGTTAAAAAGCAGCGTTGGGACCCCTCAACGCTGCTTTTTAAGGCTAACGCAAGACTCGTAATCTAGCCGAAAGGATGCTTATGCATTTGTTTCCTACTTCTGGAGGCATGTGCTTGTTTACTAATACAGTTATGGGAGTTGTCCCTATATCCCAATTTAAAACATTTATTAACATACATGGTTATCCTTTTAGTTTTCATATTAGTTAAAACACCTTAAAGGGACATGATTTTTTTTTCATGATTTAGATAAAGCATTCAACTTTAAACAACTTTCCAATTTACTTATATTAACTAATTTGCTTAGTTCTCTTGGTATCCTTTGATGACAAACATACCTAGGTAGGCTCAGGAGCTATGAGCTAGCTGCTGATTGGTGGCTGCACAAATTTACCTCTTATCAATGGCTTACCGACGTGTTCAGCTAGCTCCCAGTAGTGCATTGCTGCTCCTTTAATAAAGGATACCAAGAGAATAAAACACAATTGATAATAGAAGTCAATTTGGAAAAGGTCTTGAAAAAGGTCTATGTTTGACCGAAACGCGTCGACTGGTGAGTAGCATTTTAATTTATTCAACTACTTTTGAAAACTATCTGCACTATTATTATTTCTTTCGGCAGAAGGAACAGTATTCGGGTGACGCTGGAGCTGAAAAATTGTCTAGTGACGCTGAAGCCCAACCCCCGCTACAGGCGACAAACACCTCATATAGTCTGTTAAATCTACTGACTGTAAACTACAGAAAGAGGGATTAACGCCAATTTGGAACACTTTAAAACCGACTATAACGTATTTACTTTTTACTTTTGACTTTTTAATTTATTTACACAATTTTGGTTTGGAAATTGTCGGCTGGTATCCTGCTGGTCACTAGTGTTTTCTGAGGAATCCTTTGGAATTTATTTTTGGAATATTGTTTTTTACACACATCGTTTTTTGAAGTTTATTTATTGCAGGATTTTTATAGAAGTTATGTTTCACTATGCATATTAGTACCACTGAATTTTGAATAATTTATATGTTTGCAATTTGTTTATTATCACCACCTGAACCACCTAATATTTGAATCACTTGACTTTGATCACCCACCTACAGCACATAATTTACCGACACTTATCACCAATTGCATCCGCTAGCGGAGAACGGTCTCTGATCCTTGTGAGGCACAGCAGACCAGTTCCTTTCATAACCACAAGCAGAAACAATAGGAGTTGACACAGATTGAGGCCCTAACCCACTCTGGATGGACTTAAAAAGACCTCCAGAGTGATAGCACTGTTCTGGGGTAATCTGCATATTAAAACGAAAGTGAATTAGGAATAACCGGCTTGTTTTTGAACTGTTCAAATATTTTTGATATTTTTGATATATCTTTGATATAATTTTATTGTAATACCGAAAGCAATATTGTATAAACCCAAACTGGTTAGCATATTGTAGTAAGTAACACTGCTATAAGGAGCTACAGTAGCAAGCACCACCACAGGGGAGTGCGTTTATCTATCCCATCCGGACATCCTTTAGTCATCTTATGAAAGCATTTTTTTTTGTTATTTATTTACCTATCAGGTAATACTGATATAGGATAATTTGTCTGAATTTTATTGTTATCCTTGAAGGTACCTTTCATTGTTTTATTTGTTCTATTGTTAATTGTCAATGTTACATGTGAATGTATGCAAGAAAATCTACAAAACAACTGTATTCGGCCACATTTTAATATTGTTTTAATTGTTTTAATAAATACTTTATTTTAACTTGAACTGTGAAGGAATAGGTTTCACATTTTTGAACCCAAGCCGGCCAGCTGGCGCTTTGATTTACTTTTGATTTTCCGATTTTCTGATAATAGAAGTCAATTGGAAAGTTGTATAAAATTGCATGTTCTATCTGAATAAGGAAAGAACCATTTTGGGTTTCATGTCCCTTTTACTCAATTTCGTTCACTGCTATATATTTTAACGTTTAATTGCAAAAGACATTATGTTTACTTTATCTTCCCTACAATTTGTTATAATAATGTTGCTGTCTATAAACTTTTTAATCTTGAAACAGATAACATACAAATATGTTTTTTTCATTGGATCCTGCAACATAATACAATGAGTGTACAACGCTTTGTGCCTATGGCTGCAAGAATGCCTTTGAAATTGTGAATCATTGATGAGATTGAACCACATATGACTCACTGAAGTGAATGCTGCTTCCTGTGAGAGCAGTCTGCTTTTAGAGAGATCTGGTATCCATACAACTTCCTAATGAGTCATGCTTGCTCTATACTGAAACAGATTTATTCAATATCAAATGACTGACTGATGCTAAATGCATCCATCATTGATTGTATTCAAAATATATTAAATATATAAAAAAAATATTTATAATGACCGTAGATTTTCTATTATAAACCAACAGAGTAATTCAAACCAATGCATTTTATAAATGATTTTAATGTGTGAGTGTTAAATGCTATACTAGAATCCAGATAAGTTGCATCTACTGTTCCACCCTGGTCTCTGATCACTGTAGCTATGTAGTTAAATAATACAAATAAGTTACATTCGTCTGTAGTGAGTTTGTGTTTCTTTTAAAGAGACAGTAACGTCAAAATGAAATTTGAAAGATTCAGATAGAAAGTGCAATTTTAAACAATGTTCCAATTTACTTGTATTATCAAATTTGCTTTGTTCACTTGGCTCTCTTTATTGAAAAGCATATGCGCATATGCTCAGCAGCAGCAATGTTGCGGCTGATTGGTGACTACACACATTTCTCTCTTGTTATTGGCTCACCAGCAGTTTTCAGATAACTCCCAGTAGTGCATTGATTCTCCTTTAGGAAACGATTCCAAGAGAATGAAGCAAATTTGAAAATATAAGTAATTTAGAAAGTTGTTCCAAAGTGTATGCTTTACCTGAATCATGAAATAATCTTTTTGGGTTTCATGTTCCTTTAAAAGTGATCATGGCTACAGACATTTTTGTCTAAGAGATTTTACTTCCTTAAAGGGACAATAAGTTCATTATTCAGATAAAACATGCAATTTAAAAAAACTTTCCAATATACTTCCATTATCAAAACATGCATTCTTTTTCTATGCACATTTTCTGAGGATCCAGATCCTACTGAGCATGTGCAAATGTACACAGTATATACATATATGCATTTTGTGATTGGCTGCTGGCTGTCACATGATACAAGGGGAGAGAATATTGGATTAACTTTGCAGTTTGCCAAAAATATTCTACTGCTCATTTCGAAGTAAAAGTATTGCATTGTCTTTTTATTGTGTATTTGTCAGTTATTCAATTCTACTATATTTAGGAACATTGTACTGTAAAATTGTTTTCCCCTTAATGTGTTTCCAATGTCATGTTATACCAGCTGAAGAGTATACAATGTATCAGAAAGTGTTCCTTTATTAAATATTTGTATATGAAATATCAGTTTATTTTCTCATTGAAAACAAAGCCAGTTTAAGTGAGCTGACCTTGCAGAAAGAGCAGAGCAGATATGCATCTTTATCTTATTCATTTGTTTATACACAAAGGCTGATATTTCGACTAATTTAAAATTAATATTTTATTATCTTTCAATCCCAGGGCAACTGGACTGCAGCTAAACCTTGTTTACTTAGATTTTCTTTAGATGATAAAAAGTATATATTCATGATTTCAGTATAGGTGGTTTTAACAGGCAGCTTTTTCAAATGGCAAAATAAAGATAATTAACTATTTGTAAACAATTTATTACACCCTGGAAGGTAAAATTCATCATTGGGAACATATTAAAGCTAAGAAAAATTTACACCACAAGGTCCCTTTAACATTAACGCCTAGAGTTCTAACGCTGGTTTTGTCCTACCGCTGGTATTTAGAGTCTTGTAGGTAAGGGTCACTTTCCAGCCGCGACTTTTCCATACCGCAGATCCCCCTACGCCATTTGCGTATCCTATCTTTTCAATGGGATCTTTCTAACGCCGGTATTTAGAGTCTTGGCTGAAGTGAGCGTTAGAAATCTAACGACAAGACTCCAGCCTCAGGAAAAAGCCAGGAGTTAAGAGCTTTCTGGGCTAACGCCGGTTCATAAAGCTCTTAACTACTGTGCTCTAAAGTACACTAACACTCATAAACTACCTATGTACCCCTAAACCGAGGCCCCCCACATCGCCGCCACTCTATTAACATTTTTAACCCCTAATCTGCCGACCGCACACCGCCGCCACCTACATTATCCCTATGTACCCCTAATCTGCTGCCCCTAACACCGCCGACACCTACATAATATTTATTAACCCCTAATCTGCCCCCCCCCAACGTTGCCGCAACCTACCTACAATTATTAACCCATAATCTGCCGACCGGACCTCACCGCTACTATAATAAATGTATTAACCCCTAAAGCTAAGTCTAACCCTATCACCCCCCTAAGTTAAATATAATTTTTATCTAACTAAATAAAATAATTCTTATTAAATAAATTATTCATATTTAAAGCTAAATACTTACCTGTAAAATAAACCCTAATATAGCTACAATATAAATAATAATTATATTGTAGCTATTTTAGGATTAATATTTATTTTACAGGCAACTTTGTATTTATTTTAACCAGGTACAATAGCTATTAAATAGTTAATAACTATTTAATAGCTACCTAATTAAAATAATTAAAAAGTACCTGTAAAATAAATCCTAACCTAAGTTACAATTAAACCTAACACTACACTATCAATAAATTAATTAAATAAACTACCTACAATTATCTAAAATTAAACCTAACACTACACTATCAATAAATAAATTAACTACAAATACCTACAAATAAATACAAATAAATACACTAACTAAAGTACAAAAAATAAAAAAAGAACTAAGTTACAAAAAATAAAAAAAGAACTAAGTTACAAAAAATAAAAAAAATGATCGGAACAGCCAATAGAATGCGAGCTCAATCTGATTTGCTGATCGGATAAGCCAATTGGATTGAACTTGAATCTGATTGGCTGATTCCATCAGACAATCAGATTATTCCTACCTTAATTCCGATTGGCTGATAGAATCCTATCAGCCAATCGGAATTCGAGGGACACCATCTTGGATGACGTCCCTTAAAGGAACCGTCATTCGTCGGGAGTCCGTCGGGGAAGAAGGATGTTCCGCGTTGGCGGGATGAAGATGGATCCGGAAGAAAGAAGATTGAAGATGCCGCTTGATAGAAGACTTCAGCCGGATGATGGACCTCTTCAGCCCCCGCTTGGATGAAGACTTCATCCGGATGATGGACCTCTTCAGCCCCCACTTGGATGAAGACATCGCCCGGATTGGATGAAGACTTCGGACCCTCTTCTGGACGGATCGGTGATACCCGGCGTGGTGAAGACAAGGTAGGGAGATCTTCAGGGGCTTAGTGTTAGGTTTATTTAAGGGGGGTTTGGGTTAGATTAGGGGTATGTGGGTGGTGGGTTGTAATGTTGGGGGGTTATTGTATGTTTTTTTTACAGGCAAAAGAGCAGAATTCTTTGGGGCATGCCCCGCAAAAGGCCCTTTTAAGGGCTGGTAAGGTAAAAGAGCTTTTCAATTTTTATTTTAGAATAGGGTAGGGCATTTTTTTATTTTGGGGGGCTTTGTTATTTTATTAGGGGGCTTAGAGTAGGTGTAATTAGCTTAAAATTGTTGTAATATTTTTATAATGTTTGTAAATTATTTTTTTATTTTTTGTAACTTAGTTCTTTTTTTATTTTTTGTACTTTAGTTAGTGTATTTATTTGTAGGTATTTGTATTTAATTTATTTATTGATAGTGTAGTGTTAGGTTTAATTGTAGATACTTGTAGGTAGTTTATTTAATTAATTTATTGATAGTGTAGTGTTAGGTTTAATTGTAACTTAGGTTAGGATTTATTTTACAGGTACTTTTGTCATTATTTTAACTAGGTAGCTATTAAATAGTTATTAACTATTTAATAGCTATTGTACCTGGTTAAAATAAATGCAAAGTTGCCTGTAAAATAAATATTAATCCTAAAATAGCTACAAAATAATTATTATTTATATTGTAGCTATATTAGGGTTTATTTTACAGGTAAGTATTTAGCTTTAAATAGGAATCATTTATTTAATAAGATTTATTTTCTTTCGTTTGATAACAATTATATTTAACTTAGGGTGGTGTTAGGGTTAGGGTTAGGGTTAGCTTTAGGGGTTAATACATTTATTAGAGTAGCGGTGAGGTCCGGTCGGCAGATTAGGGGTTAATAATTGTAGGTAGGTAGCGGCAACATTGGGGGGGGCAGATTAGGGGTTAATAAATATAATATAGGGGTCGGCAGGGGTTAGGGGCAGCAGATTAGGGGTTCATAGGGATAACGTAGGTTGCGGCGGTGTACGGAGCGGCAGATTAGGGGTTAATATTAATATGCAGGGGTCAGCGATAGCGGGGGCGGCAGATTAGGGGTTAATAAGTGTAAGGTTAGGGGTGTTTAGACTCGGGGTTCATGTTAGGGTGTTAGGTGCAGACTTAGGAAGTGTTTCCCCATAGGAAACAATGGGGCTGCGTTAGGAGCTGAATGCTGCTTTTTTGTAGGTGTTAGGTTTTTTTCAGCTCAAACAGCCCCATTTTTTCCTATGAGGGAATCGTGCACGAGCACGTTTAAGCTGGCCGCGTCCGTAAGCACCGCTGGTATTGAGAGTTGCAATGGCGGTAAATTATGCTATACGCTCCCTTTTTGGAGCCTAACGCAGCCCTTCTGTGAACTCTAAATACCAGCGGTATTTAAAAGGTGCGGGGGGAAAAAAGCACGCGTAGCTAACGCACCGCTTTGGCCACAGAACTATAAATCTAGGTGTTAGAGAAGGATAGTGAATAATTGAAACATATATTGACAAAGGCAACAAAACAGAGACATATAGAAAACTAGTTGAAGAGACATTCACCGTTTGCAAAAGAGAGGAAATTATTTAGAGAACAGAAATTAAATGAAGCAGACAGTGAGAAAGATAACAGAAGCCAATATGAAACACAGAAAGTTAGAGAGAAAAATAAACCAATTAAATGCAAAATAAGGACATCCGATGATCACTTGACACTCTATACACAGACTGTTTATAAAAGATTAGTTATAAAACTTGTACATCCCTAAGGTGTTGCAGGTCTTGTGATTTATAGATGGAAAGGAGCAGACGACTAGATGAGACAGACAGAAGTAAAAGGCTGACAGCAGACATGAACAAATGAAACATCACATGATTTCACACAAAGCGTGTGACCAACAGTTAATGCCATTTATAGAACACATACAAGTCAGGAGTGTAGCAAAAAGACAACCCGGGAGCATGTAAGACTCCTCTCTCTAAGGAAAACATTTAAAGATGATTTCAGAAATTTAAGATACATATAACTAATCCTTTTAAAAATAATAATAAAAAAAATAATATATATATATATATTATTTTTTTTAACATGCAATTAGAAACCTATGTAATAAACTCATATATTCTACTATTCCTAGACTAATGAAGAAGCACATTTTATTGGTGTTGTTATAACTTTAAATAGTGTAGTAATTACTTCTGCTGTGTTCCAAGCCATAGAACCTTGTCTGTAATCCCAATTCCACTCCATACCATTGGGTACAATACACCAGACTCTCAGCAGCAGTGACAGGAACTGACAATACTATTTCTTATCTGGGGCAGTGAAACATCACCAGTGCTATTCAAAATTGAATGTAGAAGTAAATACCCATGAAAAATATGGGCAACCTCTATGCATCATGTGCTATGGCAGAACTGGAACATCTGTGACACTTCTCCAGAAAATGTAATTGATTGTTTTAGGAAAGAACACAATTTTTTTATACTTCAGGAAGTTTTTCTCTGGAATTACTATTCAAAAAAACACACAGCGGTGTATTGGCCATATAAATACACTCATAAACATAAACACACTGTAAGAGTTCCCCATCTGATTGCCCAAGAACTCCAATTTCAGGAATGGGTCAAACAGAGCCACAACAGCAGCACACATAGAATAGGGGAAACATTTGTTTTATGGTACTGATGCATTATCAGAGAACCAGCAACAACAATTACATAGAACAGTAGCAAAATAGTTATTGTTACAAAGAGAGGCAAAATTGATTCATGTACTTGACACACTATACCCAAGGGGCCTTAACACATAAATTTCCCTGTCATGTTTTTTTATAAAAGACCCAGGGAAAGTATAAATGAATGTATATAATATTAAATATAACTTTGTATTTTTTATGTGTGATGTGATGTAATTATCTTCACAAAAAGAAGTAAGCGATCCATCCATTTAAAAATTCAAGTCTTTATTCAATTCCAATTAAAAAGCCATAAGGAGGTACAATATGTTCAGAAGGAGATGGTGTACTGAGAACTGACTTACGCGTTTCAGCGGTAAGCCGTAATCATAGCCTGATGTTCCACTACACCGTTTAAATATAAATAGCAATTGCATTCATTTGATTGGTAATAAAAACAATATACACACCCTCTACCGGATTAACCCTATATGCCTGCTTGGAATCTGACTAGAGTCCTAAATTGTAGTTCGATACATGTTATGCTTAATTTGAAGAAAAAAAAATAGAGTTTTGTCTATGCATTGATATGTACATAAAAGCCTAACACTTAATCTGAGTCTATTGCTATACTAATTGCAAATGAATAGCTACACATGTTACATTGTGTCAAACACTTATTCGTTATACAGAAAAATCAGAAAGATAATATGTTCGAATGCTGATATAAACGTAAGCTACAATAAACTTACAGTACAAACAATCCCCCATCATATAAATAAATTTCAATAGTGACAGTGTTTCTAATGTATGACTATCAAACGATTCCCTATTAGGTTCATATCTGGTATATACAAAATGACATATGGTACTCTTGAAACATGGGAAATATACAAGGAATTACACTTTAGAGAAGACTGACCATGATCTAAAATATCCGATATATTAAAGGAAGCGTAAATTATGTCATTATTCCCAATAATTTATCAGGTCATAGTCAGAATTCAATCCTTGTGCCACCCTGGTTTTGAGTTTGAAAACCCAGAACATCTCTCTCTCTTACATAAGAGCTTATATCTGTCTCCACCTCTTTTAGGTACATCGACGCTTTCTATAGCACTCCATCTCAGAAAATTCAAAGACTTGGGCCTCTATTTATTAAAGGTCTTGCGGACCTGATCCGACAGTGCGGATCAGGTCCGCAAGACCTCGCTAAATGCGGAGAGCAATACGCTCTCCGCATTTAACATTGCACCAGCAGCTCACAAGAGCTGCTGGTGCAACGCCGCCCACTGCTGACTCGCGGCCAATTGGCTGCCAGCAGGGAGGTGTCAATCAACCCGATCGTACTCAATCGGGTTGATTTCCGGCGATTCCTGTCCGCCTGCTCAGAGCAGGCAGACAGGGTTATGGAGCAGCGGTCTTTAGACCGCTGCTTCATAACTTGTGTTTCTGGCGAGTCTGAAGACTCGCCAGAAACAAGGTCCTTCAAGCTCCGTACAGAGCTTGATAAATATGGGCCTTGTTATAATGTCTAGAAAAATGTTGTACTAGCGGTGTTGAAATTTTACCTGCTCCTATGGTCGATGTGATGTAAATCCCATATTCCACCTATAACACCTGGATAATGTATTT